>NW_008349451.1:2128898-2184026 GCF_000622305.1 Nannospalax galili
CATATACCCAAAGAACTCATCCTATTGCAGAGACACTTGTACATCCATGTTTTTTGCTGCTCTTTTCACAATAGCTAAGAGATCAAAGCAACATAAGTGTCCCTCAACTGACGAGTGGTTAACAAAAATGTGGTATGTTTATACAGTGGAGTTCTATTCAGCAGTAAAGAAAGATGAAATAATGAAATTTGCAGGTAAATGGATGGATCTAGAGACTGTTAGTAACACAGACTCAGAAAAACAACATATGTTCTCCCTCATGTGTGGATTCTAGCACCAAATCCTTTTAAATACCAGGTCCGTTTAATAAGCTGATGCTGTACAGCAGTTCCTTCTGCATGAAATAACTACCATCATCACGACTTCAGCTGAGCCTGATCTCTAAACATCGTCACAATTGGGCTTGTTGACGGCTGTGCTCACTCATTAAAGGAGGGCCAAGCAGGGTCATTGGACCCTCACCGGATTATCCAGCCACTCTTCCCAGCCAACTGTATGTAATTTGGCCCTAATCACACATGGTCTCCTGGATTTGGGGAGAGCTAAAGTACACAATCTGCAGAAGGCTAGGAAGAGAAGGCATGACCTATGCTGGGTAAAGGCTTTCCAGTGTGCATACCCTCAGGTCATACATAGACTTCAGCAACCCCTCAGTTATCTGGTAAGTAAACTCAATAAATTCATTGATTCCCCAATAAAACTTTATTTTATTATTATTATTTTTTTAGTCTTTTTGAGACAGGGTCTCCCTGTAGCCGCAGCTGGCCTGAACTCACTATGGAGACCAGGCTGGCCTTGAACTCACAGCGATCCACCTGCCTCTGCCTCCTGAGTGCTGGGATTAAAGGTGAGTACCACCATGCCCAGCCCCAGTAAAACTTTAATCAAACATTGGCTTGACAGTAGAAACTTAAAAGGGAATAAGCATTGCTTAGCATCCCCAGGAAAAGAAGTCTCACAACAGATGGGAAGTTTGTTTGTTAATGCTATTATGTCTCATAATTATTTAAAAAAAAAGAAAAGAAAATGAGAATGTAAAAGGTGTTAAAAGGATGTGGGAATGGAGATATTTTCCAAAATAGAAAAAAATGAGAAAGCCTAAGCAAGTGATGAAGGTCTGTGTAGGTTTAATATGATATATAAAGTATGAGACAAAAATAATATATGCAATAATCTTAAAATGTCTATGGTCATAGTGTAGTCAACTAGTTTAAGGAACAAAATACATATCTAGTGAAAGTTTAATTGAGAATATTTGGTTTGTTACCCGAGCCTAATCTAGCTATCACATGATAATTAAAGTACCAGACTGGTGGAACTAACCTTATTGGGTGTTTAACAGCCATAGTTTGAGGCCTATACTAATGTGGTCAGGGGGACTTAAAGGACAGTTTTTGCCCCTTGTCTGCCAAGGTTGACTAAGTTCCAGGGGACTATGGAAATCTCTCAAAATGTCCTGTAACTGTGGTGAGTCACCTGTCCTCTTGTTCAGGGAGGACATGGAGACCCCACCAGATGGACTTGAACCAGTGTCCAGTCTACAAAGAGGAGGGTCAGCTCAGAGGAAACATCTCATTCATGTTTCCAAGGGAAGCCAGACACAATCGAGCAAGACCTTTGACTTCAAGGCAGACCTTTGACTTATTGTCACATAGATGGAACTGGTAAAAGAAAGGAGCCAAGAGCTCTTCCCAAGCCCATGTGACCCCTGAGGAACAGAACCTCACATGACCTTAAGTGTAAAGATAAATTGATTTATTTGGGCCAACTGTATAGTCTTAAACACCCAAAAGGAAAATATAACGAAAGAGTAAAGTCATCCGTATATTTCTTTGAGGGTTCAAGGGATTACACTTCCCAGACATTAGGCTTAAGTCTATGTAAAAAGTTATTTAGGCCCAGCCTCATTCACCCTTCCATCTCCCCGGCTGTTCTCTACTCCTAGTTTGGGCCCTGTGCCATTCCTAGTCTTGGGGCCCCAGACACCTGGGGAACCAATACTGCTTCCTGATCCTTTTCACCCAGACCAAATTAGTGCCTTCCTTGGGCTCCAAGAGCACTGCTTCTGGACCTGGCCCCAGCCCCACCCTCACCTCCCTCTGCTTCCCTGGACCGGTACCACAGGCTAACTCCCCTAGCCTGCTCTCCTACCCTAAGGCCTCTCTTGGGGCAAGTCTATTGTGGAGCCCTCTGCGCCTTCTTTTTTCTAGTTCCTTTTCTAGAACTTATAATGCTAATTACTCTTGCCTTTATTTCTTCTTCACATCTCCTAGTATGATTCAAGGACTTTCTTTTCCCCTTAGAGATAAGAATTATGCAATTTGGGAGTCTTTTAGATAGACCACTGAAGGGGATACCCCAGTTGCCTCACCCTGTGTCCCTGTTCAGCAAGGACGAAGCCAGAGCGGTCTATGTCCTGATACCCTGTGGGCAATTTGGGTAACCTCTTCAGAGGATGGTGTGGTAAGAATAGGAGGTAGGAATTGGCTAGGCAGTTAGGGTAAAAAGTCCCAAAGAAAAGTAGCCAGTTTCTTGGCTAAAACTCACAATGTCCTTGGGCCTCTTAGTGACATACTCTGTTCCAAAGGCCCAAAATGTCAAGAGTATTTGGGAGCTTTTCTCTAATCCTCAAAAGATTTTAGGGTTACCTCTACAGAGGGGGGAATATTAGAGCAGCCAAAAGCCCCATAAAAATAAATAAAAGTAGAAGAAAGAGTACATGAAGTTGTCAGAAAAAAGTGATGGGGAGATATGGGAGGAGCTGGAGGGGAGGGAGTGGGCATGGATTTCATCAAAACACCTTATGTGCATGTATGAAAGTCTCAATAAAATATTTATTTAAAAAAAGAAAAAAGAGATTGAAGACAACAGCAGGAGATAGAAAGACCCCCCATGATCATGGATTAGAGGAATTAACATTGTGAAAATTACCATTCTATCAAAAGCAATATACAGATTCAATGCAATCCCAATCAAAATCCCCATGACATTCTTCACAGAATTAGAAAAAGCCATCCAAAAATTTATATGGAATCACAAGAGAGCCCAGATAGCCAAAACATCCCTGAAGCACAAAGAGCATCTCTGGGGATTACTATATAAGAACTCAAACTAAATTACAGAGCTATAGTTATAAAAAGAGCATGGTACTGGCACAAAAACAGATACCCAGCTCAATGGAACATAATTGAAGACTCAAACATAAGTACAGACAATTTCAGCCTCCCGATATTTGACAAAGGTGACAAGAACACCAACTAGAGGAAAGACGGCATCAGCAAATGGTGCTGGCAAAACTGGATCTCCACCTGTCGAAGAATGAAACTAGATTCTTATCTTTCACCTTCTACAAAAGTCAACTCCAAATGTATCAAAGACCTTGATGTAAAACCTGGAACTTTTGAAACTTTTAGAAGAAAACATAGGCAATAACCTACAAACTTTAGGTGTAGGAAAGGAATTTCTAAGTCAAACATCAGTAGTTCAGGAATTAAGGTAACAATCAACAAATGGACCTCATTTAACTAAAAATACACTATGCAGCAAAAGAAACAACCAAGGAAATGAAGAGAAAACCCACAGAGTGGGAGATAATCTTCACCAGTGACACATCTGTCAGAGGTTTAACATCCAGAATATATAAAGAACTCAAAAAAACAATAAAGAAAACAAATAGCCCTATTAAAAGATGGGCTAAGGATCTGAAGAGAGAGTTCTCAAAGATGAATTAACGACAGTTAAGATACACCTTAAAGTGTTCTACATCGTTGGTAATTAAGGGTATGGAAATTAAGACCACTCTAAGACTTCATCTTACCCCAGTCAGACTGACTAAGTTGTAGAGAACAAATGATACCAAATGCTGGAGAGGATGTGGGGAAAGGGGAACACTCATCCACTGCTGGTGGGATTGCAAACTTGGGCAGCCACTATGGAAATCTGTGTGGAGAACTCTTTAAAAATTAAAAATGAACCTACCACATGATCCAGTTATACCATTCCTTGGCATATACCCAAAGGACTCATCCTTCTGCAGAGATCGTCATTTGTCACTACTCTTTTCACAATAACTAAGAAGTGTCCCTCAACTTACAAATGAGTAATGAAAATGTGGTACATTTACACAATGGATCTAATCAATGGTAAGGAAAGATGAAATTATGAAATCTACAGTAAATGGATGGAACAGGAAACAGTTATACTAAGTAGCACAATCTCAGGGAAAAAAAGTGTATGTTCTCATTCGTGGATCCTAGCATCAAATCCTTGTATGTGAATATATGTCATGATGTAACTGCAGGAACCAGGAAAATGGAAAGGACCTGGGAAGTAAAGGGCCTGAGAGGGAAGAGTAGGAGGAGACAGGCAGTGCCCACGGGGAAATGGGTAAAATGAGATGTTTAAATTGGAGGGGAGGGTTATATAAGGACCTATGGGGGTAAAGGAGAAGAAGAACCTCAGGAGATGGGGGACCGTTGGAGTCAGGTATTACCCAGGGTGAAGTGTGGAAACCAGGAGTGTTTTAACCAGGGAAGACGAGGGAGGGGAGATGGAGAGAGGCGGGAGAGATAAATAAGGCTTAGCTGATATGAAAAACCAGAGGGAAACACATTGGGTCAAAAACCTACTGGAAACTACACGTGCAATATCTCTCCAGGAGTCCGTGTGTACAACTGAAGGCTACATAACAAGAAACAGTGCCAAATGGGAGAAACCTCCATTTGAGTCAAGAGACTTCCAAAATTACACAGGCTTTTGCCACAGTCCTTGATTACCTCCAAGAACTTGAAGGTAAGTCACTACTGATGAAGACACGACATACTCCGGACACAGGATTTGGAGCAATGGAGCTGGAACTGACCTGCAAGTCACCTCCCTGGTGGCTAGCTCTCACAGTTTTGGAGAGCACTATACAAGCTGCTAAGGGAGAGCACCAATCGATGGTCCAACCCCAGCTTTAAGGCCCAATAACCACAACGACAGGCACAGCAAACTATATTGGGGCAGTAGTGGCATTTTTATCTTGGGGGTAATCAATGGCTACCTGATAGGATTTAAAGCCCACTCACTGAGAAGGAACTCATGTGTGGTACTGTAAACGTAGCCAAACACGTATGACTGGAGAGGCCACAGATCTTAGAGAAACCCCAAGGCTGTCACATCCCTCAACAAATGTCATTTCTTAATACATGCAAAATATGAATCCTTATATTTACAGACAAGTATCCTAGTTGCTACTCACCAAAGAAGCTTCTCTTGCAAAGATGGCAACTATTACAGACTTCCACAACTGGTCCTGCACAGAGATTGACTGTGAAATGTCCAATCCTAGGTGATACATATATAATGGAACATCTACACTAAGGCTCATAGAACATAGTAGTACAAAGGGTAGAGGGACACTAATGCATCTCTCAACTCTAATTAACGAAGCTCCCTCATGCAACAGAGGGCAGCGATCACAAAAGGACACCGATGGTCAAAGTGTAGAGAATGAGAGTCTTCAGAGCGTGGGTCCTCGGACAGGGCTCCCATATTAAAATCCACCCATCCAGGGCTCAGGGACCATTTCAGAAGAGAGGGTAGAAAGATTGTAAGAGCCAGGGGAGAAGGCGTATGACCATATGGAAATAGTCCTACAGGCTCCTGGGACGTTCCTCATATGAACCCACTGCAATGGTGTCAGCATACACAAGATTCATGCAAACTCAAGCAGACAAAAACCCAGCATAGGACTGTGGAAATGGACAGCAGGCCCCAAGCTTAGTTGAAGAACTATTGGCAGCTGACTACTACTGGATGAGGAACAGCTGATCTTCTTAAAGGGAGGAACTCTAGATTGGCTGACTAGACCCCAGTGGATGAACTTGCTCTGAGGGACATTTGGGGACACTAATGAAGCAATAGGCCTTAACATAAATGACAGAATGCATGAAATCCAGTGGTGGTGGGGTTATGGGAGCGTGCCAAGGGGTAAAGGGGCATAAAGATGATTAAGATGTTCTATATGAAATGCACAAATTCAATAAAAAATATTAACATAACCATTAAAAAATGTTGTCATAGCATGGGCACTAAAAAATTAAAAACCAAAGTATCATTTAATAGAGAAATAATTAGTTGTGTTGTAAACATGCAGTGGAATACTGTATTGTATTTTAAAATGCACTAGTGTGCTTAGTGTGGTGACTCACACTAGTACTTGGTATGCAGTGTCAGGTACATCTGAGGTCTACAGTCTGCCTGGCACTGTGAGGCAGTAAGTTCTCATGGGCTTGTTTGGAATTTTTCAAGACATTTTTTGAATTTTTAGTGAGATTAGAAACAAGGAGCCTGCAGCAGGCAGTATCCTGTTTGTTGTTTTTACCTACTCACAAACATGGCATCTCTGGAGGCAACAAACTGCTAATGGTTCTCCTTCCTGTGACTGGGGAACAAAGAGAATAGAGATGTCTTTGCTGAATGCTTTCTTAGATCCATTATTTATATCACCATAATGATATCACATTTTTAAATGAATATTTAGAAATTAACATAAAAGGGCTGGAGAGATGGCTTGGTAGTTAAGAGCACTGGCTGTTCTTCGAGAGGACTTGGGTTCAGTTCCCAGCACCCACATGGTGGCTAATAACCATCCATAACTGCAGTTGTAGGGGATCTGATGCCCTCTTCTGGGCTCCCCTGGCAATGCATACACAAGTGCACTTACAAACATGCAGACACAGCACTCATATACCTAAAATAAAACAATTTAAAAATTAGCATAAAATCATTTTTAGCATGTGTTTCCATTCTGTACTCTTTACCAGAAAGTCACCCTCCCCTCTCCCCACAAAAAGCTACCTAGCTTCCTTTCCCTCCAGAATGCTTGTATATTCCCAATCTACTAATTTGAGTCTGAGCTATACATAAGCACACATATAGAAATATGTATAAAATAAACATATACACATATATTAGCATCTTTTTTGTATTTGTATATTTACATTTGAGTGTTACTATTTTTTTCAAGTTTGTGGTTGTGCAGTAATTAGCCTTATTGAGGCTTCAAATCAGGTTTTATGTCTCTAAAGAGTTCTTCAAGTGCATGCATATCTGTCTATACATACACATGATGCACACACACACGGGGTGTATATAATACACACGAAGTCAAGTGCTCACAGCCTCAATCCCGAACATAAGCACGTGGAACAAGGCTATGAGCTCCCAAAGCTCAGCCCCAGTGATGTGCTCCCTCCAGCAAGGCTCCCCCTTCTAAAAGGTGCCGTGACCCCCCCAAACAGCACCACCAGCTGGGGACCAGGTGTCCAAATACATGAGCCTGCAGGGCACATTTCTCATTCTCCCCACCATACCATGCTAACTCTGGACTGGTTTCAAGAAATCAAGAATTGGGCTGTAGGCCCATCTGGTCTCCTGAAGGCCAGGGCAGGTTCACGTTTGTCTTTTTATCCTTGGCTTCTAAAGAAACACTTGTGGAATCAGTGAATAAAGTAACTTGTCATGTGGTTCTTTCCATTTACAGTCCATGGTGAACCTGGGACTCTCGGGGATGCAGGCCTCTGACAACTCAATGACAGAGTGACAGATACAATTAGACACTGTAGCGTTCAGATTAAATACACAGGTTAAAATGATTTAGACTGAAAGTACCAAGGTCATAAAAAAATTTCTCAGTAGGGTGTGGTGGTGCACACCTTTAATCCCAGAACTCAGGAAGCAGAGGCGGGTGGATCTCTGTGAGATCAAGGCCAGCCTGGTCTACACAGTGAGTTCCAGGCCAGCTGGGGCTACAGGGAGACTCTGTCTCAAAAAAATCCAAAAAATAAAAATTAATAGAACAGTTTTCCATCATGGTTATTTCTGTCTCAGTTGGGAACAAACTTGGAAGTTAGGCTTATCCCTAAGTGAAGGACAGTAGAAAGCTTCAGGGTCTGAAAACCAGCCAGCCAGTGTCCCTGCCCTGAGACAAGCTAGTCTCAAGCTTGGTGCTGGAATCCACTGAGGTGCCTCTTCCTGCTCCTGTTTCCTATGCGGCATCAGCTGAGAGGCCCAATTAAAACAGCTTAAGGAGCTAATGCCCCACTGGGTTCTAGTCTTAATTCCTCATTCAAACAGTAATTAAAATCCAAAACTTAGCTCAGTTCAGCCTTTCTTATTCCATTAAACAGGTAGCATGCTTGTCCTGGCAGGGGTCCTGAACTCCCTAAACCCTGATTAAAATAGTTTGTATAACTACAATACCCAATCACCTGATGTTACTTCCCCCCACGCCCGGCCTTCTTTCAATTCATGATAAAAATCTAAAAATCTAAGGCACTACATCAAAGCTCTTTTTTCTTTTTCGCTAGTTTAACATGTCGAGTAATTTTGCTAAATTTTCATTAATTGAAAAAACAAATCATAGAAAATGCAAAAAAAAAAAAATTGCAGACAAGTGTACCATACACCATTCATCAAAGAAGCTACTTTTTGCAATAGATGGGGACTATTAGAGAGTTCCATAACTGGTTATTCACAGAACATATGTCTGAGGGATGCCCAGCCCCAAGTGACATATCTACAGTGGAATATTGACACCTAAGGCTCATGGAACATAGCAGAGCAGGGTGGAGAGAGTACCAATCCATCCCTCAACTCTCACCAGCGAAGCGTCCTCATACACAGAATGTGATGCACACAGAAGACCACAGCTGACCATGTTTTAGCGGATAAGAGCCTGCAGAGTGTGTGTCCCTGGATAGGACTCCTATATTAAGTCTCACCCACCCACGGCTCGGCGACCATTGCTGAAGAGGG
Organism: Nannospalax galili; assembly: GCF_000622305.1. Taxonomy (NCBI): domain Eukaryota; kingdom Metazoa; phylum Chordata; class Mammalia; order Rodentia; family Spalacidae; genus Nannospalax; species Nannospalax galili. The sequence goes on from NW_008349451.1 coordinate 2,137,701, forward strand.
GGTGAAAAACGTGTAAGAGCATGAACATAAGGAAACAGAGGCTTTCAGGCCTTCGGAAACTCGCTCACAAGAACTTGCAACCATGGTGACAGCATGCCAAGACCCATCCTGACTCAGTCAGACAGAAACCCAGCATAGAACTGGGGAAATGGGCAGCAGGCCCCAAACTTAGCCAAGGAACTATTGGCAACTGATGACTGCTGGGTGAGGGAGAGGAGATCTTCTTTAAGGGAGTGATTCTAGATCGACTGGCTAGACTCCAGTGGATGAATTTGCACCAAGGGACATCTGGGTACAAATGCTTGACTGAATAGGACTTAACATATGACAGAACCCCTGCAATCATGTGGGGGCGGGGACTACGGAAGGACCACGGAAGGAGCCAATGGGGGTTAAAACCAAAAATATACATAATAAAAGATGCGAAAGAGAAGAACGTGGGAAATATATAAAACACCCACTCTAAACGCCCCTCACCTAAAGAAAGCGTGGTGGTACACACCTTTAATCCCCGCACCTGAGAGGCAGGGGCTGGCAGATCTATGTGAGCTCAAGGCCAGCCTGCCCTACATAGGGAGTTCCAAGCCAGCCAGGCCTAAACAGTGGAACACTGTCTCCAAAAAAGTAAGCCAGAAAGAGAGAAGAAAGCACCCAGCAATGCTTTCCGTGCCTCCTTTTCTTGTACAGACTCTTTTAAAAATACGTAGTTTTCTTTGGGGAGGGCGGATTTACGTCATTAACACACTGTACCAGTTTTGGGTTTGTTCGTTTATTTGTTCTTATTTTTTAAGAAAATGTTGCAAGTTTTAAGGTCACAGGGCTGGTTGCATTTTATTTTGGTTATTAAGCCAAGGGCAGATGAATTGCTTGTGTTTTCTTTGGCGTGGTTCTTAATTAGCTTCTTTGCTCTTTTCTGAATCGGGGCTTAAAAGCTGTGTGTTGTAGCAGAAAGAATGCCCTTAGAATCTTGCTGACCTAGCTTTTAATTTTAGTTTCATGTCCTCGACTATGCCTTAGATACGCTTAGTTTAACAGGTATGTATGTGCTCTGTTTTGTGTGTAACAGATGACATTATTTAATCTGTTGGAAGCAATGTAGTTAACCTCTAGGAACCTTTGTTTCCTTCCCTGTAAAAAGATAGGAATATACAAGGTGAGTGTAAGTCCTGGGGAACCCTGATGAAGTGTGTACCACCAAGTAAACACACACTGATACACACGTGCACTGTTAATGACAGAAAGGACAGAGGTTAACTCCCATTCACGTCTCAAAGGAAGTAAGTTTCGAAAATCAACCAAGGGACTTCTGGAAGTCCAACTGCTCTTTGCCTCTTGTATCTGTTTAAGATTTTTAAAAATAAAAAAAGACAATGGAGAAAGAAGAAAAAGGGAGGGATTCACAGAGAATGGAACGGACGGAGAGAGAGAAGGGAAGGGAAAGAGTGGCAGAGGGCAGAGGAGGAAGGGGAGGGCAGGGGAGACACATCAGGACATATGCAGTAGGAGCTGAGTGGAAGAAATGAAAGCATTTGGAAGTGTGTGACTCAAAGATGCTTCTTTTCAACAGATGAGACTAGTTCAGAGTTCCACAACTCGTTATACACAGAGAATAAATGTCTGTGAAGTGCCCAAGCCTAAGTGGCAAATCTACAATGGAAACTTTACACCTAAGGCTCACGGAACATAGAACAAGGGATGAAGAGAGCACTAACACATCTTTCAATTCTCATCAATGAAGATCCCTCATGCAACAGAGGGCCAGGAACACAAAAGGCCACAAATGGCCAATGTGTCAAGAAAAAGAGTGTGCAGAACGTGGGTCTTTGGACAGGACTGCCATATTAAACTTCCCCCACCCAGGGCTCAGGGACCATTGCAGAAGAGGGGGTGGAAAGATTGTAAGAGTCAGGAGAGTCAGTGCATGACCATATGGAAACAGAGCTCCTGGGACCTGCTCATATGACCTTACAGCAATGGTGTCAGCATGCACAAGACCCACGCAAACTCAAGGAGTCAGTAACGCAGCACAGAACTGGGGAAATGGGCAGCAGGTACCAATATTAGCCAAAGAACTATTGGTAGCTGATTACTGCTGGGTGAGAGCTGATCTTTTAAAAATATTTATTTTTTTATGTATGAGTATATTGCCTGCATGTAGGTAGGTGCACCTGTGTCATGCAGTGCCTGCGGAGATCAGAAAAGCATGTCAGATCCCCTGGAACTGGAGTTACGGATGGTTGTTAGCTGCTGTGTGGGTGTTGAGAATCGAACCCAGGTCCTCTGCAAGCAGTTAACCACTGCCGAGCCATCTCTCCAGTCCAAGCTGATCTTCTTTAAGGGAGAGACTCTAGATAGGCTGACTAGACCTCAGTGGATGAACTTGCACTGAGGGACATCTGGGTACAGTAACTTGATAGGCCTTAACAGAAATGACCGAATGCATGAAATCCAGTGGGGTGGGTGGGGGTTATGGGAGGGTGCCGATGGGGAAGGGGGTATAAAAAGGGTTAAGATATTGTGTGTAAATTACACAAAAATTCAGTTAAAACATATTTTAAAAGTAGGTGAGTGGTATTAAACTTAGTAAAAGAGGACCTCCACCATCAGAGAAAGGAATGTGAAAGACCAGTGGGCTGGGCAGCGGCCATGAGGGGTCAGTTTGGTACTAAAGCAGGACAATGCCACATGTCCAACGTACTGACCTCTTAAGAACAGAAGCTGGCTATCTACAGCCCTCTGCCCATTGGGAGATTTGGAGATTTGTGTCCCTGAAACCCAGGGGTTAATTCCCTTCTGACCACACTGACATGGCTTTGTGCGTGAAAACTCTCATGTTGACCAAACCATCTCCATCTCCTTCCCAACCCACTGCAAAGAAGAGGCACAGACTGGAAGCAGGGCTGCGTCTTCCCTAATAGTGTGAGGTAACTGCGAACCGCAATGAAATGAATAGCTTACCATTGGCTTGACCTTTCTGATCCTCTACATAAACCGCTACCAGAAAAACAAACCGCACATGTTCCACAACAAAACACGCATCCGGCAATAGCAAAGGGTATTAATTTGGAATTCTTCATTCTTGGTTGTTTTGAAGAAATCTGCTTATAACGCATCCTCCGTGAGCCTCAGGTTCCTACAGTGGGTCAAGGCTGATGAAAGGTGAAACTGTGAACCTGGATATGGAGAGAAACAGGGACTGTCCCAGTGGATTCTTGTGAGCTAGAGGGGAGACAGAAAACTGTACCCCACAGTGTGTCCTTGGGGCCCTTGCTATTTGCTTTCAACTATGAAGGGATGCTTGAATGTTTTCAGTGTGATTACTGAAGCCCTCCTGTGACACTCCTTGACTAATTTCTGATCCATAAGTTTCACTTTTATCTCCTTAAAAGAATTGCCAACTGAGCCTGAATTTTTCTGTGGCAATTTTTGTGGTTTAAAGTCCCTCTTCCTTTCATTCCTGTCAGGTAAGTTTGATCTGGTTCCATGTGAAAGAATTCCCAAATCAGTCTTTCAGACAGACCCACTGAACGGGGACCCCAATTGCCTCACCCTACGTCCCTGTTCAGCACGGAAGAAGCCAGAGTGGTCTGCATAGATCCCCTATCCGCAAGCTGGGTAACCCCTTCAGAGGATGGCGTGATAAGAATAGGAGGTAGGAACTGGATAGGCAGTTAGGGTAAAAAGACCCCAAAGAATAGTAGCCAGCTTCTTTCTTGGCTAAAACTCACAGTGTCCTTGGACCTCTTAGCAACATACTCTGTTCCAAAGGCCAAAATGTCTAAAGTATTTGGGAGCTTTTCTCTAATCCTTAAAGGATTTTAGGGTTACCTCTACAGAGGGGGTAATGTTAGAGTAGCCAAAAGCCCCATAAAAATAAATAAATCAAAGAAGAAACAGTACATGAAGTTGTCAGAAAAAAGTGATGGGGAGATACGGGAGGAGTTGGAGGGGAGGGAGTGGGCATGGATTTCATCAAAACACCTTATATGCATGTTTGAAAGTGCATCTATGAAATTCTCAATAAATTATTTTTTAACAAAAAGAATTCCCAAGTCATGAGGCTTAATCCCGTTCCGCTGTAGCTGTGGCAGTGTCACCTCAGCCAGTTTCCAACCAAGACTCTTTTCTTTCTTTTAATTTTTTGCAATGTGAAGAGCTGTATCTTATAGAATTTTCATGGAGATCTCTCATGTATTGCCAATTATTCTTTTTTAAAATCAGCTTAGAGATTCTTTTAGAAGAGGAAACATTAGCAACAAAATTTTAGACAAGGCACATATATAAAAATTGTAAGTGTAGTTAAAATAAGCAATAAAAGGAAAATATTAAATAAGCAGTTCTACAATCCTTACAACATTAAATATAAAATAATGAGAAAGTGGGATCCATTGCTAAGAATTCAGTGCAGAACAGCAGCCCCACAGGGACATAGATCTCAAAACAGTGGTTCTTTGTGATGCCCGGTTTCTAAGATCGAAGGTTCAGCTTTCAAAGGAATGGTTAAAACGATTCACTGTATGCATGTATTTCTTAAAACAATCTATTGTGAATACCATATATATCAATCATCTCCTACCTTTGAAGTTTGAAACTCTGACATTCTCAAAGCAGAGAGAAGACTCTTATTCAAGCCCTGGGGTATAAACTGTAATAAGAAAATGTCAGGTTGCTTTTTTTTTTTCTCTGTGAAGATTGGTGAGTGGGTTTTAATTCCTTACTGAACAAAATTGACCTTTATTTTGGTATAGGGTCTCTTCTATGAGAAATGGATGAAAACAGCCAACTTAGAACAGATGAGAGACTTTCTTACTGTCAGGAAGAAGCACGATGCCTAACCAGATTTCTCAGAACTTGAGAAGTGGCACAGAATTCTACAGAGACGCAGATGCCAACTGGATCCAGCCCCACTGAAAACACTGACATTGTTTGAAAACACATTTCTTTAAATATCTCTCTTCCTCGGTCTGTTGCAAAATTTTGATTATGGGTTTCCCCCATGCTGTACCCGATTTACTAATAACATTAAAAATATTATAGTTCTGAATTCCTTGGCTTGTTCTAACTGGCATAACTTGTTTATTCTTCTTCCAAGAAACGCTTTGTGTCCAACACTCCTCCTTCGTATGCTGATGTGAATCGATAACAAAGGATCTCCAGGACTTTACTGCTTCAGATTAGGGCAAAGAAAAGATATCTATACATCATGCACCGTCCAAAGCAAACAAAGCTGAAATTCTTCCAGCATCTAGTTGGCTTTCACGGCCCTGGGCCTTTCCAGGAGACTTTCAAACATGAATTTAGTGATGGAATAGTAGACTAATTATTTCTGTTGTGGGGGGAAAAATCTTAATTAACCTTTACTGAGCAACTATTTTTGTAACTTATACAATATTTTCCCCTCCATTCTTATCTTTTTAAATATCTTAATCTATTTACTTTTATTTTATGAGTATTTTGCCTGCATGTAAGGCACACCCATGTTGTGCAATGCTGTGGAGGCCAGAAGAGGGCGTCAGATCCCCCTGGAACTAGAATCGTAGACAGTTGTTAGCTGCCATGTGGGTGCTGGGAATCGAACTTGGGTCCTCTGCAAGAGCAGTCAGTGCTCTTAATCACTGAGCCATCTCGCCAGCCCCTGTTCTTTGTCTTCTAAAATAAATTTTAAGACTAATTTTAATTATGTATATGTGTGTATGGATATGTGCAGGTGAGTGCAGGTGTCTGCAGAAGCCAGAAGAGGGCATCAGATCCCCTGGAGGTGGAACTACAGGCAGTTGTGAGTGATGAGTCATCTGATGTGGGTGCCAGGAACTGAACCTGGGTCATCTGGAAGAACAGTACGTGCTCTTAACTGCCGAGCCATCTCTCTGGCTCCTCTGTTCTTATTTTAAACTAGTGACCACAAACTAAATTGTAGTATTTCTCCTTAGGTAATTAAAATTGCCATCTTGGGTAGAAAATGATGCTGGTGGAGTCCACTAATCTAACACTATGTTTAGGTTCCAGCTGAGAATGCCCGTCGTCTGTCTTGGGGTGCGGTGGAAAGACGGCGGCAAAAGTGCTTTTCCCCTTTGCTTCTGCCTTTCACTCTCCAGAGCTTGTTTCTCCTTTAATTAGGGAACACATCGAATATTGTTTCTCTCCTTCATGGAAAGAAAAACCTGAAACATCCAATTTAAGATTTAGAGGTTTGTCAGGAGTGGAGGAAATAATTTTGCAACAACATGGAAATAATCCCCACTTTTCTGCATATGTGAAATAAAAGATAGCTAAGTATACATCAAGAGAGTCCCAGTTTCACTGTTAAAAGGCGACCCCTCCACAGGGGAGAGGAGCCCGGTCACTGGTCTCTTCGGTCTTCAGTTGCTTATTAGTGAGTCTCTTTAAGATGTGTGAGTCTGACACCTAAGAAGACATTCCTTGGGGCTGGAGAGAGATGGCTGGAGAGATGGTTCAGCAGTTAAGAGCACTGACCGCTCCTACAGAGGACCCAGGTTCAATTCCCAGCACCCACATGGTGGCTAACAATCATCTGTAACACTAGTTCCAGGGGATCTGATGCCCTCCATGGGTATGGCAGGAAATGGGTGCACTTACACACATGCTGGCAATACACTTATACACATTAAAAAATAATAACTATATTTCTTTTTAAAAGTCATTCCTTTAAGAAGGGACGACTTGCAAAGCTGTTATCTACCATATGTCCTACAGATGGGTCACCATGATGAACCAAAACCAAGACTGCACTCGGAGTTAATTACAAAATAGATGTGTTCTTACTCCATTATGTTCTGCTGTCCAAAGAAAATCTATTCCTCCCAGCTTGCTAACATTTTAATAAGTTTTAAGGAGAGTTTCTGTTCATATTGATTGTAACATGGAGACTCAACCTTGTAAAAATGGTCAAGGAATAGCAGTTCTTTGAAAATCAGAAAGGCACTTTGTGTAACGTGATCTCATGTAAAATTTCCTGTTTCTTCCCAGAGGACAAACATAAAAGATTGCACTGAGTCCTTCTGCCTGTGTCTGGCTTTATTTCACCCAGATACCTTTCCTCTGTCAATTTGCAACACTGGTTTTTCTCCTGCTTCCAAGCTGCCTTGCCAATCCTCTCACTCACGCTGTTTCATCTGTGCACGACGAGACACTTGTTTGTTGTCCCACCTGAGAGACTATTTGCACACTGGTGAGGGTAACTAACTGGTCACTGGTGATACAACACGCGATCGCTTTTACCTTCCTCTGCCCCACCCGCTCTGGAAAAATTTAAGTATTGCCCAGCTAGAATGAGGCAAAGTTATGTGAGCTTTTCCTCTCCCTATCTGGTTCTTTCAGAAGTGACCAACTTGGGTCACATGCCAAAGCCACTCAACACATAGAAATATCTTTTTAATCTATCACACACTTATTTCAGAATGGCTTTAGAATTCTAAATCTTACAGTACACACACCTCTAGAGTTGAAATTCTATGGTTATAGAAGAGAACTCCGAATACCTTTTGTTACTAATTTGAATAAAAAATGTCCCCCACGGGCTCCGTTATTTGCACACCTGGCCCCCGTTGGTGGCACTGTTTGGGGGAGGTTATGGAATTTTTCCGAGTGTGGTCTTACTGGAGGAAGGTTATCACTGAGGAGCAGGCTGTGGGGGTTCATAGCCTCCCCCCACTTCCAGTTTGCTCTCTGCTTCCTGTGTGTGCATGGAGATGTGCTCTGTCATCTTCCTGGTGCTGCCATGCCCACTGCTCCCTGCCGCGCCTCTTCACCATAATGGACTTTTATTTGTAAGGCAACATAAACTCTGTAAGTTACTTTTGGTCCTGGTGTTTTACCACAGCTACGCACACACTCAACTCCATCCTCCAGAACTGGCTCTGACCTAATGAATCCCCAACACACCCCAGCCTATCCTTGCTTTGAAAAGTGTGAGGACAATGACATGATTTCACTTTCCCATCGATTGCCACAGTTTCCATGGAGACTACTGTTTGTCCTTTCTCAGGGTAATGGGCTCAGAAGATTGACCCTCGGAAGCTGCAGGAATAGATAGTTCTGTCTTCTCTGACTGATCCCATCACCCTAACCTTCCAACGAGCTCCTGAAAAACTGGCCTTTAATCATTGCACATCATCGTCACCCAGCATGATGGCCTGGAGAGGGCCGATGGGACAGCAAGGCCTTCAGAGAGAGACCTGCCCATACCTTCCAACGAGCCCATGAAAAACTGGCCTTTAATCATTGCACATCATCGTCAGCCAGCATGACGGCCTGGAGAGGGCCGATGGGACAGCAAGGCCTTCAGAGAGAGACCTGCCCATGGTACCCTGACTCGCTGCTCTCTTGGGCTCCTTATTAGCACCTGAAGCAGCAGGGGCTTCAAATGCTGACCGCCTGCCTCACAGAAGCAGTGTGCTACTCAGCCGACGTTGTTGGAAAGTGGCCTTGAGTTTATACACACACACACACACACACACACACCACACATACCCAGGTACAGTTTCCTCTTCATTTACAACTTGCATTATGGAAGCACGTTTGTGTGGCTTACACAATCCCCTAACGGGGCTCCTTAGCATTTCACCAAGAAGCAGAAGCAGAAAGTCATGACCCCCTCCTCCCCACAGCCCTCGTCTCCCCCAGAGCTGGTCACCAGATCCTCTTTTCATAGATGTCTCCCCTACACTGAGAGGAGGAAACATTTCTAACCCTGAAAGCACAGGGACACAGAGGAAAATCTGAGCGAACAGAAAACAGACCTTGCTAAAATCGTCCTTAGCCCATTCCCTCTACCCTGGCCCTCCTTCCTCAGCCTCCTTTGTCCAATCCTACCCAGCCACAACATGTACCTGGGCATCAAACCCAGGCACCAGAGCTATAAATTGACCTGTTTCTCTGGGTCTTTGCTTCCGAGGGCTCCCATGGCATAGGCAGTTTGCATTAAATGAACTTGTAATGCATTTTTCTTGCTAATCTGTGTTTTCCTATGTACAAATGCCTCAGTCCTAAAGAGACGGGAATTAAAATGCCTATCATTCTGACTTTGAAAGAATCAACTAGTAGCAACAAAATCTTATGATAAAAGAATTTTCTTCTGGGAAATGTGACCTGATATAAGTTTTATTTGAAGCAAATAAAAGAGAAAGAGTAAAAATCTTGCCTGCAAGGGGTGAATAAAACCCAAAAGTTAAACAGGGGATGGGAGCTGGAATGATATCAGGGACAAGGGAAAAGAAATGAAGTTACGGTGGGGAATTTTGAGCGTCATTAGTATCTTTCAAAAATAACAGTTTGAAAATATTTGAACTGTGATTTCATGAAGCCAAAAGAAATCTGTGGAAAAAAACAAATGTTAACTAGCATGACTTTCTTATTTGATTACCTCAGAATCTGTCCAGGGGAAACCCTTTACATATTCCCCTCGTGAAGTATCAGCCTGTAATTTATCATTACTACCAATAAAACGCAGAGAGCACACTGTGAAGGAAAAGGCCATTTCTGTGAGAGTGCGCGTTCTTGAAAGGGGTCTCAGTATGGGTCTTTTTACGTTTTTAAATTTAAAAAAATATTTTATTGTGAGCTGCCTTGTGAATGTTGGGAACTGAACCCAGGTCCTCTGCAAAAACAGCAAGTTCTCCTAACCGCTGAGCCACCTCCTCAGCTCCCAGTCTTGTTTTTTCAATTTTTTTTTTGGAGTTTATTGGGCTTGCTAACAGAGCATAGCGTGGGGGTTTATTTACAGAAAAGTGCCCTCCCCCATTACAGCTGCACTGGAAAGTTCACACTCAAATGTAGATCCTGTGATTTCCCAACAGCCACACAAAATGGCCAGAGAGATGTCTCATGGCATTCTGGGCTGATACATCCTTAGCCCCTCCCACACATGCAGCTAAGGTCAACTGATTGGGTGGGGAGGGGTAACTGACTCCCCCCCTCCACTCTTTGAGGAGCACGGGAAGAGGTATGATGATAGCTTGCGGGCATAGTGGTCGGAGGACATTTCCGAGTCTTTTTTTTTTCTTAAAACAGGGTTTCTGCCAGGCGTGGTGGCACACCCATGCCTTTAATCCCAGCACTTGGGAGGCAGAGGCAGGTGGATCTCTGTGAGTTCAAGGCCAGCCTGGTCTACATAGTGAGTTCCAGGACAGCTGAGCCTACAGGGAGACCCTGACTCAAAAAGACCCCCCCCCAAAAAAAACCAAGCTAACAGGGTTTCCTTATATAGCCTCGACTGGCCTGGAACTCACTATGTAGACCTGGAACTTACAGAGACCCTCCTGCCTCTGCCCCGAGCATCTCAGTGCTGGGATTAAAGTGTGCACCACCACACCTGGCTCTGGTCTTGCTTTTAAATACAAGTTGAACTTAAAGTCCCTACCAGTGAACTGGTACAGCAAAGAACAGGGTGAGAAGAGAGACTTCTCTGAGTCTCAAGAGGTTTGCACCATGACCACACTGCTCAGATGTGTATCACCAAAGGGAAGATGGCTTGGGGAATGATTTTAGTGAGTGCCTTCATGTGGGTGATGTTAAGCTCTGCCAACCTGTGTTTTAGAGTGCTTCTCTACCACAGAACACTCTACTCACCGTGTGGTTTAGAGAAAACATTAGATTCCTTCAGACTCTGGAGATGGTACTAATGTGTAGGTAATCTGTGCATAGACTAAAACATCTTCACATAGTCTCTATTGCAGGGTTTATTTTTGCCATGGTGCTTACACATACAGAAACCTATATAACCATCTAATTTTGAGATAGTCTTCTTATCAAGAATTATACTTTGGGAAGTGAAGAGATGGCTCAGTGGTTAAGAGCGTTGGCTGTTCTTGCCAAGGACTCGGGTTCAATTCCCAGCACCCACACACTGGCTAACAACCATCTGTAACTCCAGTTCCAGGGGATCCGATGCCTATTCTGACCTCCCTGGGCATTGCACAACATGGGTGCACTTACACACATGCAGGCAAAACGCTCATATACATAAAATAAAAATAAAATATTTTTTAAAAAAGAATTGCATGGCTAATGAGTTGTTGAAGTTGAGTGACATTTACCTGGAAGGTCCTTAAGCTAGTCTTTCTACTCTGACAGACATTTAAATGCTTCCCATAATAAATGGAAAACAAGGGGCTGGAGAGATGGCTCGGCAGTTAAGAGCACTGGCTGTTCTTGCAGAGGACCTGGTGTTCGATTCCCCACACCCACATGGCGGCTAACAACCATCCATAACTCCAGTTCCAGGGGATCCAGTGCCCTCTTCTGGCCTGACGGCACTGTATGCATCTGGTGCCCTTACATATATGCAGGCAATACACTCATACACAAAAAATAAAAATAAATTTTAAAAATTGTACTTTGAATCTTTATCCATTTGACTTGACTTTTGGAAAGTTTCTGGAACTGAAGAAGAGCTTCAGAGTGATGCCTGCTTAAGGGTTAGTTGACACAAGAGGCAGAGGAGAACAGTTTCTGGTGTTGCCTAAACACTGCGGGCCTGGCGGTGTTGGCACAGAGGCATCATGCTGATCTGAATCTGCCTTCCGTTCTACTGATTCCTTGCCTTAAGAATTGATTCCCGCCTCCGCCTCAGTCCTTTGTCGGGAACGAGTGAGATGGCAAGGCCTTCACAAGCTGTCACAACACGTCATTTCCCTACATCCTGCCAGGCCTATTAAGCCAATTACCATGAAGTCTGGTATCAGTAGATGACACCGACTAAACATTCATGCATTCCAACATGATGTCCTTGGACCCATTTGATCTTCTCAGTGATCCTGGGAGGTGGCTACAGCTAAGAGCCTCTGACGAATGAGGAAACCGAGGCAGAGAACAGCTTGGCGGCTGTCACAAAGCTGAGGCAGAGTTAGCACTGAGCCAGGAGAGTGGCTGTGCTCCGAGGCAGGCGCTGCTCACTGCCTAGGAAAAACAATGAAAGGCGTCCAGCAGAACGAACAGGTCTGGCCCAGGTCACAACAGCGAGGGAAGTGGTCACCCCAGATAGGGCTGTCGTGCCAACCTGCTGCTCGGTGGGTCAGGGCTCAGGGCAAAGGCGGGTAGGAAGATCTGCCTTGGGAGAAAGTACTGCTCTCAGTCACGGAACTTGGCAGTCACAAGAATTTCCTACACAGCCACCTAAGCTGCAGAATGCCGTGGAAGGCATTTAACAAGGTGTGTGAACACACAAACCCCACCGGCCACTTCAGTTCACGCAAAGAAATGATTCTAAGCAAACATGAACATTTGTGAAGACAACCGTGTTTAAGGATCAAAGGAACGTGACGCTTGTATTTGGAAATATTATTTAACCAGCAAGTCAAACCAAGTTCAGATGGACTGGAATGGCTTGTGGCAAGGGCAGGATTAGCCAGGACTCAGAACGTGAGCGGACTGGAGCGGGAGCCTTGTTTCAGCTCCCTGTCTGAGCTGCCCTGTGAGTGGGTGCGTGGGGCTTTCAGACTTCACTTCTCTTCCAGTGTCTTCATGTGGATTCCTGAGTGAGGCCGTGACCTTGAGCGGAGGGAGATGCAGTGGAAGATACATTAATTTGGAATCAGGAGAGGATGTGGCTGGGAAGGTGACTCTGCAGGTAAAACACTTGCTGTGCGAGGGTGAAGACCTGAATTTGGATGCCCAGAACCCACATAAATGCTGGGTGGGTGTGGCAGCCCAGTAATTCCAGGGCTCAGAAGGTAGAAAGAGATCCCTGGAGCCAACAAGTAGCCAAATGGGCAAGCCTTGGGTTCACTTCCAAGATGCTGGCAAAGTGAATACGGTGGACAGAGGCTTCAAGGAAGACTCCTGACACCAGCCTCGGCCTCCACACACACATATGCATGCATCCTCACACACAAAGCTGTGAACACGCATATACACATGCATGCACTACACACATGTGAGCGGACACACACACAGACACACGCACACACATGTACACATCCTCTTCTGCCTTCCTGGTCAAATGGACCACAAATGTAATATTCTTCATTTACGGATGAAAGTGGCACAGGTGCTCAAAGTGACAGTCCGCGTAGGAGGCCTTGGCGGACTGGAATGTAAGGTATTCAGAAGTTCAAGGTGTGAAGGAGAAAAGATTGAAAAAACAAGCCCTGAGCACACTGGGCCTAAAGTCAGGCTTACCCACCCAACCTTGTAGCAGCCTGACAACTGGATGACTTCACTTGAACCCTCAGAAATGGAGGTAGCTGCTCTACCCTGACCACACTTAACCACACTCAGGGGCTTTACAAGTGACGTCAGTCCGAGTTCACGGATAAGAAAACTGTGATGAAATATTTTCTGTCCTCATAAAGTCGGCAATCGTTTTGGATGTGAAAAAGGATGCATACGTGTTGGTTGGTGGATTTAAACACAGTTGTCTTGAGGGAGAGACCTTTTGTCAGGAGGCAGCTACCTAGCCACAGTCTGTGAGTTATGAGGTGTCTTCAGTTCAGATGACGTCGAGATGTTCCTATCAGTCATATGATTTTAGGAACTCAAACAGAAAACGAGCAAAGTATGCAACTGGCTGAAATGAAATGACTTGCTCTTTGGAGACGATGCTATCTGTCTGAAAATTTTCAAACATAGACAGGAGGAAATGACAGTCCTGTGAGTCACGATACCCCAAACTAAGAAAAGGTGGGTTTTCCTTGTGGCTCTCAAACAAACCCAAAACAGCACAGAAACCCAGTGTTTAAATGTTAATTAGCTGCAGCACATCAAATGTTTATAGTAGGAGTTTCATAGACGCGTCACATCTTAAAAACCAAAGCCTTTCCTCTTGCAATCTGCTTAGAAAAGACATCAGACTCTTTCTGAGGCACACTCCCGTTTCTGCAGGGAATGGCCTGGCTTTATTTGCTGTCATGACCTTGAAACAGTACTTCTAGAGAGGGTGGTGGGATATGAAAGGTTTCAGAAGAAAGTGCAACCTTGGGGTTGCTGATAAAAGGAAAGTGTGCCGTATCTGGTATGTCTCTTCTGTGTAAGGCTAGCCCATCAGCCCAGCTACCCTGGTATGTTCTAACTGGCTTTTGGCCTCTATCAACTCCCCACATTTTAAAGTAGAAGCCTGAAAGTGAAAACCAGTTAAGGGGGTATGAGAGGGAACAGATTTCAGGAGCCTTGCCCCCCCCCAATAATTCGATTAAGAAGGAATAGATTGCTCATCTGAAACCATATCAGAATGCAGGACGTGTTTCCCCTACCTTTACTTTTTAAGACACACTTTTATCACAGAGGAAAAGAAAACTCATAAAATACCATGGAATTCTTTTTTTTATAAACAGCAATCACTGCTCTGTTCTGTGCAATGTTTGGTCAAGGGAAAGGCCGAGACGACTCACTAAAATGTGGTCTGCGTCTCTTCTGAGACTTCAGACTTCCTGTGCTCTTCCAAGACTGAGATGACATAGATAATGGAAAATTAATTTTAATGCTAATGATAGGCTAAGGTTGGCATCCATCAGCAGTCATTACGGCCTGGGCCTTGTTCATATCTTCCTGTTGCCGTTCTAACCTTCAAGCAGGTTTTAAAATACTTAACACAGTGTGCCCCACTCTTTCGTGCCTGCCTTCCTTTCACATGCCCACGCTCATCATTTCCCTTTCTGTGCAAATGGAGAGCTTGAATAAGAGGGTTTTGGATCAGAACTTAGCAGATTCAAACCCCGAGGCTTCCACCAAACTATAAGACTCAGGAGATGTTATCGAGTCCCTCTGTAGAATGAGGCTGTGTCAGACCAAAGTCCTGAGAATGGATGGCACGGAAAGAGTACACACCACGGAGTCTCTACCCAGAGTGAAGGACTGAAGCCTTCTAGTCAACGTTGGCTGATCTCATTCCAACCGTATACAAAACAATCTTTAGCATCTTCTGCTAGTCAGTGCCAAGAGTCTTTTTGAGCATTCCCGTTTCTGGGTCATAATAGAAGGTGACATGTTCCAACTTTGTGAAACTGATAAGCTCCACCTCAGAAAAGTATGCAAACTGATATATGCAAAATAAACAAATTCTAGTGAAACACAAATCAGATTAATGTAGGTAAACTATTGGGTTTGAGCCCAAGGTGTTTTGTAACGCCAATAAATAAATTCAAGGTTCTTTCCAACAGGGAAGTTTGGTTTGTTTCTTTTGGTTTTGTTTTTGATTGACTGTTTTTTGGCAGGGTCTCCCTAGTCCCAGCCCACTGTGAACCAGGGTGGCCTTGATCTCACAGAGATCTGCCTGCCTCTGCCTCCCAAGGGCTGGTATTAAAGCTGAACCAACACACCTGGTGTCCAACAGAGAGTTCGGAATTGAGTCTTGGTGTGGTGAGGAGGTTGCTGCTTTAGACTGAAACTGAATCTTCAGACTGCCTACAAGGACTTTAGACGTTCTTCTGTGACCGAGACTCTGGATTTGAACTCCCCGGCTCTCCTTTACTGGCTTTGAGATCCTGAGAAAATTACTGGAGGGTTTATCCCTTAGCTTTATCATTGCCAGAAGCTTATTGCTAGAACCTTCTCATCACACTGGGGCAGACCAGGTGAGCTGCTGTTTATGGGTTGGACAGAACCTGCCACCTAAGTCACTCTTAACTATTATTGTTATTGTTTCACAAAGGAGAAAATGAGGGTCAAGTGAAGATGTGAGCTTCCTAAGGCCTTACTGAGGTGACTAGTGACAGGAAGTCAGGGCTTCTGTTCCACCTCCTCTCACACAAGTTCACAGGTTCTCCCAGCCAGGTCTCCAGCCAAGTGTCCATTCTTCCACACTGGCCAAGAGCATTCATTCCTCATTGTGCTAAGGCTCAGCCAAGTGAAGACAAATTCTCAGTCATTGATCTTCAGAGAAAGGGTAATTTGTTGTTTTTGAAGGGCTCTCACATAGTCCTGGTGGACCTGAATGCCCTATCCTCCTGCCTCCGACTATGGAGTACTGGGATTACAGGTGTGGGCCACCATGCCCAGTTTGTGTGGTGCTAGAGGTTGAGTCCGGTGTTTGTGCCAGGCTGTTTACAAGACCTTTCCCCTGCTGATCATAAGACACTGAAGGCAAAACAAACAAAAATACCACCACCACCAAACCACCAAACAACAACCCAAATACCCTAAAACTAGCAGCAAAGGAAGAAATGGGAGAAGGAAAATCCAGCGCTGTGCCTGCGGCTCAGTGTCCAGCCAGCACTGATTCCTGGGTTCAAATCTCAGGGAAACAGAAACTAACTCTCAAAGAATTAAAGAGCTCCTGCATTACCTGAGCGGTCTGCTCTGATCTCATCCTAAGTTTGGGTGCAGATGACCTGGAAATGGGGTCCCTTTGTATACTCTACCTTTCGAGTTCCTCCCTGGAGGAAGTAAACAGAAACAAAAAGATAAGCTTGAATGAGGAATATATTGTGGTTTTCTGTTTCTCTCTTGCCATGTCCCAACTACCTGCCCACTGCAGCCCCTACCTACTCTGCCTCCAGGGTTGGCTGCGGGTACTATACGCAGAACAGAGGCACGAAGGTGGGCCATTTGCATGTGGAGATGGATAAATCAAATCTACGAATGCATGAGGACATGGGCAAACCATTTATTTCTGCCTGTAAACAACTTTTCAGGCAGACCTTGGGAAGGAGGAACATGATACTCTCTCTACAAACTAGTGGCTTTCTTATTTGAAGTAAGTTTTGGGTTTTGTTTTGAGGATGTTTTCTGAATCTATTTTGAATGTTAGAAATGGAGCCTTTGCTAAAAGGCAGTTGCTTGAACTGCGGGATGTTTGTGCTAGGATTTCACCAGAGACATCTCTCTAACCTTTCCACCAAAGTAGCCTTAACCTCACCCAAGAAAAATAGGAAGAGTCAGGATCAAACCTGCAGTGATCAGCCAAAAGTGAGGTTCCCTCTCCAAGTCTCTCACGTGTGTCCATGGAGGTTAAGAGGCTTGTGAAGTAGAAGCGATAATCACGCCTCTGGAGGGAGAACACAATGCATCCCAATAAAGCACAACACAGCCCGGGCAGAGCACAAAACAAATACTTGGATGACTTCAAAGATAGTCATGGTAATTCTTGCTACGATATATCTTGGTTTGTTCATAAATGAAAAGAAAGGCTCCCCGCCCTCTAAAAAGTGTCATCAAACAACTTGTTTGTGCAGAAAGAATCTGTGGAGGTTGTGCTGAAAACCTGTGCTGTGGTAGGCATTGTAAGGGTCACAAAGGAGAGTAAAGCATCAACTCGGCTCTCTCCGGAACCTGATGGCACCTGTGGGAAATGCATGAGGTGGAGGGTGGTCCCAATAATTAACTTAGCATCTAGCACCTGCATTTTATGTGTGAACTAGCTAGATTCCAAATAATCCCATAGGCCGGTGTTACTTTTCAGCATTTTTAGCCGTGGAATAGGCTAAGGAGGTCAACCAGCACACCTGAGTCCCCTGGTTTGCAGCTGATGGAACAGACTGAGCCCATGTCTGTCGGGAGTCCTCAGCCCAGGGCTTTCTGCTGCAGCTCCAATTTGTGGAACTTGTGGCCTTTGGTTTGGAAGTTGGAAGTTTCCAAGAATGGCTATAACCAAGGAGGGGCGGAAATAGGAAAAACTATGAAGAGATGTTTGGAAAATAGTAGAGGAAAAGTTCTCAAAGCAAATCCAAATAATCGGGATACAGATTAGAGAGCCTAAGGCTGAGTTGAGGATGAGGATGGGGGAGGGTCTTCCTCATGAGAATGCTGGTCCCTGGGTGTGATTAGGAGCAGCAGGCTGAGAGGACCGCTGGTCTCCAAGACTCAATGGGAACAGCCTCACTTAGTGCCCCCCCCCCGGGCCCGGCAGGGGAGGGGCAGTGAGGCATCTGTGTGTCCCAACCCAAGGTAAACAGAAAGCCAGAGAGGGGTTAAAGCAGAAACAGATGAGGATAATTAGAAGGGAACGCTTGAAGGCTCGAAGGAGGCATTGAAACTTAAACAAAGAATGGGACTATTTCCATTTATCTCTTGATGTCTGGGAAAGCGGTCGTTTTGGTCCAGACCGTGGCACCACACCCTGAGTGAGACAAACTGTTCTCAGCGCTGGCCCCTACTTGGTCTTGATAGCATCTATCAGGTTTTGCTTTTGTACCATCAACGTCCAGGAGACCTCTCCATTTGGACGTCTGCACATAACTCGGGCTGGGTTTCAGTTTGACTTTTCTTCCAGAAAGCTCACCCCCATCTCTGTATTTATCTTTTACAGTCTAACAGCATCAATCCATGCAGTCACCTAAATTAGAAAATAGCCCTTAGGTGATTATGCCCCCCTGTAATCCTAGTTCTGGGGAGGCTGAGGCAGAAGGATGTCCATGAGGATGTGGTCGGCCCTGAGCATCCAGCGGAGAGCCCCAGGGAGAGTGTTAGCCAAAGTCATGGTGGTGGTGGGTTAACGCTCATTAGAGGTAACAATTAGGATGACGTATAGGAAACGTGTATTTGTGAGAGAAAAGAGGATCATAAAAAAACAAAATGTGGGATCATCTAAAACCTTCCAAAACGAGGAACGAGAAAACACAAACATTAACTTTTCCTACTCTGTTTTTCTGGTTGGAGAAGTTGGTCTTAAGGAATGGGCTTAAAGTGTTTGATGGCTGGCTGGAAAATTATCCCCTTTTATTTACCTGTGGACATAGCCCTCGACCTGTTGGATGTGACCTTCATTAGACAGGACAAAAAAGCAAACATTGCTTAATGTGACTTTTCATTAAAGCCCTCATCAAATGGAACTTTTCTTATGGAGGCCCAGAGCCCCAGTGTGATACTTGTAAAAACACTGACATCATTTTCTAGAGTTTAAAATCCTTGGCATACTCAATTCAGAAGAGACCCAGAGCCAGGGTGCTACGGGTCAGGACAGAGGCCCTCCTGGCAGTGTTGCCTGTGGGAAAATTCTTGGGTGTCCCGTGAGGCTTAGATTAAAGGTGCTACAAATTTCTAAATTGCATGTGCCCAATGTTTACTAGCGTTCTGAAAGAGTAAATCATATGCTCAGGTCAAGTACTGATGTCAGTCAACCAATCAGTTACCCTTTTCAACTTGGTTTACTGATGTTTTTAAACTTGCCATGCCTCATTGGGCAAGTTACGGAAGGAAGCTTCTCTAAGCTTCGGTTCCTGTGCACTGCAGACGTAATGAGGTGCCTCCTTATCGAACGGCTCAGAGGCTTTGAGAGTTGAAGAATCTGGCACAAAGTTCTTCACAATGTAACCTCCTCTTTAGTGAGGAACAAAGAGAGAATTTTTCTTGAGACAGGGTCTTGAGACAGGTTGGCCTCAGATTCACTAGGTAGACAAGCCTGGCCTTGAACTTTTGACCTTACTGCTTCAGCCTCTTAAGAACTAGGGATTTTACAGGCATGAGCCACCATGACCGGCAAGAAAAATGGAAGAATCTCTTTTTTTGGTGTTATTTTTTTTGGTCATTTGAGACAAGGATTCACGTAGCTCAGGTTGGCCTACAGCTAACTATGAAGCCAAGGTTTGCCTTGAACGCTTGATTCTTCAACTTTCATTTCTCCAGTGCTGGGATTTCAGGCACGTCACCATGCCAGCCAACAATGGAAGAATTTCTGCACGGCGCCCTTGATAAAACAGAAGCGTCAGATTTCACCTTATTTTTCTTCATCACTTTTTTTTTAATCCCTTTTAGGTAAAAGTACTGTGGGAGCGAGGGTGGAAAGGGACAGCCAGCTCCCTCCCCTCTCCCCCCTCCTTTTCTCTCTCCCTCCGTCCTGCCCCCCCCTCCACCAGCCCTTCTTCCCTCTCATTTTCCCAGGGGAATTGCATTCTCCTGAGTTGGTTCCCATTATGTTCATGTCTGAGCCTTAAGATATACTGTGATTACATTTCCTCCATTGCACAACTTTTGGGTTTTGCTGAAGATGAACACATGGTTTTGGTTTGTTGGCCCCTTGTAGATGAGGGGATTACAAACAACACAACCTCGTTTCTCACAGTTGTGGAGGTTGTAAGTCCCAGATGTGAGTGCCACGGACAAGGACCCTCTCCCGGGCTGCAGGCCGATGTCTGATGTTCTCTCATGTCTGAGAGAGAGCACCCACTTCGTTCAAGGGGGCTTTGCCCCCATGACCCCATTACTTCCCAAAGGTGCCATGAACACACCCCCTTCATCCTTGTGTGACAGGCCCTGCTCATGCATAGGGTATAGAGCAGGTACATGCCATGTCTGTGTAAGCAACAGCTACGTGCCCAGAATGTCTGGAAGTGAGAAGTCACGTCAGGGAGAGGTGGTGGTAGCAGTCTGTATATGGGCCATCCAAGGCTTCATCCAAGTGTCCTAGGAGGGCACTGGTGGTTTTGAGTAGGGCGTGGTATGACTGGGTTTGAGCCCTTTGTCAGTATGTTTTGAGATCTGGATATAGTGTGCAGATAAAGGCAGGGTTTGAATTTGCTATATCTGACTAGACATTCTCGCCTGCTTATTTTAACGATCTTTCTGGAAAGGAGGGAGCTTGGGATTTAAACCCAGACCTTATGCATTCTAGGCAAGCAGTGCACCACTGAGTCACATTCCCGGCTCTTAGTAACCTTTTAAACAGTTGAAATGAACTTAAAATAAAATGCTCTGCTTTGAAAGCCAGAATGGATCATCATAGCCATTCTGAACAAATACATTTTCCTTTGTGTGACTCCTGTGGACCTTAACAGTGGGCGGAGTATGTTCTTAGAATGCCCACTTCATCTTTTCCCTGCCCCATCATCCATTGGTTCTCACCTGAGGGACCTCCAAAGGGGCATTTGGAAAGGTACAGGGACTTAGTGGGTCTCAGTCTGAGGACCTCCTGCTCTGTTTGCCATTGTGTCACAGTCACATCATCCCCCAAATCCAACAGCATAATCATCATAAACAGGTCCAAACTCTCCCTCAAATGAAAGCCCCAGAGTTCTAAGCTTTTACTTCTGAAGATGAGGCAATTTCAGTGGCAAAATTTTACTCCAAGTATTTGGTTCTATAAATATATTGACTTAAATAGAGGTAGTGTCTTGGTCTGGTTAAAGTCCTGTACAAAATCCTACAGACTGTGTTGCTTATCAATAGCACAATTTATTTCTCCCAATTCTAGAGTCCAAAATCAAGGCACCAGTGGATTAGGGCCCTAGTGAAGCCCATCTCCCAGCTCGGAGATGAGCTTTTGACTCTGTCCTTTCCAGGTAAAGGAGGAAGCAGCTCTCTGGGATTTCTTTTACAATCATGTCCATGAGAACTCTGACCTCATGATCTAGTTGTGTCCTGAAGATCCACTTGAAATACCATTATCTTTATGACTATTTTTAACATATGGATTTCGGTGGGACACAGATTTTCAGTGTAGAGCAAATTGCTACAATCCTTGAGGTGTAAGGGACTGTGCATTCATTTGTGAGTGTCAAGTCTTGACCTCCTAAGTCAGGTAACAAACTAAAACCCAGTGATCCTCACAGTTGCGATAACTGTGGACACACAGAAGCTGCTAGATAAATCTGTGTGGATAAACCTCAGCTCCAGGACTGATTTTATTATTTGAGCAGTTGTTGTGAGGTACCTGTCTTCCCCAGTTTGCCAAGCCACACTTCTGTGAGTGAGCTTTTCTAACAAGAAAGCAGGGCCTGGAGAGGTGGCTCAGTAGTTAAGAGCACTGGCTGCTCTTCCAGAGGAACCGAGCTCAATTCCCAGAACCCACATCAGGTGACTCACAACTGTCTCCCTCCAACTCCAGAGGATCTGATGTCTCTGGTCTTCTCAGACACCTGCACTTAGATGCACATGCCAACATCTAGTCATACACATGCATAATAAAAAAGTAAGTCTTAAAGAGAAGGCCATTATGGCAGATGTTGCCATTACTCACACGTAAGTCATGAAGGTTCTGCCTTGAAACTCAGTAAGCAATGGTCACCACTGGACAGAGTGTGAGGTGTTACGTGAGCAGAAGGTGCGGCAGCCATGATTGCGTAATGCCAGTCTTTTTCTCGTAGCTAGGCAGTCATGTGGAGGCCTTGGCAGAGGGTCACAGAGCCCAGACAATGGCCTCAACACACATCACTGAAACATGAATGTTCATAGGTTATAACCACACACAGCCAAGTCCACAGAAAGCACCTCCCTGTGACCCATCTCCTTTCACTGTGTCTGTGGTGACTGACATGGATTCTATGGACATTGTGACCTGGCAGGGTAGGCGAGACTTGTCTTTGGGAATTTTAACTTCTTAAATTACTTTCATTTATTTGGATGTATATGTATGTGTGCAGGTGCACGAATGCCATGGTGCACACACATGTGGAAGTCTGAGGACAACTCACAGAGTCTCTTTACTATTTGGGTCCTGGAAATTGAGCTTAGGTCATCAGGCTTGGTGGCAAGCAACTTTATCCACTGAGCCATGTTGCAAGCCCTCTTTGGGTTGTTTTTGTACAAGGACTTCCTTTCTACTTCAAATCAAAACAACAGACCTGTACTGACCATCTGAGATCATACCAGGGACCTCTCACCTCCATGTGTGCCCCTAAGAGCAGCAGGCCGTCCAAGGTCACTGCTCTTTGTTTAGAAAACAGTGTTTTCCATGTGAAAACTTGTCTTCTTTCAAAGCAGTTTCAGAATCTGTATCATATTAACTCTTTCATCGTCTTGGGAAATGGTTGGTGAAAATGGCTGATTGCCTGAGGCCAGCAAAGGTAGGAAGCCCAGGATGTTAAGCCAGGTACACGCCCCACACTGGGGAAAAGAGCGAATGAATGAACCAACCCCAGCTGAACTAGAGCAAAAGCCCACACTGTGAGGAAGTAGCACTGTTTACCTGCTGTCGGGCACACACACCCCACGAAATACAGAAAATCTTCATGAAGCATCAGGCCCAATGATAAATCAGTGTATGGTGTATTCTACAGTTTATTAACTGAATTGTTATTGGATTTGTGTTTCTGACAATTTCATAAGTGCAAAACAAGCATTCGATTACTGTTACCGTACTCTATCTCCTCTAATCTCCCTCTTGCTTCTCTCACCCACCTCTCCTCCCCAAGTTCGTGTCCCACATTCAGATCTTCCTTTTTTCTTTAACTAGGGCCATCTGTGACTATGGGTTTGAAATCAACTATTGGAGTGTGGTGGGCTCCTCAGTGGATACGCAGCTGAAGACTGTGACTGATCTGCCTGAGAATCCATCAGTGACCAATAATTCAGTAATTGGTAAGCCCCTCACCAACCCCTTGACTGACTGTGGGCTGACCCAGTGTTCCTTAGGCGCATAGCAGGCAGCCACAGCTGTTGTGAAGTTGTCACTGCATTTCACAGCCCTTTACCCTGACTTCTGGCTTATACATTCTTCCCGCCCCCACTGTTCCATGAACATCCTGGAGCCTTAGACGGGGTGGTATAAATGTCCCCTTTAGGACTGAACACTCAACCATGACTTGGTCCCAGCATCTGGACCAACCACTGTTCACAGCTTCCATGATCAAGGCTGGGAGTCACATTCATCTATGGGGTATAAACATTATTTTACAAAGCATGCTGGCACTGTGACAACTTTGTTAAACAATGGTAGTAAGTTTACCTCCGGGGCCAAAGACCTCCTTAGTCATGGTTTACAGTACCAGGCATGAATTCCCTTCTGTGGTACAGTTTCAAATCCAATCTAATCTGCTTTTTTTTTTTTTTTTTTAAAGATAGCATCTAGTTATGTAGCCCAGGCTGGCCTTGAATTCACAGCAATCTTCCTGCCTTGACCTCCTAAGTGCTGGGATTACAATCATGAGCCACCATACCCAACCCCCCAATTAAATCAAAGAAATGCAAATCTAAATGATATGTCTTTCACACCATGTATTTGAAAAGATTAAAAAGTGCCCTGTGTTGATGAAGCTGTTGGAGAATAGACATACTTACTCTCCGGTCAGGAAAGATTAGTACAGATTTTTTTCAGGCACCAATATGACCACAGTTTTCAAATATTCTTAGATACATTCTCTGTCCATCCCATTACAGGGAATTCTTTTTTTAAAACAGTGCACTAAGAAATGCCTCCATCAACAGTCAAACATCCAAAATTTACTGCTTTCCAAAGGAAAATGTCAAGCAAAGAACCACTCTGTCATGTGGCTGTGATTTCCTACACTGGCATATTCACGTGTACAGAACAGTCTCTTTATGACACAAAACTCTCCATACCATCAAACAATAAAAGAATGAAAATGCTCCTAAGACCCCCAAACCCCCAGATAACTAAGACATAAGCCCTTCCAAGGATTTCATGGATCTGTGATGATCACAGATCACAACACCATTAACATAGTGAGAATGTAAGAGTGAACACTGTGTTCTGTGATTTGTGTTTTTCCACTTTAAACCTACTGTGGGCACTTTCCTAGAATGGACACTATGCAGTCATTGGTGTAGGAAAATGTGCAGGACCTAAGATGAGGGATTGAAAATCTAAAACCAAGCCAGGAACAGGTCTGAAAGGGGGTCTTAAATAGAGAGGCCGACGGGAGACAGGGTATGTACCCTTCACTCTTAGGCCCCTCTCAAAATTTTGTCTATGCAGAAATCATTCTAAAGTAAGGTATGTGCACTGTGAGAACAATCCCCAGATCCCCCCACGTTCCTTTTCTCCCAACTCTTCCCAGGCCAGGAAGCATAGGTGCATTTTCGTCTACCTTTTTGGGAAAACAATGTATATATGAACTTGAGCAAAGAAAAAACATCAAGAAAAACATTAACTATCTTTGTAGAGAATATTTTGGGGGTATCTTTGTTAGGATTTTTATTAGTAAAAACCGTTATTTTCATTAAAAAAAAAAAGTCAGATAAACCAGAAACTTGAAGTTCTGAAAAGCTATAGTTGGGGAAATCAGGTAACAGCAGACCAATCTGCAGCTGCAATCAAAGCCAGCTGGGACAGTCCACAACAGCGGCTGCTTTTGAATGGATCCGTAATTACACACTTTAGCCTGAGAATTGTACCGCAGAAAAACCCAGATGGGCAGGAAAATCCAGATGGGCAGAAAAACCCAGATGGGCAGAAAAACCCAGATGGGCAGAAAAAGCGAAGGGTCAACAACGGAAAGCAACAGCAACCCAAGCTCCCAGGATCACAAAGTGCATGGATCTTATCACAGATGGAGGCATCCCCGTAAAGCTCATTAAACAGAAATTTAGCAGGAAAGTATGTATCTTTATATGATTGACAAAAAGAATTTCAAAGGCACCTACTCCCAGAAGAAAATGGAGATTGTGTATGTAAATGAGCGGGGGAAAGATTTCTGGCATAAGATAAATGCCAGATTAAGAGAAAGTAAGCGTTTAGGAATACAACTCTGAACAGTTTAACATGAACAAATCTAACCGCACATCTCCCTGTAAATCTTGCCTTTTCCGGCCAGAAACAAAAACCTGAGTTAGGAGAATCTGAGTCTGTTAAATGGCCAGGCTAATTTTTTTTTCCATTATAAATTCCAAATGATCGCTTACTATTTAATATTCCTGTTCAGAATTGGTAATTTAAGAATTTAAGTGGAAGTATTAGCGGAATAGGTCTTTTATAGTTTGCTAAGATTCAAAAATAACACAAGACACGATGTTACGCTGTTTTCTGTGTATTTGATGTTGGAGTCTGGCCTACCATGGGCAGAGTTTGGTGCTGCTGGACTTGGAACTTTTATCTCAATGGACTTGGTAATGTCACCCCTTTTTCCAAATAAGGAGAGAAATTTTTAGGGAAGACATGAGCAATTATTACAGATAAAAGATGTTGGACAGAAAGTGGACTACAGTGAGAGTTCAAATATGCTTAAGAGAGATCCTGACCCAGCTGATGGCTCCAATTCTTTATTTGTTTCCTAGTCAAAGAATTATCCTTCCAACTTCTCGCTGGCTTTTCACCTGTCTACAGAAAGTTCCTAATTGCAAAGGAAATTTATTTTCTAAATTGATCTTAATCTGTATCTCCTTATTGTTAGCCTCCCCGTCCCTTCTCCGCTGAGACTTGGCAGAGCTCTTCTTCCGGCAAAACTACAACTGTCATTACACATATCCAGCACCAGATTAACAGCTCTCAGGTCTGGTGGTTCCCAGAGTCCTGACGAATCATTCCTTTGTTACTTTGCTTCTTGTCCCTTTTTTATGTTCATGGGCGCACAAATACTTTCCATTTAGAGGTTCACCTTATCCCGGCTCTGTCCCCCCTCCAGTCTCTCCACCCCTGCTGAGGTCATATGCTTCCAAATAAGGCCTGCAGTCTAGACTTACTGTTGAAGTGTTCGTTGTCACGTACAGCACTGTATACAATCGAAGCTTGCATGTAGCTGCAGGCCCACCGCAGATCTTGTAAGGGAGATGGTGACGCACACGTCCGTGTTTTGTTCACTGGACAGAGCTGACCCCACACTGCAAGATAGCTTACGCTTTCCCAAATGTTTCTTGCGGGGGCTGGAGGGATAGCTCAGCCATTAAAGGTTAAGACTAACAACCAAATGTTTCTCGTGGAAGAATCAGCAATCAGAAGGCCAGACCTTGCCTCTCATCTCACCTGTCAATAACTAACAGGTGAGATAGCGCCTTCAACGGCAGTCAGGTCTTCAGGTTGCCCTGATAGTCATTCCTGTTGTTATGAAGGTGTTCTCATTTGATAGAGGTCGCTTTACTATGTAATCTTCTGCCTCTATGAAAATTAGTTTTCCAGAGATTCGAGAAAATGGTTGTGTGGGGCTGAAGAGATGACTCAGCTCTTAGAAGCACCAGGTGCTCTTCCAGAGGGCCCGAGTTCAGCCCACATCACAACCACCAGGGGATCTGATATCTTCTTATGGCCTCTACCGGCACATACACACAGAGACACATATATAAAAATAAACTCTGTAACCATTTTTGTTTTACTCAAACATTTTTATTCTTTTGAGACTATAATTTCCGCCTATAATTATTTTTAAGATAAACATTAAGTCAGTTGGAAAAAACAGGTGGGGCATGGGGCTCTGGATTGTCACATCCTTGGGCACAGCACTGTGGATGGGTTGCTGGATGGTGGTGGGAAGGACCATTTAGTCTTCTCCAGGAAGGCCTTACAGCACCTGAGGCGTTGTTGCTGATACACCAGCTCAAAGTCAGTCTTTGTGTGTGTAATCGGAACCAGCTCCATAATGAGCTGCTTCTGTGGACCACGGCTCCCAAAGAGCTCAGTTTAGCTTTGCAGTTTTGAACTCCACTGCTTTTTCTCCTCAGATCCCTCAGGTTGCTTCATCCACACACGGCAGATAATCGAACGTAGCAAAGTCTTCTTTGGTTATCTGCTGAGCAATGTGATTCGCGGGGATGTCTTGCTTTCTCAAGCCGCTCTGCCCTCGATAGTCCGGGGGATGGGGGTCCCCAGTTCATAGGTAGATGTGGCTGAATGGTCTATCCTCCGATTATCTGAAGTGTTTTCATCAGTTACCAGTTTTCTGAAAACTGCTTCTGTGATGGGTAACCAGCAGACGTTACCCAGACATGAGCAGCACACTGACTTGGACCCAGGCTCAGTCCACTTCCAGTGTGGACAGTGGCCCCCAAATCTCCAACCATTTCTAATAAGAAAATAGTGCATTGTATTACACGCAGTCCCAATGGCCCACAAGTGAAGACCAAAGCCTCTCGTCACTTTTCTGTCAGGTCCCTCCTATTTGTTAGGCTTTCCACCACCACTCATTAGACAGTCAGCATAACTTAAAACACCAAGAAAAGATGGATAAGCATGTGGCCTGTTCACTGGGGCCTCAAAGATTGACTGACACCCCACGTGTTCTAAATTACCACAGTGACGGAAACACTGATGGAGACATACTCTCCGTCATCAAGGTTGATGACTCGCATACAAAGCACACCCATGTTGTGCAATGCCCATGAAGGCCAGAAGAAGGCATTGGATCCCCTGAAACTGGAGTTGTGGATGGTTGTTTGCTTCCATGTGGGTGCTGGGACTTGAACCCAGGTCCTCTGCAAGGGCAGTCAGTGCTCTTAACCACTGAGCCATCGCCCCAGCCCCCAAAGTAAATTATTTGGCTGTGGTTATTATGTAAGAATTCCCAAACCAGTTTTTTTCCCACTATCTGAATTATCTTTCTTGACAATAAGCTGATCAACATCAAGTAGGTACTGTGAAAACTTCACGCCATCACCCTGACCTGATTGCCTTGTTTTCCTATTCATTTCTAAGAAATCAGATAAAGTTAGACGGCCTTAGCTTGGTCGTACATTGAGTGTTTAATTCTTTCTTAAGTGTAACCAGCTTTTCTGGCTGGAGGTGGAAGGAGAGTCGTGGAGAGATGGCTCAGGTGACCACGGCTCAGGTGACCACACGTGTGCTGCACCAGCAGAGGGGCCTGAGTTTGACCTCTAGAACTCACACACAAGCCCGGTGTGCTGGTGTGTGCCTGTAACCCCAGCAGGGGGAGCTGGAGGCAGGAAGCCCCCTGGGGCTTGCCGGCCAGCCGGTTTAGTCACATCACTCCAGGTTCAGTGAGAGACACTGCCTCAAAGACTGAAGTGAAGAGGGATAGAGGAGGGTACCTAATAGTGACCTCTGGCCTCCATACACCAGGACTTGTTGGTGCATACAGACATACACACACACACACACACACACACACACACACACACACATACACACGTGGAAGGAGATTATCATTAGACCACAAAGGCCCAAAGAATCAAAATACAGGCTTCTGCCTTATCAAAATTAATTTCCGAAATAGCTGAGGGAAATCACCATCTACATATGAGCTAAATAGAAAGAAAAAGAAAACATCTAGCAATGCAGTCAAAGACATTTATAATGTTCTGAATAAATGGAAAACAAAGATGAAGAATATAAACTTTCAGGGATATTCAGAAGAAGGAAAATTTTAATAGATTTTAAGATGATGATTCTATTTCCTAAGGTTCTGAATTTGTGCTCCACAGGCTAAATCAGGTCAAGTTGTATTTTGTTGCTGGTTTTTGAGACAGGGTCTCACTATAGCTCCAGTTGGCCTAGAACTCACTATTTAGACCAGGCTGGCCTTGATTGCACAGAGATCCACCTGTCTGTCTCCCAAGTGATGGGATTAAAGGCATTCACCACCATGACTGGCTGAGACCACTTATATTGAGTACTTGTTATATATTTTTTTATTATTTTATGTGTATGAGTGTTATGCTTGCATGTATGGAAGTGCACCTGCCTGCGGAGGACAGAAGAGGCTGTCAGATCCCCTGGGACTGGAGTTACAAACCTTTGTTAGCCACCATGTTGGTGCTGGGATTCAAACCTGGGTACTCCGCAAGAGCAGCCGGTGCTCTTAACCGCTGAGGATCTCTCCAGCTCATATTGGCCACTTGTATTAGTTTTCTTATTGCTGTGAGACGGTACCTGACAAAACCAGCTCAAGGAAGGTTACTTTGACTTATGGTTTAATGTACAGTCAGTCGCGGTGAGGACAGTGTGGTGGCTTGAGGAGGCTGGTCACGGTGCAGCCACAGTCACAGAGCAGAGACGGAGGGAGAGGACTGCAGCAGTCAGCCCACTGCCTCTTTTTCATTCAGTCCAGGTCTCCCCCATGGTGCCACCCACGTTCAAAGTGGGCCTTCCTGCCCAGCCTCACCTAGAAACCCCCTCATAAACATGCCCAGAGGGGTGGCTCCTAAGTGAGTCTAGATCCCATCAAACTGATAATGGATGTTAGCCATCACGGAGCCTTTAAGTGGGACCTGCCCAACCCAGGTTAGCCACAGTCTACACCACCCCTTAGTATTAATTCCATGATGACTGAGTTGCTCATGTGACTCTCAGAACATTTGACCCTGAACACAGATTCTCATAAAGAAATGATCAATCACTCATTCCGGAGAGACCATTTTTCTATACAGGCATATTTGTGTGAAACCCAGATGCAGGAGAGGCTGGTCTGCATGAATTAGACCCAGCAGTATAAAACCTCAATAGGCGAAAATGGTCAGAAGGGCCAGGCGGGAGACGCCAAAGGATTCAGGCGGCCTCGTTTTACATCCATCCTCCACTCTAAGATTGGGGCTGGAGAGTTGTTTGTGAAAAGGTTCGTGGTTGCTATACACCTGTTGATCTTGACCGGAGACATGGACTTGGAACCTTTCCAGTGATCTAGGTAGGAGGTATTGTTTGGTTGAAGATGGATGATACTTCCGAAGTTGGAAAGAGTCACAGAAAACACAACTGGCAGGTAAGAGGGAAGGAGGTAGACCAGCGTCATGTGGGAATGCAATGTTATGAGGCCATCGGTGTAATGGTTAGTCCTGTCAACAGTCTAGAACCACCTACCTGGGCAGGGCGGCTCAGTTGAAGACCTAACGTAGATCAGTGTAGCCCGTGGGCGTGTCTGCTGGGGACTGTCCTGACTGTCACTGAGGTTCATGAAGACTCTGAAGGAGGCAGCACCCCGTCAGGGCCTGAGTCCTGAGTGGGGAGCTCAGTGAGGGCGAGGTCACCCGCAGCTCTGCCCTGGACCTTGGATGCTCTGCAGAAATGACGGGCTGCACCTGGGCACTGCGCACCAAATGAACCCTTTCCTCCCTCATGGTGTTTGTGGTCAAAATGTTGGTCACAGCAACAGCAACGAAATGGAACCATTCGTTTCCAGAAAGAAAGAAAATGGAGGGGAAGGGTAGGCTGCAGCGCTCTGTTGTAGAGGAGGCAGAGCAGAGACCTGGGCTCCTGTCAGCACATGGCAGCTCCCAGCCTGTCCTGGGTCGCTGCTGGCCAGTCGTCATGGATCTGACCACTTGTGTTGCTTTTCAAGAAAGAAGCAGGCAGCCGCATGGGGTCTTTGTATTTTATTCATTACAGTGTCTTTTATTTGTTGTTTTAATGTATTTAATTTACTAAATTATTACATATGTTTTCTATTACAATGCTAATAAGAAAAATATGAAAGGGTGCCCGAGTTCTTTTAAGTCTGGGCGAAGTGGAAACATTTTTCCTTCTGCCTGTTCAAGTTTCAGTTGATCCTTTTTGAAAATGCTGACTTGAAAATGGATGGTCTACACTAATTTAGAGTGGAAGGGAACAACTTTAGGTGACATTTTGAAGAAATCATTGTGCATTCTGCTTTGAGGAGGTTCAAGACACTGGGACTGACCCGTGAGGACCGGTGTAAAGTGTATGTTCACTCCCCTAGCATCTTCCTTTCAGATCATAAAACATGGACATGCTTACAACATGCTAGCACTTTTTTGATGTTTGTGTTTGTGGAAATGTGTGAGACTCTTAGGCCTAGTTTTGGGGGATGGCTTTTGTGGGAAGAACACTTCATGTTAAACAAAGGAAAATGGTCTTGAAGGCATCGCATGCTACGTGATTCACACACGAGGATCAGACTACTTAAAACGTGACAGAATAAAGAAACCTTCCCTCTGGGATCCGTGACTTCTAGGAATTAGATCTATCTCACGTACATGAACTCGTGTTAAATTTCCAGAGTCCTGCTCACTCAGATGCTGTGCATCATAAAGCACGTGTGGATGTGCATTGGCATGGAGGCCAGAGGTCGACCTGGGGTATTGTTCTGAGGAATCATCCCTTTTGTTTTTTGAGACAGGGTCTCTCACTGGGCCCTGGGAGACTGACTGACCACCAAGCCTCACATAAAATGCCTGTCTTGGCCCCAACCACCATGTCAAGCTTTTTATGTGTGTGTTGGGGATCAAACCCTAGTCCTCATGCTTGCAAGACATTTTACCAAACGAGTTATCACCCCAGTCCCTACTTGTTGGTCTTAAGATTTTTGCACAAGGATCAACTTTAATAATGATGGTATTTAAACAAAAAACTCATTTTTTCTTTCTTTATTCTAGTTGTGACCTCCCTAGTTATTTTTGGTACTAAATAACATCCAAATTATTGGTGAATATGAATCTACAGGGAGGACTGACATGCAATTAAATGAGAAAATACATGTAAAAGAAATCTTTGCAAATGATTAGGAAATTTCAAGATATCATCAAAGCACTTTTCCAATAAAAATAACCTTCCCAGGGCTAGAGCGATGGCTCAGCAGTTAAAAGCACTGGCTGGTTGTGCTGGATGGTGTCCGTTGTCAACTTGACACACTTGGGTAGAGGGAACCTCAATTGAGGAATTTCCTCCATTGGTGGACACGTGGGGGGGCCATTTTCTTAATTGCTGAGTGACGTGGGAGGACCCAGCCCACTGTGGGTGGTGCCACCCCTGGGCAGGTGATCCTGTATTTATAAGAAGCAGTCTGAGCACAGGCCAGAGGAGCAAACCAGTAAGCAGCATTTCTCCATGATCTGTGCCCCAGGTTCCTGCCTTTAGTTTGTACCTTAGTACCCTCGGTGATGAACTGGGAGATATAAGATAAAATAAACCCTTTCCTTCCCAAGTTGGTATTGGTCAGTGTTTTTATCACAGCAATAGAAAGAAAGACACTGCTCTTGTAGAGGACCAGGGTTCAGTTCCAAGCACCCACATGGTGGCTAACAACCATCTGTAACTCCAGTTCCAGGGGATCTGACGCCATCTTCTGGCCTCTGTGGGCATTGAATGCACAAGTGCACTTACATACATGCAGGCAAAACACTCATATATAAAATGAAAATAAATAAAAAACACTTCCCAAAGACACATTTCTGCAGGGCACAGCAGAGTTGTCCCTCCTCTGTTAGCTCCAGGAAGTGGTCCAGTCTATGGACAGGAAGGGGAAGCTCTGTAACCAGCCCAAGAAGTATCATTAACCATCTGACTGCCTAGATTGTACAGAAAACATCTGATCTGCAATTCAAAATCCACTGTGCTTTGGTCTAGAAGGTATGGAATAGTCCTTAGGTTTGCAGGTCAGCACCCATGGAACTGTGGGCATGGTGCACCCCTCTGTGTTGTGCTTCAGGTATAAACCAATGAGCTGTGGTCACCCCATCCCATCACAACTCACCTGCCACTTTCGTCCCTGACTCGCGCTGACGACAGTGTCCAGCTCTTCAGTAGAAGCTGTATTCATTACATTTGTAAGCACAGAGGATGATGACCCTTCTCTGATGGACAATCCTAACGTTCCCGGCACCGTGGGCACTTGTAAAAACCAGGAAGTTTTATTTCAAATGAATAAAACATTGGGATAATTCAGTGATTCTTTGACTCTTCTTCCAAACATGCTGAGTAAACACAGCTTAAGGCTACCCTAACACATGGTCACAGCGTTCCCCAGGGCTGAAAATGCCAGAGATGGCTTAAAGACCAAGTTCTAACCACAGGCGTGTATTTCCTTTGTTTTATATATTTAGGTCAGACGTTAACATGGCTTTAACATATTTTCTTTGTGGTTTAATTTCCTTTGTGATTATTTGTTTTATTTAATAGGAATGTTAAAATGTCCCAAGGACGGAAAACAAATTGCAGCTCACTTTTAACACAGCCTCTGTTAGTTTGCCAAGCAGCTGAGATTAAAGTTAGGATCATTTTGGATTAAAACCTGCAACAGGGAAACATTTACAATTTTTTAGCAAAACACAAGGAGTTCCATTCACACAGTGTTCTTCCCCGCCCCTTGGGCTCCAGCGTATAGCAAACTAGGAAGAAGAGCGTGTGGGTCCACAGTGGGCCTCAGTGTCTCTCAGACTTGAGCCTCCCTGGAGATGCCCAGTAGGCATCTGGGATCAGGGGGGATCCTGGGCACATGAAGGAAGACATGACAGCCTAGCGCCGGGAACGCCATGAACTTCACAGCAAAGCAGGGGGTGATGGGACTCCATCTCCCAAGTGTTAACACTGCAGAGACGTTTCATTCTACGATTACTGTCCAGCCTAGTAATGTGTGTTTGCTTTTGACTCTGTTTATGTCTTGATATCGAACAGGTCCGTTTCCACAGTCATTTCTTAGTCAAGGTGTTGAAATGGTTGAAATGTTTGCTTCTTAAAAAAGATAGCTTTTTACTTTTTTATTTAAAAAACATTCACTTACAGATTTGTTTAGGAAGCAACAGATGTTTTCTTGTTTTTCTAAATTTTGATTTATTTATTTTTATTTTATGTGTATGAGTGTATTTACTGCATGTGTGTAAATACACCTGGGTCATGCAGTGCCTGAAGAGGCCAGAAAATGGTGTTGGAGCCCCTGGAACTGGAGTTACAGACGGTTGCTAGCTGCCATGTTGGTGCTAGGGTTCAAACTTGGGTCTTCTACAAGAATAGCAAGTAATCTTAACCACTGAGCCATCTCTCCAGCCCCCAGACATGTGTTCTTAAACTTCATCTTTATAACCATAATTCCTTCATCAGATCCTCATAGAGTAGGCTTTGATTTTACTCAGAATTTCCCATCATTTTACTGCCTGGATAGCCTTAGAGGTCCTTGAACTAAATCACTGAGCCTGTTACCACACAGCTGTTTATCACTGAACAACTTTCTGTAGTTGCTCGGGGCTGGGGGAGGAAATGTGGTCCATTTCAGGCCCAAGATAAAAGAAAGAGCATTATTCTGGGAACGATAGCTGACCTTTCTTAAATGTACCACTGTTTATCTTCTTCTTTTAGTTAATTAAAAAACTAAGAGGCACCTGTTTCCTTAAAATAAAAAAGTACAATCTTGGGAGAAACAGTTCTGTCAAAAGTTTGGCAATGCTTTTCTTAGCATCTATTGGGGTAGAGAGCACAGTTGGAGCTGATACGGAAACAGCATTGTGATAATTAAATCACAAAGTACAATTCTTACATTGTAGCGGTGAAAATACTGGGTTATTTTGATGGTGAACGTTAAACACATAGATAATATTAAATAGCCTTTGTCTTATTTATTAATTTATTTGTGTGTGTGTGTCTGTGTGTGGCGGTGGTGCACTTGGGTACCAACCTCGAACCCCCTGGAGCTGGAGTTACAGGTGCCTCTGAGCTACCCAGTGTGGGTGCTGGGAACTGAACCCAGTACCTCTGGAGAAGCAGCAGTACGTGTAAACCACGAGCCATCTCTGCAGGCTTCTTTGTCCTATTTGAAGAATACAGAGGGTAGCTAAGGAGAGTAAGACACAATCGTTAAATGGATACTGTCCTAAAACATGCAAGATTATAAATCTAAATCAGTCAATAGATCATTTAAAATCAATAAAGTATACGTTGTAGCACACTTGTTTAATTTGTTAAACTTTATTGTCTAAACAAATAATCGTTTACAAATATTACTAGGCAGATTCAATTCACACTGTTTAAGATTAACAATGCTGATTTTAATTTTTAAAAATGTCCCTAGTAAACTTTTATTAGCCTTTTTTAAAAAAATAAAACACATGTCTCCACTACTTCCAAAGGTCTGGTAATCGCTCATGCAAATGAAAATCTAATGTATGTTTTCCATTCATGCATAAGTTGTTCCACAAACATCTGGTGAGGAGGCTTTCAAAGCTGCCTGATTCCACGGCAGCCCAGGTGTTCTCGAAGCCTCGCTAGAGCCCAGCCATCCTCTGCAGTCATCTGTTGCAACTTGTACTGGCATTTTTACAGTTATGATGAGGCAGAGGGTGACGACATCGTGCGCTGGTGTTATAAAGGTGCTGTGAATTCACAGTGCAAATCCCATCAATGAGTGATTGTTACTGAAACCGACTTCATTGGTGGCCACTGTGCTCTGCCAAGTGAAACATCTGGGCACAAAGTTAGCAGGGGCACACCTTGTAAATAACCTAATTGAAACTGATTGCCAGAAGTTTGCAGCATGCCAGGCTGCTCTGCTGACATGGGCTTAAGAAGCTCAAGTTCACAGGTTCTATCGTAGCGACACAGAAGGAAGGGTGTGAAGTGGAGAGAACAGAGGCAATGGAGGGGCCATGAAGGAGTAAAACAGCGGCTCTTTCACTGACGGTGTTTTCTTCAGAGAAACAATTTTAAGGCATGTAGAAAGCAATTTAAAAATATGACATTTGAATAATTAGACAGATCTACGTTTCTCTAGAAAGAAAGATCTAGTATTTTGCCCATATTATCAGTATGGAAGCCTGTAGTCATACTGCATAAAATTGAAATTATCATGTATTCTAAAACCACATATTTAAGAGAGTAAGAGGTTATATCTTGAAAAAACTACAAGACTGATCATGAAGCATATATTTTATTTTCTTTGTTCAGATTCTTTCTAAAAATCAGAAAAACTTTTTATACAGTCCTTCCTACCTCATAAATCCAGGGAAAAGTAATAAAGAAAATTACAGCAGTCAACAAAAACGCGTTGATGTCTGCCTCGTCCAGCCTTGCCCGGCCTCCAGACGCGGTCAACAAGTATTGGTGTCGATTATTGACCGTTTCATTCTTAGTCCCCATTTCACTTCATAGTTCCCATTGCTTTGGAATACTGGTGTTATTTTTTAGGAAAGCCAGACAAATGCTTAAAGACCTTCTCCAGTGTCGGTGCCAATCTCCGGTGTCGGTGCTGTAGAATTCTCTGCCACGCTCCCTTCCTTAGTTCTTGAATTTTGTGCTTTTATAGTTTCTTCAATAGTAACTTCTGAGTGTGTTCTCCATGCAAATTAGACAGGATTTATATAATGAACATTCTAATTTAGAATACCTAAAATTACTGGTTGTTTTCTCTCATTTAAAATGATGGAATCTTGGGTTGGACAGATGGCTCAGCAGTTAAGAGCACTGGCTGCCCTTGCAGAGGACCAGAGTTCAATTCCCAGCACTCACCTGGGGGCTAAAAACCATCCACAACTCCAGTTCCAGGGGATCTAAGGTCCTCTTCTGACCTCCTCGGGGATTGCGCAACACAGGTGCATGTACATATATGCAGGCAATACACATACACATAAAATAAAAAATAATAAATAAAATATTTAATGAAAGAAAATGATGAACTCTAAAATGTCTGTTCTTCCTTGATTTGGGATGCTTTCTAAATAATCTTTTCTATCTTTACAGCTTCCTGTAGGGAAAGAAATAGTATATTATAACTAGAATGTTTTGGTTTATTTTTGACAACAGAGACCCTAATATTCACAAATGGGCTTTTGATGTAACAATACAGCCCAGCTGTTACCAAAAGGATTTGCATATCTATATCCCTTGATAAAAACAATTTTAGTGCTTTGTAGTGTGAATTCTGTTCAGGCAGAGTGAGTTACATGGTGTGTGCAATGTCAGAAGGAATTCTATTTAACCCTTTTTTTAGAAACACACAGAAAGTATGGGCAAAGAAGCAGCTTTAACTTATGGTTTAATCTTAGCGTTTGAATCCCTGTAAGTTCCCTTGAGGATAATATCTGAATGTATCAAATCAAACTACAATGGAACCTGGAGAGAGTGACCGACAGACCCATAAGAAATCAATGACAGTTGCTTTGTAATCACGTTTCCATTTGGCTGCTTTTCAACACAAATTGGTTTATTTTAAAATAAGACTTGATGTAAAGTGTTTGGGGTTCTGCAGATAAGCATGTGTTTTTTATATATCTTATGGTTTAAGGAATATGTCCCAACTCTTAAGGCTCTTGCGATTAATAAAAACAATTATGCTTGTTAAAGCATACTGTTAAGTATCCCAGAAAGCTGGGACTTTGCTCATGGGTCACAGAACTGGTAAGAGAACTCGGGAAAGTTGTGAGGAGGCAACCTGGGGCAGTGACATGACAGGTGAGACGCATCAGCAGAAGTGCCAAAGAGTGGCAGATTCTAAGACAGCTTTCAAAAGAAGGCAGCGAACAATTTTAACTGTGAGCATGCAGCGTTTTCCTTGCCAACATGCAGGGACAGTTACTCAGCTTTGGCTGAATTTAAAGTGGTTTCCATGACCTCGCTGAAGGCATGTACCACCTTGCCTGACAAAGACCTTGTTAATTTAGAACCCCCTATAACTCTCCAGGTTCTAGGAATACAGAGAAGAAGAAGGTCACTGCTATATCTTGTAATTAATGCTCATAATAATAATAGTGAGTTATGGCCAAAACATTCAATTTGCATTAGATAAAATTTCTTTTATATAATAGTAAAGGACAATTTATACTGTTAAAAACCAATACAATGATTGTCCCTAGTGGAGATCGGTCCTGGGTAGTAAAGGGAGGGGCAGGGGAGTTTGCAATAAGGTACTACGTTTCTTAACTATGTGTTGGTTACACGAGTTCATTCACTGTTTTGGAATCCAGTGAGTTGCAAGCAAGATTTATGTACTTGTCTGAAATTCTGCTCTAATAAAAGATTTATATAAAATTGAAAAACAGCGTGGGCATACTTATTAGCTATTTAAGGGTATATTCCTCAGCTTTTTCTAACTTTTGAAATCACTCTAGCATTCCAGGACGTTCCAGACATTCAATCAGTGATGCTCTCTATATGTCCATTAATGGAGAATCCCCATTGCCCAGGACACTTGTGTCCTTACATCTTGTGACTCTGTCTTTCCTTTGAAAACTTTCTCCTAATGTGACTTTTAGGGTACCATACTCTCCTGGTTCTAATTAGCGAGTTGTCTTTTTTCTCTGCCTCTGCTGGATTTTCTTCCAACCACTTAAATGTTGGCGTCCTCATCTGCTACACCCTCAAACTTTCCTCTTCCTGTTCCTGTTTCCTGGAGAATTTGATTCAGAGATTTTCAGTCTAGTCCATTGAAAATGTTCAAATCTACATCTACAGCTCCAAAACTGAGGTCCTGTTCCAGATTCTGAACAGTCTGCTTGGCATTCTTATTTTCACAACAGATACCTCAAAGTCTGTGTCAGCACAAAATTAGTTTCTATGCCCCAGAAGTCTGATTTTGCTCCTTTACATCCTGTCTCAGGAATCCATCCTTAACCCAGTCTTCCAAGGTAGATTTTTTTTTTTTTGATGTAGTGGAGATTAAAACCTAACACGTACTAGCCAAGTGCTCTCGCCAGCCCCTAGGTATTTCTGAGTAGTCCTCTGTTCTGCCTTTTATATTTCAAACCACACATAAATAAACCACCTGTTCTTAGTAACCAACTATTTTGCAAACTAATCTTTTCAACTCCAATGACATAGATCTAGTTTGGATTTTCATGATCTTTTTCCTCCCTTACAATATTTTTTTTCAGGGGGCTAGAGAGATGGCTCAGCAGTTAAAAGCACTGAATGTTCTTGCAGAAGACCCAGCTTTGAATCCCAGAGCCCACATGGCAGCTAACAACTGTCCATAACTCCCGTTCTAGGAGATCTGATGCCTCTTCTGTCCTCTGAGGGCATTACACAACACAGATACACTTATATACATGCAGGCATAACGGTCATGCACATAAAATAAAATAAATTAAAATATTAAGATATATTTTTCAATATATTTTATTGAATTTTTATGCATTTTATACAATGCTTTTTAATTTATTTTTGTATTTTTTCTTAATTTTTTTGTTGTTGTTCTTTTTGAGACAGGGTCTCCTTGTAGCCCCAGCTGTCCTGGAACTCACTGTCTAGACCAGACTGGCCTTGAACTCACATAGATCCGCCTGCCGCTGACGCCCAAGTGCTGGGATTAAAGGCGTGCGCCACCACGCCCAGCCAAGGCTCGATGTTTTAAAAAATACTTAACGAATTCATCATATTATAAGAACACTGCATGGTTGCCTGACAAAGGACCAAATTGGATTGATAACTGGTCTTTGAGATTGCCTCTGCTCCTTGTCACTGACTCTGGGAATTGCAGAGGAGAAGACTTGCAAAGCTCTCATGAGGTTACAGGTGGCCAAAGGATGTGGCACTGGCATCTGGGGGCCGTCACAGACTGACGGGTGAGCAAATCTGTGACCCACGGTGAAGTTCATGGGAGCTCTGGGATCGCCTGCCACTACGTGGCACACTGCGCTCCTGCATCCTGAACTCCCTGACCTTCATTTCTCAAGGTCTTCCAAGAGTTGAGTAAGTTTATAATTACTCTAATAAATTCTTCATACCTTGATTACATGCAGTAGCTCTTGTTTTCCAACCAGGTCCCTGATGAATATAATACAGAAATTATATTTTAATGAGTCAACATTAAACATCCAAAATAAAACCCAGAATACACTAGGATGTGTACTCTAGAAATACAACAGTATGATCTTCCACTGGGTTCTGTCATGTTTAATGGAGAAACATGGAGGACGTTGCATCAAAAGGCAGACGCATGGTGTGACAGCAGTCAATGCTGTTATTTACTGCTATACTTTGCAACCTTGAGTCCATGAATAATGAGGTATAATTACAGAACAGGAGAGCAACAAACTATCCAGTATTGTCACATGTGATTTCTTATTTCACTTTGTAAAACACAAATGAGTTAAAGCATGGATCTCCCCTGATCTGCACTTAGAAAATGTGGTGACAGATTTGTAATAGCAGTCACTAATGTTTGTCTCATGGTCAAATTTAGTGAGTCTGTATGAATGAAAAAATAAAACCAGAGAAAAGTCTTTGACACATGGAAAACCACATCAGAACCTTAGATGTTGAAAGATTCCGTATTATGACCCTATTGAGAGCCCCCAAATTTAACGTTATTTAAATAAAAGTACTGATGGTGATGATTTCTAAAGCTTCATAAAATATTTGTAAGACTCTTTTAAAAGTTATAAGTAAAATTAAATTGTTCGTGGAAAAGTCCAGA
Organism: Nannospalax galili; assembly: GCF_000622305.1. Classification (NCBI taxonomy): domain Eukaryota; kingdom Metazoa; phylum Chordata; class Mammalia; order Rodentia; family Spalacidae; genus Nannospalax; species Nannospalax galili. The sequence goes on from NW_008349451.1 coordinate 2,178,278, forward strand.
GATAATCCAATACTTAGCCACAATTCATAATAAAATTTTGATATGGAATCAAATATGGAGCTAGACCAATGACAGTTAAATTTTTATTCTTTTTTTGCTTGTTTCTTAAATTGAAAATGGAATTTTAAAAGCACAAATATAACCTAGTATTCCCAGGAATTTAATATAAAAGCAAAGCTTCATGAAACCTTTCCACCGTCTTCTCCACCATCTGATAAATGCCACCAGTCACGTTTAAACTGTTTAATAAGCCACTCCCACTTCTGATTTCTTGGAATCTGACATCATGAATGCCTAGAATAAAATGCACACTGTCATTCATTTAATAAACTGGCTTTTAAATTTAAAAAATTATATTTGTTCTCAACTTCAAAGATATGTTGGAGACTGGAAATCTCGATACTGTTAAATGTCGACAGTACATACAGCCTTCTGACAGACTGTTGTGGTTTGAATATGAAATGTCCCCCACAGGCCCACAGGTGATCCAGCTGGTGATCCTGTTTGCGGGAGGTTACAGAACCTTTTGTACATGGGGCTAATTGGTGGACAGTCCACCATGATGGCTGGACTTGAGGTCCAGTCTGGTTCTATTTCCTCATTTACTGAAATATAAAAAGTTGTACCTCAAATTCCTGATACCATGGTGAACACAGGCCCAGTCATGCATCCCCCATCATGATGGACTGTATCCCTGACACCATGGTGAACACAGGCCCAGTCATGCATCCCCCATCATGATGGACTGTATCCCTGACACCACAGTGAACACAGGCCCAGTCATGCATCCCCATCATGATGGACTGTATCCTTTTAAACTGTGAGTCAAAGAAACGCTGCCTCTCTTAATTTGCTTCTGTCAGAATGACTGATGTGGAGAGCGAGGTTACTGGGGTGACACATTTGACCATGTGGTTTGGAGGCCTTTACACCTGGATTATGAGAGGAATGTGGCAGAGTTTGGGGCTGTGGGCCAGAGAAGACCTAGAACACTTTGTGCAGAGATTTATAGCCAGCTGTAGTGGGAAGGTTCAAGACCAGAATGTCAACAGAAATGTGATGGTAAAGGCAAGCTTCAAAGGTTCCAGAGGGGATCGAGGGCTCTGCTGGGAAAGGAATAGAGGCCGTGCATGTTCCGTTCTGAGAAATAACACAGTGCTCCATCTGTGTCCTGAAAGCTTGAGTGAGGCTGACTCAAAAGGTAAAGGACTGGTTTGTCTGGTGGAACGCGTTTCAAGGTAGCGTTGTTACTAAAAGCTGTCCTGAGTGAGAATTCTACTCGGAGTGGAGAAAAAGATGTTCACATGTGTAGCTTAATAAGTAAAGGATCATGAGCACATTCCGAGTTGTAGATGAGACAGGTGCAGACCAAATGGCTACAGTTGTTAGCGATTAAAGAGAAGCCTGCTGAAGGCCCGGCCCCACACTTAAAAGCTTCCCAGCGGAACAATGTAAACTCATTTGAAAACGTGTCATTTAAAAGGAGAATGCCTGAACAAAAAGAAAGTCTGATCAGAGAATGCCACAGAGTGGTGCCCTCCTCCAACAGGGTCACCTACGGAAGAGTTTTCCCAGCCTCAGACCCGCGGGCGCCCAGAGGTCACTGCGCCTGAAGTGTGTGGAGGGTGCATCTGGAGCTGGGCAGCAGAGGGTGGCATCATCCACAGGGTACTGCACCGCAGACCTGTAGACTGCAAGAATCCTGGTGTCACTGAGGTTCGCCCGAGGGTCCAGAGAAACGTTGATGAAGCCAGCAGCAAGTAGCAGACAGGGCCCTGCAGAGAAGCCCCCAGAAGCCAAGGTTGCCACCGAGATTCCAGGATGGTGGAGATGCCAGGAGCGTGGATGCCTGCCAAGAAGAGCTGTGGACGTTAATGAACGGGCCCGAGAGAGACTATGTATGCTACACAGGACGGGGCTGCAGGAGCAGGACTCTGCTGTACACATGACGCCACCCAGCGCCCCAGACGCCGGGTGTAGCCGCAGGGATAGTGTTTGCTCTGTTGGATTTTGGTCTTGTGTTGGTCTTTTCTCCCTGTCCTCCCTTCTGGAATGAGGGTGCCTGTTCTGTGCCATTTTATACTTAATAAGTAACTTATTTTTTATTTTATAGGAGCCTTGGGACAAATATTTGCCTTGAGTTTTAGAAGAAACTTTGGATTTTTGAATAATTTTAGGCGTAATAAGACTACGGAGACTTTGAAGTTAGACCAAATGCATATTGGATTGTGAAACAGCTGTGAGGTGATTAGGGGCAGGATGGAGTGTGGCAATTTGAATGTGAAATGTCCCCCACAGGATGATGTGTTTGAACACTTTGTACATAGCTGGTGGCTATGTTTGGGGAGGTTGTAGAACCTTTTGGACATAAGAAGGATCTATATTGTGGACATAATGCTATAGAGGTGGGACCTGAGGGTTACAGACTGTCTGCTTCTAGTTTGTTCCTCCCTCCCTTCACACTCCCCTTCCTCCTCCTCTTCCTCCTCCTCCTTCCTCCTCTTTTTCATCCTCGTCTTTTTGGCCTGGAACTTGCTGTGGAGACCAGGCTGGCCTCAATCACAGAGACCCACCTGCTTCTGCCTCCTGAGTGCTGGGATCAAAGGCATTGATCCAGATTGTTTATTTTCTTCTTTTTTTAAAAAAATAAATAATTTATTGAGAATTTCATATGTGCATATAAGGTGTTTTGACCAAATTCATGCTCATTATCTCCCCTCCAACTCCATCCAGACCTCCCCATCACTTTTTTCTGATAACTTCACATTATCTTTCTTTCATTATTATTTTATAGGGCTTTTGGCTGTTCTGACATTTTCCCTACTCTGAAGAGGTAACCCTAAAATCTTTTAAGGATTAGAGAAAAGTTCCCAAATATTTTTGACATTTTTGACCATTGGAACAGAATATGTTGTTAAGAGTCCCAAGGACATTGTGAATTTTAGCCAATAAACTGGTTACTTTTCTTTGGGGTCTTTTTACCCTAACTGCCTAGCCAGTTCCTACCTCCTATTCTTATCACGCCATCCTCTGAAGGGGTTACCCAGCTTGCGGATAGGGAATCGGGACATAGACCACTCTGGCTTCTTCCATGCTGAACAGGGACGCAGGGTGAGGCAACTGGAGTACCCCTTCAGTGGGTCTATCTAAAAGACTCCCAAATTGCATAACTCTTTAAGGGGAAAATAAAGTCCTTGAATCATGAAGGAGATGTGAAGGAGAAGTAAAGGCAGGAATAATTCGCATTACAAGTTCTAGTCAGGGAACTAGAAAAAAGTCAGAGCAGGGCAATTTTCAAATGTTCATATTTGAGTCCATTGAAATTTCGTGACAAGGGCTTCCAAAAGCATCCCTCTATTGGGTTCCTCCTCATTTTTCTTTTGTCTGCCAAGGCTGGACTCTAGAGTGATGGATTCAGGATTTGCTTTCAGGCACTCTGATAGCTGTTGGAGTGGTTAGAATCAGTGTCAGTTCCCTCTCAAAGGCTTCTAGATAGGGGGAGAAAACTAATTTATCCATCATTATAGAACAGTAGCTGGTTGTCTCCCTTAGCTGCAGGTGGTCACTACAGTATTGGAGACCAAGATTTGAAGTCTTACCTCTGAGCAGCACTTTCTGGTTAGGAACAAAATCATCAATGAGAAATAACTGTCTAAATAACTTTTTATATAGACTTAAGCCTAATGTCTGGAAAGTGTAATCCCTTGAACTCTTAAAGAAATATACTGATGACTTTACTCTTTGGTTATACTTTCCTTTTGGGTGTTTAAGACCATACAGTTGGCCCAAATAAATCAATTTATTTTTACACTTAAGGTCATTTGATGATCTGTTCCTCAGGGGTCACATGGGCTTGGGAGGAGCTCCTGGCTCCTTTCTTTTACCATCTATGTGAAGATAAGTCAAAGGTCCCGCTCGACCATGTCTGGCTTCACTTGGGAGCATGGAGGATATATTTCCACTGAGTTGGCCCTCCTCTTTGTAGACTGGACACTGGTTCACATACATCTGGTGGGGTCTCCACAGCCTCCTCATTCAAGAGGACAGGTGACTCACCACAGTTACAGGGCATTTTGAGAGATGTTCCATAGTCCCCTGGAACTTAGTCGACCTTGGAGAGCAAGGGGCAAAAAATGTCCTTTAAGTCCCTCTGACCAGATTACTATAGGCTTCAAAGTATGGCCGTTAAACATCCAACAGGGTTAGTTACACCAGTCTGGTACATTAATTATCATGTGCTATGTAGATAGAGCTTGGGCAACATCCTTAAATAAACCTTAACTAGACATCTTTAGACTAGTTGACTAAGCTGTGACCTTAGAAATTTCAAGATTGTCCACACATTATCCTTGTCTCATCCTTGTTATATTGTAACAACCATACACAGGCCTTCATCACCTGCCCAGCTTTCTCATTTCTCTGTCAATTCTGGAAATATCCAGCCATCATAATTTTCATACATAAATCCTTCTTAAAAATGTCTCCATTCTTATATCCTTCCAACATCCTCCAATTTTTCATTTTCTTAGACATAATAGCATTAACAAACAAATTTCCCATCTGTTGTGAGACTTATTTTCCTGGGGATGCTAAGCAATACTTATTCCCTTTTAAGTTTCTAGTGTCAAGCCAATGTTTGGTTAAAGTTTTACTGGGGAACCAATGAATTTATTGAGCTTACGTTACCAGATAACTGAGGGGTTGCTGAAGTCTATGTATGACCTGAGGGTATGCACACTGGAAAGCCTTAACCCAGCATGGGTCATGCCTTCTCTTCCTAGCCTTCCCCAGATTGTGTACTTTAGCCCTCCCCAAATCCAGGAGACCATGTGTGATTAGGGCCAAATTACATACAGTTGGCTGGGAAGAGTGGCTGGATAATCCGGTGAGGGTCCAATGACCCTGCTTGGCCTTCCTTTAATAAATGAGCACAACTGTCAACGAGCCCAATTGTGACGATGTTTAATGATCAGGCTCAGCTGAAGTTGTGATGATGGTAGTTATTTCATGCAGAAGGGACTGCTGTATAGCATCACCTTATTAAAAGGACATGGAATTTAAAAGGATTTGGTGCTAGGATTCACATATGAGGGAGAACATACGTTGTTTTTCTGAGTCTGTGTTACTTCACTTAGTATAATGGTTTCTAGATCCATCCATTTACCTGCAAATTTCATTATTTCATTTTTCTTTACTGCTGAATAGAACTCCATTGTGTAAATATACCACATTTTTGGTAACCACTCATCAGTTGAGGGGCACTTAGGTACCACTCATCAGTTGGGGGGCACTTATGTTCCTTCCATCTCTTACCTAGTGTGAAAAGAGCAGCAACAAACATGGTTGTACAAGTGTCTCTACAATAGGATGAGTCTGCTGGGTATATGCCAAGGGATGATATAACTTAACCGTATGGTAGGTTCATTTGTAGTTTTAAGAGTTCTCCACACTGTTTCTATAGAGGCTGCACGAGTTTGCAATCCCACCAGCAGTGAATGAACGCTCCCCTTTCTCCACATCCTCACCAGCACTTGGTATCATTTGTTCTCTTGATCCTAGCCAGTCTGACTGGGGTAAGGTGATACCTTGGGGAGGTTTTAACTTGCATTTCCCTAATTACTAACAATGTTTAACACTTTTTGAGATGTTTCTTAGCCATCTTTATTTCTTCCTCTGAGAACTCTCTGTTTAGATCTTTAGCCCATCTTTTAATTGGATCATTTGGCTTCTCAATTCATTGTTTATTGAG
>NW_008349451.1:2184370-2190181 GCF_000622305.1 Nannospalax galili
GTCTACAGATGGAGATCCAGTTTTACCAGCACCATTTGTTGAAGATGCTGTCTTTCCTCCATTGTGTGTTCTTGGCACCTTTGTCAAATATCAGGTGGCTGAAATTGTGTGTACTCAGCTTTGGATCTTCAATGATGTTCCATTGATTTAAGTGTCTATTTTTGTGCCAGTGCCATGCTGATTTTATGACTGTAGCACTGTAGTATACTTTGAGATCTGGTACAGTAATCCCCCCAACATTGCTCTTTGTGCTCAGGGCTGCTTTGGCTATCTGGGGTCTTTTGTTCTTCCATACGAATTTAAGGATTTTTTTCCTAATTTTGTGAAGTTTTCTTTTCTTCTTAATCCACTAAGATGTTATAAGCTGTACCGTTTCCTGCCACCATTGACAGCCCAACAGTCACTCCTCCTCTACATACCTCTCTGCCCTTGAGTTGCTTGTCAGATAGTTTGTGACAGTGATGAGGAAGGCAACCGACACACAGGCCCAATGTTGAAATCCCTTGTTGAAATCCCAAACACGTTTCATTAGTTTGAAGAATTAGAAAAACCTTCCTAAAATTCATATAGAATCTCAAGGAAATGACAGATAATCAAAATAACCTTGAGAAAGAACAAAGTTGATTGCCTCACATTTCCTGGTTTCAAAATTTATTCCAAAGGTAGAATGATCAAAACACAGAGTAGAGGCCACTGGCAGAGAACCAAGAACCCATACATAAACCCTGTACCCATGGCCAAATGATTTCCACAAGAGGTCGCAGACCATTTAGGGGTAAAGTAGCCTTTTCAGCAGAGGGAATATCACCATGCAAAAGACCAAGGCTGGAAGTTCACCTTATATCATGCAACCAGACTAGAAAGGGATCTGAAAGCTCACAGCTCTTAAAAGAGTCTGCTAATAGCTCTATCCTTTTTTACTGCAGGGTGGGTGCATTCAGAGTGAACCTTACCTTTAAAGATGGTGTACATTCCAGTATGGGCTTATTAAAGAGACGGGGGCACCCATCCTAAAATAGATGGTCTCATCTTCTAAAAGAAGTTTATCTGATATATTTACAGGGGCAAATTCATGAGGATTTTCTTTAGTATGTTAGCACAGCCAAATGATCAAGCGACATGATATTGAGAAATTGCATAAGTCTTTCAATTCTAATTTGACAAGACAAATATCAAAATATCAAATACAGTACTCTGTTAAAATGAAAGGTAATTTTTGATGTAAATAATTACATAGGTATGAGGGAAGGATGCAGAGGGCCCGAACAAACGTAGATGAGTCCTTTGTGGGTCAGAGAAAAATTCAAGCTACACAGGTCACAGATATGAACAAAAAGAATCTGATGCATAGGTGTTTTAAGGATCAAGAAAGCAAGAGTCTAGAACTCAATTAAGTGAGAAAAATTTGTTGCTAATTTAAAAAAATATTATTTATTTTTTTATTTTATGTGTATGAGTGTATCACCTGCATATAAGTGAGTGCACCCGTGTCATGCAATGCCACGGAGGTCAGAAGAGGGCTTTGGATCCCCTGGAACTGGAGTTAAGGATGGTTAGCAGCTGCCATGTGGGTGCTGGGAATCGAACCCAGGTCCTCTGCAAGAGCAGTCAGTGCTCTTAACCGCTGAGCCATCTCTCCAGTCCCCATTGCTAATTTTTTTATGGTACAAGAATTAAGTCCACACCACTGACAATTCTATTTACTTAATTTGAATAAAACAAACAAAACCAGTGTTCTGGTTTGTTTCTCTATTGCTGTGACAAAATACTCTGACCACTACCAACTTGGGGAGGAAAGGGTTTATTGACTTACATCTCTCAGGTCACAGTTCATCGGGGAGCCCAAGGTAGGAACTCAGGGCAGGAACCTGGAGGCAGGAGCTGGAGCACAGGCCATGGAGGAATGCTGCTTACTTGCTTGCTCCCTGGCCCCTGCTCAGCCTGCTTTCTTATGCAACACAGGCCCACCTGCCCAGGGGTGGCACCACCCACAGTGGGCTGGGCCCTCCCACATCACTCATCAAGAAGATGCCCCTCAGACATGGCCACAGGCCAGTCCAATAGAGGCAATTCCCCGATTGAGGCTCCCTCAACCCAGGTGTGTCAAGTTGACACTAAAGCTATCCAGCACAACCAGCAACAAATCAGATAACTAACAACAGATGGGATCAAGGTAGCTCCTAAACTTCTAATACGATTGATTGGTAAGCTAGCCACAAGATCGGATGCTTCCCCTGGAAAATTCCCTTTCCAGCTTGATCTCAGGGTTTTGTAACTGTCAGCCAAGTTGTGGAAAAATCTGACAGTGCATTTGAGCAAGTGGGATTCCGTGAGAGCCTCTCCCACTGACTTGTGGATGTTTGAAGATGCTAAGAAGCTGTGTTGTACCCTGTTTCCTCAGTCATATTACCACTGACCCTTAAGTGTTCTAACATGTTTTCTACTAGAAAAAAAGAACGCATGGGACTGGTTGCACTGGAGGAAGGCCACAGTTCTAAACCTTTGGTGTAAACGGAAATTCACTGTTTGCTAAAATTAGAGCCATCTTAAATTTTCAATTAATAAAAACTATAGAAAACATTGCTTTCCTTAGTGTGGGAAAATACCTAACCACCCCTCACACACACACATTTATCATCATACTGAAATTGAAGTCTGTTACCTTGATCACACAGTATACACTTCTTAGATTTCTTCTTCCTAGATTTCTATTGTTTTTTTTCTTTTTTATTGAATTTTTGTGCATTTCGCACAATATGCCATAATTGTATTTAGACCCCTCCCCTATCTCCCCCCCCCCATAGGTTGTCACGGTATGTCCTGCACTCTGTCGTATATGCTAAGGCCTATGCAATCAAGTCTGTGTACCTATCTAGCATCGCTCCCTTAAAGAAGACCAACTCTCCCTCATCCAGCAGTGATCAGCTACCAGTAGCTCCTCAGGCTGGGGCTTCTCAGCCACTGCCGTGCTTCTATGCTGGGTTTTTGTGTGATTTGAGTGTGCGTGGGTCTTGTGCCTGAGCCTTGGGTGGGTGAGGTTTACTAAAGGGGTCCTATCCAGGCACACTCATCATGTAGTCTGTTATGATCATGTGTGGTTTTCTGTGTTGAACACCATCTGTTGCATGGTGAAAGATTTATTAACATCCTCTCTACCCCTTGTTCCACTGCGTTCCGTGAGTCTTAGGTGTAGAAGTTCCATTGTAGATGTGTCACTTAGAGCTCGGCATGTCACAGACATTTATTTTCCGCATTTGACCAGTTGTGGAACTCTGTAATAGCCTCCATCTGCTGCAGAAAGAAGCTTCTTTGATGAGTGGTGGCAGGTGTACTTGTCTGTAAATATAAGGATACACATTTAGCATGTAGTAAGAAGTTATGTTTGTGTAGAGATGTTGACAGACAGGGTTTTCTCTAGATCTATGAACTCCCCAGCCATGTGTATTTGGCTATGTTTACAGGTCAGTGATTTTTTGAGATAGGGTCTCACTACATATCCCTGGGTGGCCTGGAACTCGCTATGTAGACCAGGCAGGCCTAATCTCACAGAGATCCACCTGCCTGTGCCTCCAAGTGCTGGGATTAAAGGTATACTCCACCATGCCTGGATATAATTATATTAAAAATATTTTAATAAACAAATATTTTTATTTGAACAGACATTGTGGGTATGAAGAGAATAATGCCTCCAAGTTCATGTGAATTGATTAGGAACAGACAGCGAGGTGAGTTTTAGCTTCATGACGATTTTCAGTGGCGTTTTCCATGGAAGACTTGGTAATTTGTCCCATTATTCTCAGATGTGCTTCTCATGGGTCTGTTTCGATGGATGACGTCATCTTCCTCCCACTTCAGCTCAAAACCTCAGACTGTGTTTTGACTTCCTTCGCTCTCCACCCCACCCACAACTACTTAGCATTACTCAGACAAAATGTGACTTTTACAGAATCTTTCTTTTTAATCTCAAAGCCTGTAGGAATTTTTCAGAGTCAGTCAGCCTTTTCAACTGAGGTTTCTTTCAGCGGAACTCCCTGACGGTGGGCGTGGCTTCTGTTCTTTGGAAGTACGTGCATTTTTTTAAGCTAATGCACAAAATAATGCGTTTTCCCATGATCTGAGCTACACTTTATCTCTGTCCTTATTCAACACCTCGATATCCTCGCCTCTCCCGCTCCACGCCTGTGCTGGCTTCCTTCTTCCCAAATCCTTCCTCCTTCAGCTTCCCGTCATTTCCTGTCATTCCAAAACCCTCTCAGTCTCCCAACTTTTCGATGTCTTCCTTCCCTCCCACAGTCCCCATTTTGCTGTCACATCACAAATAAGGACGCATGTACATACTTAAAGATAATCCCAATGAGAAAAAGACATTCCACTTGTGTTTCTGAGTCTGTCAGAGGGGAATCTTTGGGTTCATAATTACTTAGTCCCTTCACACTATTCTACACAGAACAGTGTTTTTCCACTGCGTAGAATAGCGGTATGAACCCTGCATTCCTACATCACCTTCCGGGTGTCTGCACTGTGTCTTGCATTCAACACAGTCGAGGACCTCCTCATCTGACATCATTTCCCAGGACTTCCTTGAGTGGCCCCAAGCGTGTGGGTCTTTTGTCTGAGGGTGAGCAGGACCTATTTCACATGTCCCCGTGATGTCTACCTCGCCTGTGAGACTCAGCTCAGATCTGAACATTAACCCCGGTCCTTAGCTCTCCAGCTGCTGAGTTTGCATGGTACTTTTGTGCGCCTCCCACTGTGTGTAATTTGGATGATGTATTTAATTTTCATTTACATTTTAATTCCAGGAAAGATTTCAAGCTCTTTGTGAGGAGATTTGCAAGTGCTTGATCTTAGTACCCACATTCAAGTTTTTCAATCAATGTTCGCTGGTAATCTATGCTCATAATTAGAAACTCCTGAGGATTCAGGAGGCTTTAGGAGGGGCGTGTGCGAGAAGGATCAGGAGCTGGGGAGGTGGCTCAGTGGGTAGAGGGCTCTTGTTGCAAGAATGAGGGCTTGAGGTAGAATCCCCAGCACACCAGATACGAACAGCCGGATATGGCAGTGCGCATCTGTATCCTCAGTGCTGTGGGGATCAGAGGCAGGAGGATGGCTGGAGCCTGTTGGACACCAGCCTAGCTCCAGGTCCTGAGTGACCCTGCCTCTGCAGACTGAGGGGAAGACTGGTAGAACAGGCATCCACATTCTCTTTGGCCTCTGTTCAAGCACCTGCATACATATGGGAGGCAGGTTACCCATCTCTGGATAATATTACATACCTTTAAGACTAATGGGGCTGGAGAGATGCTCAGCAGTTAAGGGCACTGGCTGATCTTGCAGAGGACCCAGGTTCAGTTCCCATCACTTACATGGCAGCCAACAACTGTCAGTAATTCCAGTTCTAGGGGACCTGATGCTTTCTTCTGATCTCCGTGGGCTTTGTATGACACAGGTGCACTTACATACATGCAGGAAATACACTCATACACATAAAGTAAAATAGATATTTTTTTAACTGACTAAAGGGGAAATCAGTTTATCAATCCTAAAATGCCATAAACTTGAAACTACGGCATGGAATAGTCTAAAAGCTCATCAGTAACCCTAATGTGGTGCTTGGCTAATTTCTCACTCTGGTTTTTTTTTTTTTTAATAAGGTTGTAACCTTTCGGCTGGGCATCGTAACACGCGCCTGTAGTCCCAGCACTTGGGAGGCAGAGGCAGGCGGATCTCTGTGAGTTCAAGGCTAGCCTGGTCTACATAGTGAGTTCCAGGACAGCTGGGACTACAGGGAGACCCTGTCTCAAAAAGACA
>NW_008349451.1:2190194-2193272 GCF_000622305.1 Nannospalax galili
TCTATTTTTTACTTTTTTTATTATTTCTATTTTATGTGTATGAGTGCACTGCCTGAATGTAGGTAAGTGCACCCGTGTCATGCAATGGAAGACAGAAGAGGCCATTGGAGCCCCTGGAACTGGAGTTACAGACAGTTGTTAGCTGCCATGTGGGTGCTGGGATTCGAACCTGGGTCTTCTGCAAGAACAACCAGTGTTCTTAACCGCTGAGCCATCTCTCCAGCCCCAACGTCTCACTCTTAAGAACTCATTGTAGACACACAAATACAAGGAATCTAACAACTTCCTCAGCCTATTATCTTGCTTGTTGGCTGGTTTTAACCTTTAATTTTTAATTTACCTGTAGCATTTATACCTATTTACAGGATCTGGTGTGGTTAGGACTGGGTGTGCACAGCAGCTAACGCTCAGATCAGGGCAGGTTGCTGTCGCTCCTGCACTGTGCAGCACTCTCTGCTAACCCCAGAGGAACCCGGAGGGGAAACTCAGAACTAAGAGGTCAGCTCATTCTCCGTGCCCAGGGTGCCAGCTGGTGCCAAGCAATGATGTCACATTTGGTGGCGTGTTCAGTTCTCTCAATTGTACGCTCTCTCCAGTCCAGCCATTCTTCCCGTGCAGGTCATCAAACGGCCATCAGCTGGTCAAATTTTCCTTTTCACTTGGCCAAAAATGCATCCAGAATTATACTGAGTCATACTCACTCTAGCTTTAAAAAATACTTACTTATGCCTGGACATTTTCACCTGCAAATATCCCCAAAGTATTTTGTAAAAACAGTGGGAACAATATTCTTCCCAGTTTGCAGACAACCCAGGTTTTTGTGACTGATTCATGGGCTAAATTCTTTCACACTCACACGGGCAAGTCCCACTTGTCTATAAGGTTTTGGAGCTTCCTTGTGTTAAAGAGAAGGTCAAAGGTCAAATAAAGAACCCACTAGCATTAGAATCCCTGTCTGGTCTGGGCTGATCACAAACATGCCCGGCCTCAACAGCGGTGTTGTCCGCCTGCTGTGCGTCTCTTCTGGGCTTCTTGCTCTGTTCCTCTTACCTGCTTTCTGTTCTTTCAGCAACATTACTTGATCTTGAACACTCCAGATTTCTGTAGCTGAAAGATAGGCAGTCTATCCTCTAACTCCATTCTCCTCGGTTGAGATAGTTCTGTGATTTTTGTCTCTTTGTCTACAATTTAGAATCAATTGGTTGTTATTTTGGGATTCCAACTGGGGCTGCGTTGGGTGCGCAGATCAAGCTGGGGACACCTGACATCTCAATGACGTTACCGTCTTGTCTTTCTACCAAGTACCTCTTCACCTACTTCCGGCTTCATTGGTCGTTCACGTGTTCTCTAGTTTTCTATCTATATATTTACATATTTGCCACATTTATGTCTAGCTTTTTGTAGTTTGTTTCACATATGTTATGAGATTCATACTCAAGAAATTGATCTCAGGGGGTTCTAACATAAATGGAAATGTGTTTTTAATTTAAAAATTTAAGCGTAACTCAGTAGGACCATGAAGGAAGGCATGCGTGTAGAGGGAAGAGAAGGCAGAGGGAGAGGAAAACGCACATTCTTTAGAATCTTCTGATATGCTGAACCCGGGCTGTCTCAGGACAGACAAAAATGTCTACTAGGCAGTAAAATGCAGGCATATGAGATTGCCCCCAGGACCGAGCGCGGTGAGCACCATTACTTTTAAAATGTGGAACACTGGAAAGAAGTAGAAGCTGTTTCTGAAACTTCCAGGGTCTCATTTTTACAAAGCAGATAAGAGATGGTTAAAATACATGATTTTTCTTATTCTTCTAAGAACTAGTGTTTTCTTTGTGAAAGATATTAAATGACTATATTATTATTATTATCATTACTATTATTATTATTGTGCATGTATGTGTATGTGCATGTGTTTGCAGGTGCCCACAGAGGCCAGACAAGGGTGTCAGATCCCCTGGGGCTGGCATTTTAAGAGGTTGTGTATCACTTGACCTGGGTGGATACTGAGAACCAAACTCGGTCCTCTGTAAGTGCAGGAAACTCTCTTGACTGCTGAGTCCTCTCTGCAGCCCCAAGACATTAGTTTAAATATATGGATACAAAAATCATTCTCATAATCTATTTCTTCACAGTGTTCACAATACATTAAGGGACAGGTATGAGGAAATTTAAAATATGCCGAGGAACTGTCTAGAATGATGGGGGAAGTAATGCATGTTGAGTGCTCACCCACATGGGGAACTAATCCTACAGAGGCTCTGGGAAGAATTCCTGAGTGGGTCAGAGCTGAGTCCTCAGGGCTGAACAGGTGCCACGGTGCAGGAAAAGAGTGGGAGGTTATTCAAGGAAAGGGAAACAGCACACTCAAATGCAGTGCAGGAAAAACACGCAGAAAATTACAAGTAGATCAATGTTGTAGACAGTGAGACACACCAAGACTACCCCTTAAGAAGGGTTTTCTTGCATGGCTACAGGAAGATCAGCCAGCAACCTAGGGCTGTCCTGCCTCTGCAGTCTGTGTGATGTGGAGATCTGTCTTTCTCAGCATCCCACCATCCCTAGCACGATCTGTATCAGCCGAGAGAAGAGGGAATCAGGGGCGTGGTCATTTCAGCCTTATTCAGGACAACTCTATGGACACACCTGTTCCAGAGCTTTCCACCGTTTGGCTGAAGCTGTGCTGTGTACACTGTTTCACATTCTCCTGCTGTCCGGTGTTGATTCCTCTCTGAGGTTTGATCTCCATCAAGCGTTTCTCATCCCAAACTCTGACTTAACTTCTGTTTCCTAAGAACACAGTCTGTGACCTCTGGGGCTATGTCTGGTACTACAGAGAGCAGATGATAAGATGGGATTTTTGACCTGGTCATTCGTTGCCTTACATAAATCAAAATCTGAACCTTTGTGGTACATGGAGCGCCACTGATCCTGTACAAGGTGGTAGCACAATGGTTAAAATGTTCATTTTGGGGGGCTGGAGAGACGGCTCAGCGGTTAAGAGCACTGGCTGCTCTTCCAGAGGACCCAGGTTCAATTCCCAGTACCCACATGGTGGCTAACAACCATCTGTAACTCCAGTTC
>NW_008349451.1:2193797-2221730 GCF_000622305.1 Nannospalax galili
TAAGCAACATTACTACTTTCATATTGAGACAACCACTTATTAAAAGAAAAGAGATGAGTTTATGGTAAAGTGGTTTCACTCAAATTATGTGTGTTGGGTGAAGGAAGCCATGCACAAAAGAAGAATTATTTGTATATGTTAACAGTTGAAAGGCAAGGCAAAAATCCATCTGTGGTACTAAAATACTGGTTATCTCTGGGGAGACAAAGGGATACTAACTGGGATGGATTGGAAGGAACACATAGTAATTTATTTCCTAATCTGAGCTGTGATTATAGAATCGGCATGCTCACCTTTTACATACTCTGTATTTGTGAAGCCACCTACTAATTATTTTACATTCCAGTAGAAAAGGGAAAAAAAATAATAAAATCTCCACCAAACATAATATAACAGAGATGGTTTCTTATCATGTAAAACATAAATTTAATACTTTGAGGAAAAAATTCTATTCTATTTCTGCCAAACACGTGGTGGAGCACATCTTTAATCCCAGCACTTGGGAGGCAGAGGCAGGTGGATATTTGTGAATTCGAGGCAAGTTTGGTCTACACAGCGAGTTCCAAGCCAGCTGGGGCTACAAGGAGACCCCGTCTCAAAAAGGCAAAAAACAAAACAAAACAGAACGGAACAAATGGAGCTCTGCCCAGGCTTTAGCTTACGCTGAGTCTGCTGATTGCAATGGACACTGGCGGAGTGTAGTGCAAGAACTCGTTGCCTTTATGGAAAGCCGCCTGCTCTGCTCTAAGGCTGCAGGATGGCTGTCTCACTTGATTCTCCCTCTCTGTGTTTCTACTCAATTCACTCATCTGGCTTACAAAGACACTGCATGGGTCCTGAAGAATGATAGACACTGCTTCATGTTAACCAAGTAGCAGTGTTGATGGTGGCTGGGCCAGGTGTAGCCTGCACCACTACACTCCATGTGGACATCGGTTTAGTGACTGCAATCTTTTCTGTCCCACTCAGACAGGATCTGAAACCCTTCAGGGCACAGTCATATGGCTATATATATATGAATATATGTGTGTTATGTGTATGTAAATATATACAATGTACATATCAATGCCAGTATATACATATGTTATATATGTGCACACATATATATTCATATGTACAACATATTTAATAGACTATCATATGTATTTGCCAATACACACACACACACAGAGACATACACACAGACACACACACAGACACATACACACAGACACACACACACACAGACATACACACACACAGACATACACACACAGACACACACACAGACACACACACAGACATACACACAGACATACACGCACATACACATACACATACACACACACAACACACACACACATACATACACAGAGACATACACACACACAGACACACACACACAGACATACACACACACAGACACACAGACACAGACACATACACACAGACACACAGACACAGACATACAAAGACACAGACATACACACACACAGACATACACACATACACACAGACACACACAGGAGAGATGGCTTGGTGGTTAAGAACACTTGCTGCTTTTGCAGAGGACCACATCCATGTCATGCAGCTCACTACCGTGTGTAACTTCAGCTCCAGGAGAATCCAATGCTCTCTTTTGGCCTCCTCACACAGACACACACACAGACATACACACACACAGACACACACAGACATACACACAGACATACACACACACAGACACACACACACAGACATACACACACAACACACACAGACATACATACACACATACACACAGACACACATACAGACATACACACACACATACACATATACAGACACACACACACACACGGATAAGGCTGAGGCAGGAGTGAGGTAAAGGAGAATGACAGAGAAACACACACACACAGACTCACACACAGACACATACACACAGACACACACACACAGACATACACACACACAGACATACACAGACACACAGACATACACACACACAGACATACACACAGACATACACACACACAGACATACACACAGACATACACACACATACACACACACATACACACACACAACACACACACACAGACATACATACACACAGACATACACACACACAGACACACACACACAGACATACACACACACAGACACACAGACACAGACACATACACATACACACAGACACACACACAGACAT
The DNA here is from genome assembly GCF_000622305.1 of Nannospalax galili. NCBI lineage: Eukaryota > Metazoa > Chordata > Mammalia > Rodentia > Spalacidae > Nannospalax > Nannospalax galili. The sequence continues at coordinate 2,195,968 of NW_008349451.1, forward strand.
ACACACACACAGACATACACACATACACACAGACACACACACACAGACACACACACACAGACATATACACACAACACACACAGACATACATACACACACACAGACACACACACATACACATACACAGACACACAACACATAAAAAGAAAAAAAATGACAAGCTTATGCTTAATGTTTTCTTTCCCCCTTTTCCTGCAAGCTGGAACACAGAAATGATTGTGGGACCAGCTGTACAGGACCGTGGAATGCAGCCACGTGTTGAGGTGAGAATGAAGATGGAAGGACACGGGCTGGTCCCCAAGTAGCTTCCCCATCAGGCCTGGATTGCCCAGGATGTTACTGTACTGAACGTGAGATGGGGATTGTAATTAAACAATGGGTTGGGCAGTTTGTGGAGGAAAGAGGAAAATGATGTAAGTTTTCATCTCCTAGGGGACCCACTTACCTAGCAGGTAGCTGACCTCAAAACACTCTGGGATAGAGAGATAACCTCAACCTGTCATAGGAGCACCAAAGGTGGGTGTGGTAGAATGAGTTTAGGGTGGGTATGTGGAATGCATTAGTGTAGATTGAGAAAGAGGATTTCCTGTGCATATCATGATCATGTCCACGAAAAGGATTCTTCTGTAGAGAATGGAGATTTCCAACAGAAAATGGCTCAGTCTGAGTGGAGGAGAAGAAAAGATGGAGACCGAGGGACAGCGATGGCAGAGCTGCGGCAAAGGAACCGGATGGCAGGTTAAACAACAGTCTGAAAACTCAGGAGGACCTTGAGCTTTATAGGAAAGTGAATTCTCAAATGTCTGTGCATCTGTGTGAAAGAGATGGAATTGGGCGTCACTCATAGGCAGTGATCATCGAGCATATTCATCCCACAGGTTACTGGTTCATATCCGTTCCATAGCAATGCCCTTGGGGGAAATGCTGCCTTCAAGAACTCTTTGAAGGCCAGTGGGAGTGCTTGCTTAGTATGCATGAGGCCCCAGGTTCAGTCCCTAACACTGGGAAATGGTAAAAGTAATCTTAGAATTTTCCCAGAAATTAAAATGCATTTCATTATTTATACCATTTAATGGTCATGTGACCTGTATACTTTACTAAGGAGCCTGAGGATCAAAGATTTCTATAAGGAGCTTAGATTTGGGGTATCTTATGAGTGTACATTTACTCAAAGAATGACTTCATTAAGCTAAAAGCTAATCAATCTCTGGGGAAGACACTATTAACATTTGTTAAGTTATGAGTTTTGGTAGATAATTAGTAGGCCACTTATGGTGATTGTGTGATGCCTGGGTTCAGCATATCCTACCTTAAGCAAAGACTGATAAATACGTGGAAATAATACAAAAGCTTATATGTATAATAGAAAAAATGCTTTCAGTGTGTGCCTGGCATTGCTACACCACCCTGTCATCCACAAAGTTCATGATCAAGAACACACAATCAAGTTATGAAATAATTGTAAAAGAAAACCTTCTGATGTCTTAAGTAAGTTTATGATTTCACATTGGCTGATTCTTTGCAATTCTGGGGTTTGTGTCTTCGGCTCCGTTTCGGACATACCTGCAAAGTTTAGCTCAGCGGATCCTCCTTGCCATTCAGGAAGCCAGTGGGTGTGTTTGTTGCCAGAGGCAGATTTAGATACTGGAGGCTTGACAGAGTCTGTGACTTTATTTCCTTATAACTATGCTTTCAAACTTACACATTTTGGAGGAGGATTTGATTAAATTTTTATACATATTATTTGTGTGTGTGTGTGTGTGTGTGTGTGTGTGTGTGTGGTGAGTGTGCAGAGTCATGTACATGCTGTAGCATGCATGTGCAGGTTAGAGGGCAACTTTGAGGAATTGATTTTCTCTTTGTCTGCATATGTGTTCCAGTGTGTTCCAGACACACTCAGGTCTCTCAGCTTGTAAGGCAAGGTTCTTTACCCCTGAGCTACCTCACCAGCCTTCAGTTTCATTAATTTATGTATACATTTTAAACCAAGTGCTTGTTTTTGAACTGACCCTATAACATATGTGCAGGCAGAGTTGACTCCACCAGGGAGAACTGACTTTCTGATGTTTGACTTCTTTTCTATGCTAGGTTAAAGTCTGACATAAAGAGTTAATTGGCTTTTACATTACAGTTACCTAAAATTTAAAACCTTAATAAATGAGAGATAAATAGAAAGGCCACTGTCCCCACAGACCACTTTTCTTTTTTTCTGGTCAACTTGAGAGAATGATCAGACCCTCAGAAGAATGCTGCCCAGGGTTCAGCTATAGGTTTTCAAACCCCACTTTTCAAACTTCAGAATTTTCACATTATGTGTTAATTTTGTGGTGCACCAAAATTTTGAACCTTAGTTCAAACTCAGTGTATCGTGTTTGCACCTGCAGCACTTGCAGGGCATCCTGCCCAGAGTACTGCTCCCTGCATCTGCAATAGTGGAAGATTGCTTCTACAGAAGAGATATCACAGAGGTCCAACATCACAGGGGTCCAACATCACAGTGGTCCAGTATCACAGTGGACCAGTATCACAGTGGTCCAACATCACGGTGGTCCAACATCACAGTGGTCCAGTATCACAGTGGTCCAGCATCACAGCGGTCCAGTATCACAGTGGTCTGACATCGCAGTGGTCCAGTATCACAGCGGTCCAACATCACGGTGGTCCAACATCACAGTGGTCCAGTATCACAGTGGTCCAGCATCACAGCGGTCCAGTATCACAGTGGTCTGACATCGCAGTGGTCCAGTATCACAGCGGTCCAACATCACGGTGGTCCAACATCACAGTGGTCCAGTATCACAGTGGTCCAGCATCACAGCGGTCCAGTATCACAGTGGTCTGACATCGCAGTGGTCCAGTATCACAGCGGTCCAACATCACGGTGGTCCAACATCACAGTGGTCCAGTATCACAGTGGTCCAGCATCACAGCGGTCCAGTATCACAGTGGTCTGACATCGCAGTGGTCCAGTATCACAGCGGCCCAACATCACGGTGGTCCAACATCACAGTGGTCCAGTATCACAGTGGTCCAGCATCACAGCGGTCCAGTATCACAGTGGACTGACATTGCAGTGGTCCAGTATCACAGCGGCCCAACATCACGGTGGTCCAACATCACAGAGGTCCAGTATCACAGTGGTCCAGCATCACAGTGGACCAGTATCACAGTGGTCCAACATCATGGTGGTCCAACATCACAGTGGTCCAGTATCACAGTGGTCCAGCATCACAGCGGTCCAGTATCACAGTGGACTGACATTGCAGTGGTCCAGTATCACAGCGGCCCAACATCACGGTGGTCCAACATCACAGAGGTCCAGTATCACAGTGGTCCAGCATCACAGTGGTCCAGTATCACAGTGGTCCAGCATCACAGCGGTCCAGTATCACAGTGGTCTGACATTGCAGTGGTCCAGTATCACAGCGGTCCAACATCACAGTGGTCCAACATCACAGCGGTCCAATATCACAGTGGTCCGACATCACAGCAATCCAACATCACAGTGGTCTGACATCGCAGTGGTCCAGTATCACAGTGGTCTGACATCACAGCGATCCAACATCACAGTGGTCTGACATCACAGTGGTCCAGTATCACAGTGGTCCAACATCACAGTGATCCAATGATGATGTAAACCCTAACTCATGTTTTGGTGTTTCCAATGTGCATTATAAAATGTAGCATTTAAAGGTTGGAGAGATGGCTCCGCAGTCAAAAGCACTGGCTGCACTTGCAGAGGACCTGGGTTCAGTTCTTAGTACCCACACAATGGCTAACAACCCCCTATATCTCCAGTTCCAGAGGATCTTATGTCCTTTTCTGAAGTCTGAGGGCACTGTACGACACAGGTGCACTTACATACATGCAGGCAATACACTCAAACACATAAATAAAAAAAATTTTTTAAGTATAATTTAGCAACTAGAGGTGTGGCATTTAATTAACCATGTGGAATTATGTGAATAACTTAGGCATTAAAATTAACTCATAAACATATTTCAGCGTTGACTTTTTTCTTCTAGAGTGATAATTATTATAATTAAACAACAGGGTTTTGTGAACTGGAGATTGAACCCAGGGCTTGCACATGCTGAAGTGTATGCCAGCCCACCCTGCTCCCCACCTAGCACTCACTGACTTTAGGTTTAATTCCAAAGATATGAATTATTTATTTTAAAGGATGTCATGTGGAGTTCAACAAGAGAGTGAACACATGGGCTTTCCATCTACAGTCAGAACCTTTTGAATTATGATCCCAAGGCCGAGGTTAAAAGTGGATCATGAGATTCATTTCTATTAATTATAGGACTCTATGCGTGAACTTGTGGCTTCTTTTCGTTTTCTGGCCTGACTTTTCTTTTGTGCACTTGTCATGGTACAGAAGCAATTCATGTTTGCAGATGATGAGGAAGATTCTCGTCCAGCTGTGAATTAAGCTACACAAACTGCGGATGATTAGAACAGTGTCACAGCAGACCTGTGATGGGGCCCCTAGAGACCTCAGCGAGGGAGAAGTTAGGGGTCGCGCATCCCCTCTAGGATGGAGACTTCATAAGTGGATTATGTGTTGCAGAAAACTCAGAGGAGAGCTAACTGGAGGAAGGGCCAGAAAGGCACTCTCAGAGCTTCCTCTTTATGTCCTTCATCTATGTACAACTATGTAAAAAATTAGTATTTTCCATTGGTTAATGTGAAAGTCCAGTATTGCATGAATCTGAGGGAACTGGTCTTAGGGAAGCTGCTGTTTTAACCAGTCTACAGCTTGAGCATGTCCAAAGGGAAGAAAGTAGATAAACTTCTTTCCATTTGAAGAAAATGACAGTTCATTTTGTAACATTTAATTTGAAGCTAGAAATCTAGACCTTGTCCATACAGTTAGAGCACTTAGGAGGGAAGGTGACAGAACGCCTCACTGAAAACAGATGAATAGCTAGGATGTGAATGAGGCTTTAGAACTATCTTGATCATAGCTTCAGCCCTCGTCTCTTAGTTCTGTTGGCCTTATCTCACTCCCTGTGTCTGCTCTGCCCTTAGAACACACAACAGAGTGTTCATGCTCATAAACTGGCTGTTAGAAACCGGGCACAGTGGCACACGCCTTTAGTTCCAGCGCTTGGGAGGCAGAGGCAGGTGGATCTTTGTGAGTATGAGGCCAGCCTGGTCTCCATAGCGAGTTCCAGGCCAGCTGGGGCTACAGAGAGACCCTGTCTCAAAAAGACAACGAACAAACAAACCCCAAAATCAAAAAACAAACAAAAAAACTGGCTGCTAGAAACAGAGTTAGGTAATTTGTCACCCACATTCTCGGAAGAGAAGAACTCCTCCCAACAACCGTTGAGCAGGTGTCCCGAGCTTTGTATTTGTTATCTCCAAAAAGAACAGATGATTAGAGGGGCAGTGTTTGACTACTTGGGGATTGGGGTGCCCCCCACCCTAGTAATTCTGGCAAGGAGGTTGAAGTAAGTCCTGGCTCAGGTCAGGAGCCACGTGCCTGAAGGCCTGGGACACCGTTCAAAGCACCCTTGCCTGAGCACACTGTGAGACTAAGCAATAGGGCAGAGAGTGGATGTTTGGATAGCAATGACCAGATCCCCGCAGGGGACCCTGCTTTGCCAACCACTGCTCTGTGAACTGGAGCAACAGGCCTCTCTCGCCCCCACTTCATTGTCTTATGGGTTAGGCCCATCTGGAGACCTTTATGGCCTAGCAACTGATGTTGTATACAACATCTTGTGAAAACAAAATGCAGTAAGGGTACAGATAGATCATCAAGTAGCTGCTGAGTCTCACCCCCAGCAAGGAGCCGTGAGGCCTGCTTGTCGACACTGACGTGTTCTCCAAAGCTGCTGTTTCCGCTCGGTTCTCACTTTCTCTTCAGTTGAGTAAAGCTGTGTCATAGTGACATTGGTTGTTAACGACACACCTAGGAAGAGGGAACGTCAGTCAGGGAATTTCCTCTATTGGATTTGCACATCTGTGGGGCATTTTCTCTGTTGTTGAGTGATGTGGGAGGGCCCAGGGCACTGTGGGTAGTGCCACCCGTGGGCAGGTGGGCCTGGGTTGTATAAGAAAGCAGGCTGAGCACAGGTCAGCGGAGCAAGTCAGTAAGCAGCGTTCATCTGTGGTCCCTCCTCAGGTCCTATCTCCAGGTTCCTGCCCTGGGTTTCTGCCTAACGTCCGTCAAAGATGGACTGTCACTTGGAAGTATAAGATGCAGTAAACCTTTTCCTTCACAAGTTGTTTCGGTCGGAGTATTTCAATCTCGGTGATACAGAGCTCCCCTGGCCTGGCTGTCTGAGGCTATTCCTAAGATGCAGTGGTTCCAGGCTGTTACCATTCAGGCTTGTAGTTCATGTACGAATGTATTTTTGTCAAATGTCAAGTTTCAGACCTATTGTCTCTTACTGTTGCTACCAGTAAATACCAGTAACCCTGGGCAGAGGTATGTCTAGCACTAGCTTAAGACTTTCCATTTCTTTCCCAGTCTCATGGCTCATCTTTACGTTTCATCTCATACCACCTGTGGAGTGAGGTGGACGTCTACAAACTATAACCCTATCATCTACCCCTTGCCTCCACGACGTCTGTGTCTAGTGAGCTCAGCGGAACTCTCCCTTTAGTTCAGAATATTTACGTTTTTTTACTTGTGCCTCTGGGATTATCAGAGCTTCAGACGTTTGGGTTTGAAACACAAGTTAGGGATTGCCTTTGAAATCTTCCCCAATCTGCATATTGTGAACAATATTGAGTCATCAATGAAGTAAATTGATAACATCAATTATGCTAATTAATAAACCACTAACTTCACCCATGAAAACCTTCATTCTATTGACTAGTGAGTTCCTGGGTGTTAAGTGAGCTCACGACGCTAATGATCTCTGAACGCAGGAATGTCTGGCAGCCTCGTATGGAGAGAAGCCTTTCAGAGAAAGCACCCTATGAGCATCTCTTAAGAGTATCAATTCTATTTGGGGGCAGCTGATGGGAAGTTGTTTTTTTACTATAGTAACACACACATCACATTATATACTGCTATGATTTGGGTATGGAATATTTTCCAACGACCTCTGTGATAATGGCTTGGTGCTATTGTGAGGCAGTGGGACCTTTAAGAAGTGGGGTTCAGTAGCAAAGTAGAGCAGGGACGCGCCCTTGAAGCAGGTGTTTCGACCATGGCTCATTCCTTTCTCTTTGCTTCCAGCAGCCACCACACATGATGTCAGCACAGGAATGGAAACAATGTAGCCTCTGAAACTGCACCAAAGTAAAATTTCCTTGCTTTGAGGTTGATTTTCTTGAGAATTCTGTGAGGATGAACGGAATGCTAACATGTGAACACTAAAGTGTCCCCAGGCGTAGTATGACAACTAAGTTCTGCGGCAGCAGTGAGGAGCAGTGGGAAAGTCAAATTGCATGTTGATTTGACTTGAAAGTTCATACAGTCGAAGGTCTAACAGACGAAGCACAGCAGAAAGTGTCAAGTTCATGCTGACATCCTTTGCCTGGTACAAAGTCATGAATCTTCATTTGTTTGGGGTTCTGGCCCCATGAGTCCCTTCATTTTCCTGGTCCCAAGATGACGGCTCTCAACAAGGATCACGAATGTTGAGAGTCTGGATGCCATGTCTCACAACTGTGGGGCCAAATCTTGTGATTAGTGTTGATTTGTTTAACACTGAAAAATTTCTCATGGCCAGGGGGACATGGTAGGTTGAGCTTGGTTTAGCCAGACTGGATTAACCGGAGACAAAGGTGAGGTTAAGTCCACCTCACTTTTCAATGTGGGGAGAGCCCAACAGATGCTGGGAAGGTGACTTCACAGTCACTACAAGCTCTTCTGCCCACCGAGACACCTCAGTGGCCTGCTTTTTTGCATTAAAAAAAAAAACATGGTTAGTGTGTTTGTGTGTGCTTCAGTACATGTGTGCAGGTCAGGCGGCTGTTTCTCTTCTCCTACCACATGGACTCTGGGCACAGAGCTCAGATCATCACACTTGCACAGCAAACACCTTTGGGAGCTGAGGCGTCTCACCAGCCCCACGTTTCTTTAGACAGTGTAACTCACCACTTAGGATAGGGTACCTGGCCAGAATGCCCCAGGGATCTGTCTGTCTCTACCTCCTCAGCAGTGGGATCACCAGGGTGCATGTTTTTCCCCATGGGTTCTGGGGACTGAGCCAAGGTCTTTCAGTTATATGAACATGTAACAGTGACATCACTCCAGCAGCAGGAGTTTAAAAAGATAGAGGGAAACGTGTGCTCTGAAGTCTCCGGGTGGGAGATGGCTTATTTGGTAAAGTGCTTGTCATGCAAGGGGGAGGACCCGAGTTCAGATCTCCGGCACCCACGGAGAAGTTGAATGTGGTGGTGTATGTCTGCAACCCCAGTGCTGGGGGCCGGGTGGAGAATCCTTGGAGCTCATTGGACAGCCAGCCTAGCTGAATTGGAGCTCCAGGTTTGGGAAGGGGCCTTGTTTCAAAAACTAAGGTTCACAGTGATAGAGGAAGACAGCTGGCATCACACCTCTCCATGTATGTACATCCACGTGAACATGCACGCATATGCACATGTGCATGTAACATACAGACACCAAAGCATAAAGACTCCATTTTTGATGTCTTGCTGTTGTTCCTTCACATCACACTCTAACTTATTTCCTCGTCCTACCTTGGGGTAGGCACTGCACACTGCTGAAAGTCAGCAATCCAACCCTCAAAGCCTGGTACAGCGTGGAAGTGTGGAGCTTTGCGCTGGAACGCCATGTCCTAACAATGAAAACACAAATAAGGCAGCAAACAACAAAAGCCACCACCAACCTAGAAGCTGTTCCTGTTCTTGGGTGCCCTAAGTCTAGAAGTGTTAATTTTGTTGTGATCCTTGCCGTTTCTGTGGGTCACTACCACAGCACACTAGCCCCGTGGCCAGGAGTGAAACGGGTAACCCCTGAAGCCCTCGGTGTTCTCAAACTTTGTGTGACCCCAATACACACTGAAGCCTAATTACCTGTGTGATTATATGAGGTGACCAGCTCATGATCATGACCACTGCTCTTAGAATAAAGGTCCCAGAGAACTGCTTTGTTACTTCTACTGTGTAAGGACACAGTGAGCTGCCATCTGTGACCAGAAAACAGTCCCCACCAGACATCAGATCCGCTGGCACCATGATCTGAACTGCCCAATCTTCAGAGCTGGGAGAAACGCTGGGGTCTGTAAGCCACCAGGGTTGTGATGGAGCAGCTCAATGGCACCGAGACCGTCAGTGTTGCATCATTCTCACCAAATACACCTTCGTTCTCCGTCTCCTACTCCAGATAGCTTTAGAACCCTGGGAGCATCTTCCACCCGCCCCCTTCTTTGCTGCACTTTTCAAACAGACGTTGGCAACTTCATGGCTACCAGCTAGTTCGTCTTCTGGCTGGTTTCTAGTTCAGCCTTGGCCACCTCTCCCCTACCTAACAATCCATCCTGCATAGTTCTGCTGAAATAAGTCCCCTGACCTTAAGAAATCCCGAAGCTTTCTATCACCTTCAGGATAGAAGTCCAGCCCCTTTGTATGGTTCACAAAACTCTACCTCATCCTGGTCCCCTCTACAGTTCCCATTTTTCCTGTGTAATGTGATGTTCCAAGACTGGTTGATTAAAACTGCCTTGACTGTGGAGTGTTGACTGCTACAGATTAGAACCGAAATGATCTTAGGCTGTCTTCTGCTGCCTTAATAACCATTCATCACCCATCTTTGTATGATCCAACATCCTTTCTTCCTACAAGGTAAGATGTAGATGTAGTGACGCAGCAGGTTGGCTCCCACCAACCCAAAGGCTAAGAATATCATCAGGTTATGTCAGAAACGTAGAGCAGATTTCTCTGCTTTGCTGCAACCTGCCTATGTGATGCAGCCAACAATGCACCTGGGAAATGACTGTCTCCTGTTCCGTGACTATGAACAGTTCATAGAATCGTGCCCATAGTGGACTATGCCATCTGAGGTTACCTGAATCCGAGTTCCCAGCCCATGAGCACTCATATTTGGATCAGGATAAACTGTCTCATTCTCTCTGGAATGGAAGCTGTTTTGCATCAACACGTGCCACAGTCCTCCCCCACCCCCAGGACTACCATCCTGACATCCATTCTACCTGCTTACAGGTTATAGTTATTTACCCCCGAGCTCCAGGTATGTGAAAACACCCAGAAGTCCATGTTCATTGGGTTGGCACACACTTCTGTCTCTCCTTAGCAGGGCTGGTTTTACTGATTCTTCAGGACTTGTATTTCCATTCTATGAGGAATACTCCCACTTAGCCAGGTTGAGGGCACTCAGTGCCCCCAATGCAGTGCAGTCGAAGTTTTGATTTGTGTCTTGCTCTGTCTGATCCTCTGGAGGGCAGGTACCACGCTTCTCAAGTCACAACTTGTAAGGACCATGGGTCTGTAGACACAAAAGAGTCAGGAGTACCAGAGGGCTGGTAGAAAGCACTGTTCGAAGTCATCAGAGTACATATTCTAGAGATTAAGGCACAGAAGAGAAATGAGAGGCCTCACCTGTTGGTGGTGGGAATGCACAAGGGTCCAGGAGCTCTGGAGAAGAGTGGCCATTCCTAAAACCGTTAAACATGGCTCCAGGATGGGCACTACCGATTCCATTCTTGTGTGTAATGCATACCTGAGAGAGAAGAAATCCTGGACACAAACCTTGTAGAATGTTCACAAAATAAAACATGATGGTAAGTGAAGGGAACTAGCACAGAAGAGCATACATGATGTACAAGCCCACGTACTAACATGAAGGGGAAGGAAAAGTGTGACTGAAAGCAGATTAATGTTGCCTAGGGCTGAGGTGAGCTGTGAAGAGATGGAGGAGGGCGACTGTCCAAGGGCACGGAATGTCTTTTGGAGGTTAGGAAGTATATAAAAATTGATGATAGTGTCAGCTGCTTAACTGTGAATGTGTTTCAAAAGATTGACTCTAAACTTAAAAATAAGACAAAGATGCCTGGGGAGGGGATTTCATAGAGGAGGTGAGATCCATATACCCCGATAAACAATGATTTGTAAAGCAGAGGTGGTATGCCATGGGGACTAATCATTCTGTTGGGCACATCTGGCTGTAGATCTTGCTTTGCTGTGTGCTAATTTACACTTTCAACATCTGCATTCTCATCTAAAGAGTGCTCATAGTAATGTACCTAAATGTCTAATAACAACACAATAGAGTTCAGATATTTTCCCCAGTGCTACACATGTAGCAAGCCACAAATGTGGTATGATCACTATAAATCCATCCAGGACTGAATTTTGGACTAAGGGGGACCAAGTAATCAGGTAAATGCTCCAATGGAACTTTCCAGACACTAAGTTTCAAGCCAAAAAGTGATCTGAGAAACAAGATGACAGACAGGTATTGAACGTTGAAGAAATGCTCGCTGGGTGCCTTTCCCCTCCAAAACCTAGGCTGCTGGACACCCCAGGCGGGATGGGATCGGCCTGCTACATAGACAAACGAGAAGCGGTCCTTGCTTCTGCCAGAAGATGGTAAAAAAATGGGTGCAAGAAAGCATCAGATTCCTATCATAGGAACACATTGTGTGCACACAGAACAGGGTGGGAAGGAAAAGGGTACAGAGGAGGTGATCCCTGAGCACCGAACCTGGGCTTAATGGGGGCTTATCGAGAGCTTGCTGATACTTCCAATTTTGTGTCAGTGAAGAGACTATTGCTGAGTCAGTTTTATTCAATGTAAACAGAAAAATAATTCCTGCAATGTTCAAGAGTGCCTTCTTTACAATGAATGTGAGTAGCCTTGAGATTCGTGCTCTGAGTACCCAGGGTGGTGGACAGTAAAATATCTTGAGCATATCTGTTCCCTTCTGGACAGCTACCATTTCACAAGTCCTGGGTAGGTGGTACACACTCAATAAAAAATGTTAAGTGAATGTTCTCCAAATTCTCCTCAGCAAGAGGGCATCCTGTTGACTGTTTCCACATAGCTTGCCAGTCTGAAAGGGAAAAACATAACCACTCTTCCTTTCAAATAAAAAAAAGTCTGCCAGTTTTTTCTTTTCTTCAGAAGCTGCTTGACTGAAGGCTTTGGAAAAAAAGGGTGGTTTAGCAGCTGAAGAAATAAACCTTTTATTATTTTTATTTTATGTATAAGTGTGCCCACATTATGCAGTGCCCACAGAGGGTGTCAAATCCCCTTGAACTGGAGTCATGGATGGTTGTTAGCCACCATGTGGTGCTGGGAACTGAACCTGGGTCCTCTGCAAGAGCAGCCCGTGCTCTTAACCGCTGAGCATGTCTCTGGCCCTTGAATCAACTGTTTTTAACATACACAAATGAGCTGTTGAGCCTGGAATTGAGTCCTAGGGCAGAGATCTTCAGTCAGTAGCCATCTAAACAGGCTTTTAGTTCAGGCACATCTGGGTACTGGATATTGAATTCAGATTTGCCAAGGTGATGGGCATCAGATGCCGGTCAAACGCTTCTGTCAGGTACTTTGCTCAGTTCTCCCTTTTCTTGGAACTCTGAAGTGGTGATGGAGGTGCTTCTAGAGCCCTGGGTGGAGGCAGTGTCTGGTTTGGTGGGTGTTGTTAGGTGTGCGGGGATCAGGCACAAAACCAGGGACGTCCAGGAAGCGGGAAAGTACTCATCAGGTGGTGCTTCTCCGGGAAGGTCTGGGTGATTGTGTAAGTCACCCCCTTTCAGTCTCTCTTGAGGCTCACCCAAGCAGGATGCTGTTCCCATGTTGGATCCTGCATGGGGGTTAGGTCTGACTTGGTGGGTGGTTTGAACTGGGAACCCAGCCCTGGACCCAGGATGAATGAAGGCGTCATCAGCAGTACGGTATTCAGGGCCATCCACTGTACAGCCCAACACCCCATGACCTGCTACCGGGACGAGGCTCACCTGGGGCCTCAGCCTGGGGTCACGTGAGCGACACGCAGGCCGGGGCGGGCCTTGGCAGAAATCAACTTCCGGTGCAGAGGTCCTGGCCGCCGGGTGCTGCGTGGGCCGCCCCAATTTGGGTTCCTGGGGCCGCCGTCGCCCCAGGGGGTCTGGCGCAGGTCCGAGTCCGAGTCCACGGGTCCGAGAGCCGAGGTGGCCCGCCAACAGCGCGCGGAGCAGGTAAATGGCGCTCGCGGTTCGGGCCTGGGTCTCAGCCGCGCGGAGGGCGTCCCGGGCGGGGGTACGAACGGGCTTCCGCACGGCGCGGGGCCTGGAACCCGTGAGGATCCGGGTTCGTCCCGGGCTCGGGGTTGCCTCCTGCTTCCGCCCTCGTCCGTGTGGACCCGTCCCTGCGCGGTCCCGGGTGGAGAGCCGTGGACCGTCCGCGCAGGTCAGCGTGGTGGATGGCCGTGCCGCCGCGGGTCCCGCGGAACGGAAGTGTTGACCCCGCCGCGTTTCCCGCCGGCGCTGGGCCACGTTACTCTTTCCGGTCTCGGCGCAGCGCTGAAACCCTGCCGCGGTTCCGGGAGCCCCGCAAGGCTGCCTGGTCGCGTGAGGCAGCCGAGCGGCCCTGCGGGTTCCCAGCGGGGACCGGAACCGGGCGAAGAGCGACCTCCAGCCCCACCGACGACGCCTGGGCAGCCCGGTCCCATCCAGGCCGGCTTTGCACAGGAAACGCTCTGCTTCCGGTGGGAAGCAGTGACCGCCCCGAGCAGCCCGGGGGTGTTTGTGCCGCCGCGCGCTTCCTCTGCGGGGTCGGCCCCGGCAGCGTTTCCTGGAGGCGAAGCTTTTGGCCTGAGTTTAGGTGACTCAGCAGCTCCGGACGAACTCCTGCAGAACCGAGATTTCCTCGGCTCCAGTACTCTCCACCGGGATTGGTGGACTGTGCTGGAATCAGTGTGCATGAGACCTGGAGGAGGGGTTGCATCTTGTCCCGGGGTGGTCTCACGTCTAGGATGCAGAGTACTTATGAGTGCTTGCCAGCTCCACCTCGGTTGCCTTAGGGGATTAGCTGCTCTGCTCCACCTGTTGGGGGGAAGGAGCAGGGAAGCGCCTGGGCGACTGCACCTGTCGACACCGCTAGTGAGATAACTGGTTGGAGAATTGCCCTGGGAAGGAAGTCTGCTGTGCCCTGGCCGGCTAGGAGGCGGTCCTGTGGGCTGGGAAATGTAATGGTGAGCTGGTTGCTTAGCAACAGCGTAATCCAAATGAATAAACATAAAATGATGAAAGTTAAGACTTACCTCTTTTATTAAATGGAAAAATGGATCATCTTATTGGCCCAGAAGTTCTGGATTTTAAAAAATTTTCAGTCATCCTAATACTTAACAGGAAAAGAAAACTGCTTAGGAAGTCACAGAGGAACATCCCCACCTCCTTAAAAAATATTTTCTGTGTATGTGTGTATTGTCTTCATGCATGTAAGTGTACCCATGTCGTGCAGTGCCTTCGGACGTTAGAAGAGGGCGTCGGATCCCCTGGAACTGGAGTTAGGGGCAATTGTCAGCTGATAATGTGGGTGCTGGGATTCGAACCCGGCTCCTCTGTAAGAGCAGTCAGTGCTTTTAACCCCCCCCCATCCCCTCCTTTTGTGGCAGTAGAAAAGATGGACATTGATCTGTCTCTAGCTTGGGTGGACACACTCAATAATGGGTCACTTTATGTTGATTCACCAGCTGTTACCAGATTTGTAAAGTATATAGACTTTTTAGATGATACAGAAACTTTGTGAAGGGTCTCCCTCTCTCCCTCCTATCTCCCTCTCTCTGTAGCCAAGTGGGAGGGGTGAGATTCTTCCCTTTAGGAAAATGGAGGAAGACTATTTAAATTGCTTCAAAGCAGTTGTTCACAATCAGTAATCCTCTGCCAACCTGTTCCTTGGTGACTTTTGGTCTCTCTTGAAAGCTGACCCGATTTTCTCCTCTGTTAAGCAGTGAACTTTTAAAAAGGCCACTCTGTATCAGCGTATATCAGTTTCTTACTAATGATACTTTTAGGCTTGAAACATGTGAAGGATTCATGGTTTCTCCGCTGTTCTCTCACTTCAGTGAGCTGGGTTTAACAGGTTTGAATCGGAATTGATGCCGGTTTCCCAGAGGGCATAGGTCATTTCTTTTAAAATTCAGTTCTGTTAAGAGTATACCATACAGCAAGTAAACAATAAAAATTGTATAAACCCCGATACACACATGATCATTAACACCACCACAATCCAGGCATTTGTCTCATCCCCGAAAGTACCCTTCCCCCACCTAGGCAACTGGATTTATCCTCTGTCCCTGTTTTCTGGCATGTCGTGGAAGTGGGTTAGTTCAGTGCAGCCGCTTGTTCTTGGTTTCCTCTCTGAATGCTTTTCTAATTCACTATGTTGATTCCTGTGTCAGTGTATTTCTTTTAACACACAGGGTAATATTTCACTATGTGACTCACCAGTTGTTAGGCATTTAGGGTGTTTCGAAATTCTGTATTTAGGAATCAAGCTGCTGTAAATACTGTGCAGTGTTTTGTTTTGTACATTCATATCTAAGTCTTAAGAGACTTTGGCTTTCATTTCCTTTGGTTAAATACGGAGAAGGAATTTTGGGGCCAAGCAGCCAGGCCATGTTTTCATTATAGAATTCAAAGTCCTTCCTGCAAGGTAGTGCTTTGTGTCATGCCTGCCAGTGGCTCAAGTGCTGCATTTTGCATTCACTTAAGCTGCTCTTGTAGGTATTTCCTGGTGACATTGATTTTTCTTGACTTTTTTTTTTTTTTTTAAGGCAGGGTGTCTAACCCAAACCCGCCTAGAACTAGTTTATGGCGTGGAGGCTGGTGGTGAACTCCTGGTTGGGATTATAGGCATGGCCAGCTCACAGTGGTGTTTTTATTTGAAATTTTCAGTCAAATAATATGCGCAACATTTTCCTGTGCTGCTGTTTGCCACATCTTTGGTGATTGTTGAAATCTTTTTGTCCATTTTAATTGAGGCTTTTATTGACTGAGTTTTATACGGTTTGGACACTGTCCCTTATCATAGAGACGGTTGCAAGTGTTTTCTGCTGGTCTGTGCTTTCTGCCCCCTTTGACGGGTGCACGATCTCGGTGGTCTGGTACCTTGAAAAGCCATTCTTACTTCCTTTGGTTTCTTTTGGTACTTTTGGGAGAGATCAGTCACGGCGTCTCCTCTGCCCCAAACCTCACTGTTCTGTAGTTTGTTTTGAAGTCAGGAAGTCAGAATTCTCCAACTCAGCTGTTCCTCAGTAGGTTCAGGTGTTGTAACACCTCTTCTCCAGCTCCTAGAAGGCGCTGCTGTGTTCTGTAGCCCAGAGGTGAGGTTGGAGGACTGCGTTGTTACAGGTCGCTTTGGGTCAGTTGTCTTCTTAATCTTATTTTCTAATCCGTTAATAGGATACTTACTCTGTTTACTCAGGTCATAGATTTCTCTTACTATTTTTCAGCTTTGGGCATAAAAATCTTAAACCTATTTTGTTTTTGAATTTTAGTGTTTATCTGGTGCTATTGTGAATGGTAACATTAAACTTTAACTTTCCAGTTATTTACCTAAATTCGTGTTTCTGTCCCATCCGAATCCCACAGTGTTACCCGCTCTTTATTGGTGCTCTCAAGGCTTTTGTGGAGTCCTTGGAATTTTCCACATATCATGAACTCTGTCAAAAGAGGCTGCTTTTACTTCATATTTTCCCAACTGCTGCTTTTTTCTTGTTGCACTGGCTGAGCCCTCTAGTTACGCTGAGTGACAAGTTTCGGGAGGCATTCTGGACTGGAAATTTATTTTAATGGAGAAAGCGTACAGTCTTTTACACCGAGTAGGGTTTATCTCCGTCCATGTCTGTCTTGTCTATCTCCTTACCATTTTCATCACATTGTGGATGTTCTCTTTGACTCATGGTTTGCTGAAAGTTTTTAAAATTTAAGTTAGGCAAATTTAAGTTAGGCGTTGTGGTGCACGCCTTTAATCCTAGAGCTAGGAAGGCAGAGGCAGATAGTTCACTGTGAGATCAAGACCAGCCTGGTCTACATAGTGAAGTGCCAGGCCAGCAGGCCTACATAGAGAGACTCTGTCTTAAAAACAAAGTTTTAATAAAAATGTACAAAATACATCAGGTTTTTTTTATTTTTTATTTTTTGGTCTTTTTGAGACAGGGTGTCCCTGTAGCCCGAGCTGGCCTGGAACTCACTATGTAGACCAGGCTGGCCCTGACCTCACAGTGATCCACCTGCCTCTTTAGCCCTGGGACTAAAGATGTGTGCCACCACGCCTGGCTATTTCAGGCATTTTTTTTTTTTTATAGTTTAATTGTAATGGTTGTAGGCTACTGTGTCATACTGATACACCAAATGCATTATGTTTTTATTGTCAGAAATTAACGTTAGACCTGCGTATTTCAGTCTATTAGTTTTCTTTTTTTATTTTAAGAAGACATGGGTTGCACTAACTCTGAGAGTACAAAAATTTGACAGCCAGTTTTTCTTTTTAGTTTTTGAACAATAACTATATACATTTTAATTTATTTTAAGAATATATTTATATTTTAAAAACAGAACATATATATGTGACTAAGCAACATGCTGAAGCCCACGGACCATACTGGATGCTTGTGGGGACCATTCAGTGTGTTGGCAGGAGAACTGGCACAGCAGAGTGAGTAAATACAGTGCTTTGGAAAGAGCAGTAGTGATGGGCGGTGCAGATAAAGAAGGAGCCTCTTGTGGATGCTGTTGCAGGAACAGCTCCTTCGTAGTGACATGTGCAAAGTTGCTGAGTTTTGAGGGATGTGCAGGAGATCCAGTGTGTGGACTGTCATAGCACTGATGTCTGCCGGGTATGTCTTCGCATCCGCACGCACTGTGCTTTCTTATTCATTGTGTGCCACACATTAATTTGCTGAAAACCAGACATTTAAAAAATACTAAGTGTGCTAAGCCTGGAGATGTGGGTCTTTCTCTAACTCGTTCTTGTTGCTTTTGGTTTGCGTGGTAACATCCTTGGGCCTCTGTGAGCTCTTGTGCCCTTATTTATGTGTGGCCATTGAAACCTTTCCTTTGTGTGCTAGCCAGACACAGCTGGATGATATGATTCCTCGTAATGCCTAGAATGAGCTCACCTCCTCGCCTTCCAAGGGTCTCTGCATGATGTTGCAAGTTTGCAACTTGGCCTTTGCTTGCATTTCTTACTGTGCAGAGGCTGGGCAAATGCTGGGTTTTCTCGGTCTCTCTCTCTCCCATCTCCTCCCCACTTTCCCTCCCTCCCTCCTTCCCTCGCATACATAGAGCATGATGCATGAGGTTGGCATTTTGGATTTTCCGAAACACGCCAGATTTCTCAAAGTGCCTTATGAACGTCTCACTGCTCCGCTTTTCTCTCACCACTTCAGCTTGTGTGTGTGGCCATCACCACCCCCTCAGCTGTGATTTTAAGCAGTAGGCCCCGTTTTTGACAGAGGCCATTTTGGTTACTCACTTGGCAAGCTCGGGTCATATCAAGCACAGATAGGCACGGGAGTGGCATTTCCAGGATGGGCCAAGAACCGCAAGCTGTTTCTGAGAAGGGGGCACGGGAGGATTCCCCACCCCGTTACGCCCCTCAGGTGGCTGCTGGAGATGATGGTGATCTGGATGCGTTGCGTTTCCAGGTTCTCAGAGTGCTGGGGAGAAAAGGGTTGAGGATGGAGGGTAACAGGAAACAGCTTGCTGTTCACACCAGATTCAGCAATGGCTCCTGAAGGCTTGCTCTCTGTATTGTTGCAAGACTTCGAGTAGGTTCCAGTGCTCTGAGAAAGCTGACTGATGGTTTTCCGCTATCCTTACTGCAGTCGTGAAGACATGTGCTGTTTGTGGTTCGGCTCCTTCCTAGTGTTGCTGTGCCTCAGTTCTCGTCTCCTCGCCTCTGCTTCATCCCCTGTACATTCCAGCTTCATGAAGGCTCCTTTGTGGGTTATCCCAATCAGATATGTGCGTTGAAACTACGTAGCATAATTGCTGTCTTCCGCATACCTCGAGGCCACAGGGTAAGTGACACCCGTGGTGTGCGCCAGTCTTTAGGATGGCGGCCAGCGTAGTGAGGAATCTAAATGCAGAAAGGTTAAACAGCTAATTGAAAGGAGCAGCTTCACTGCGGTAAGTGCTATACCTGAGTGAGACACAGCTGGACCAGAGCTCCTGTGTCTTCGGGTGGCTGTGCTCGAACCAGAGCCCCTCTGTCTTTGGGTGGCTGTGTCAGCACGAGTGCTGCTGTTCATGTTCGTGGGTTGCAGCTGGAAAGGTGGTTGGATTGCTGGAATGACTTTGCCAAAAAAGAGTAGGAAAATGGAACCAACATTCATGTGTGTTGTACCCTGTGCCTGAGCAGCTGCCTGGGGAAGTGGGGTTTTCTGTGTAAGAGTTCCCAGTGTAGGAGGCAGCAGCCCCAGTGATTTCCTTATTTGGTGCACATACCTGGATGTGTGTGCGTACTTTTCACTGTTTTGCTGAGTGAAGGTAACTCAGAGTGCAACATGTAGTATCTGCATGTCACAGTTGAGCATAGGAGGGTCCAGTGCTGTAGGTGCAGCTCGGCATTGCTGCTGCAGCGGCTGGGTACGGAGGTGGCGTTCAGAAGTGGCGTTCGGAGGTGACTGTTGTGTCTTTGGGTTCTTCACAGTGAATGCTGGGCACAGTGAGTGCCAGGCTTTATGTGCTCTGTTTAATTTGTTTCCTTTTGTAGTTGAGGCAGACATAAATGGTTTGCAGATGTTGTAATTAAGAAAGCTGCTTTTCCATTGCACACTGGCCTGTCCTGACCTGCTTCTTACAGTGACATTGACAGCTCCTGGGAAGCTGTGCCATTAGGAGTTCAGATTTCCACAGTCGTCTCTACCTGAGGGTGCAGGGACTGCTTATGTTACTTACGGGAGACTTGCTAGGTCGCCCTGGCCTGGGCCTTTCTTACTCTTCCCCCATGACATCTGAATCACGTGGATTTTGTAGCTGGGTATTTCTTTCTTACCATGCCAATGTCCTGTGTTTGGCTGGTTCATGTTATTGCCAGAGTCTCACTTTAAAGTTGCTGCAGCTGCCAATGTAAAATACAAAAGCATCAGCCCAAGACTTACACACAATTTTAAGGAATTCAGATATGCAAGGAAAGGGCTGGAGAGATGGCTCAGTGGTTAAGGACACTGGTTGTTCTTGCAGAAGACCTGGGTTTGAGTCCCAGCACCCGCATGGCAGCTAACAACTGTCTGTAACTCCAGTCCCAGGGGATCCAACAGCCTCTTCTGACCTCCGCGGGCATTGCTTGACATGGGTGCACTTACCTACATGCAGGCAATACACGCATACATATAAAATAAAAATAATAAAAAAATTAAAAAAGAAAAAAAATAAAGGAAAGGGACATACACAAATAACAGTGACTGCCATGCCTGCCTCCCAGGACGTAACATTTTTTGAGTTTAATTACATTAATTTAGCAGAAGAATAGGCCAGTTAGCATTTCTGTAGGACTGACCTTCTGTATAAGAAAGCCAAGAGCCCTGGCTTGCTGTGGGAAACCTTGGCTCACCTGGTCGTCACAGTGGTGCAGAGGGTCACACTGAGGAGTGTTGGGTTGGTCAGGCTTGTCATCCATCAGGAGAGAAAGAAGAGATGAAGGTGCCCTTCACATATGGATCTTTTTCTGTAACAGGAAAGAAGAAGTGTGCTCTGTTGGCTAGATTAGAGGGTCTCTCCATTAGAAGTTTTATTAGAGTTGATACTCAGTTAGGAGGTGCCGAGGAGAAAAAATTACAGGTGATTCATACCAAAGTCAGAATCAGATGAAAAATATGTGCTGAGGATTCTGGTATTTTTAATTCAAGGGGAAATGAAAATTAGTGGTTAGAGTGCGTTTTATATCATCTTGGAAAAATGTGAGCAAGCCAGTGCCTTGTTTCTCTTGGTGGGCAAGTCTGCTTTTAAAGAGACATGACATCTCAGGCCAGGCCCCTAGGGGCATGAACGAGACTGAGAACTGTCAAAAGCGGAGTCTGAAGGTTGAACAGTGGGAGGTGGAGATGCTTTGAGAAGTGCTGTTCAGCCCAGCAGTCCTGGCTGAGCCTCCAGGGAAGTTTCAGGTGCCTGCTGGGCCCTGGGGATCTGCAGTAGATGCTACTTTGGGTCTTCAGGGACATCACAGTCAGGTCTGTGAGAGTGGTTCAAATAGGCACGCAGTGGTAGGGTGCTGGTTTTGATGGAACAGCGGTGGGTGTGACCTTAGAGTTGGAATGGGGTCCATGGCAGTGCCACCCTGAGTGCACTTGTAAGAGTGTACTTGTGGTCACCCGAAAGGTGGGGTGGGGAGATGCAGCAAACCCCGACGACGGTTGGGTTGTCGAGCCCGGGAATGCAGTGGGTCTTCCTTGTCGTTTGAAGAGCCAGTCCCGCTTCCCAGTGGAGGGCTCTCATAATGTCTTTTTTGAGGGATTAATTCTGGTCTTTTGGAGGAAAACTCACACAAGACCATGCTGATTCTGCTCAGAACCTCCCCGGCCAACTGTCTGCATCTAGGTCTGTCACTACATTAAAGCCTCCTGAGCCCTTAAAGATAAAGCACAGAGCATGTGTGAGGACACTTCATCATCGCCACACAGGAGTGGGCACTTGTGATCAGTCTTCTCTGGCAGAGCTCTGTCACTACACAGGAGTCACCACACTTGTGATCAGGCCCTGGAGGCGTGTGCATGCTCCAAGAAGACATGTCCTGATGCCCATGGCACACACTCTGCCACATTGACTGTCCTCCCACCCAGCATGCACTTCTGCCCTCGTAGGGAATTTCCTGGCCTCATTTGACAGCAAAAGACAAGACTCAGGCCTGTCTGTAGGTGTACAGGCCCTACTCCAGAGTGCCTGTCTGCCGCACTGCAGTGCCACTGGGCACATCTGTATAGTGGTCTGGGAAAGCCTCCCACAGGACATAGCAGTGAACACTGTGTCGGCCGCTTACTTTGCCCAGAAGGGGAAGTGCCTGGTGTGTGTTTCCGTATTGATTTATGACTTGTGGCCAAGGCTTTGGCTAGATGGGCAGAGATCAAGAAAGAACAGGAATTGACAGCTGATGGAGGGAAGGTTGGGAAAGAGGTGAGTGAACAGACCCGTCCCAGTGGGCGGGCATCCTGAAGACACTGTTGTATGTAGTGTTCGCCAAGGAGTCACGTCTGCAGAGGAAGACTTGAATGATTGTGTGGACAGGACATCCTGTTTTCTGGCCTGTCATCCATGTAGGAATAAATCCATGCATGGTGTGCCAGCCTCTTCCCCTGCCTGTGCCAGGCTTCAGTGGGTCCAATATGGTCATGTCGGAGGAGACGGACCTCAGGCATGTCTTAGCACTATGGATTTCCACTCAGTAAGGCTGACCTGTGTGTGACCACTGCTAAATGTCCAATTTGCCAGCTGCACCCACCAGCACGGAAGCCCTGACATGGCACCACTCCCCCAGGATGGTCAGCCAGCTTCCTGGTGTAGGTGGTTACACTGAACCACTTCCATTATGGAAAGGGCAGGGTTTGTTCTCTTTGGAAGGATCCTGATGGGGATGTTCCTCTTCCGTGGTCTTCCGTCCTCTGTGCAAGTCTTCTGGGAAAACTCATGCATGGCTTACAGAATGCTTAGCCACCCCTGTGATACCCCACACAGCCATTGCCTATCAGTGAATTGCTTCATGGCCAGTCTGACCAAGGACTCATGTAATTTCCAAGGAATGTGACAGGGGGCCCAGGCTTTTAGGGTTCACTGGTCTTGAACCATGTTCCATACTGTCCAAAGTCAGGTGCCTGATAGAATAGAGGAATGGTCTCTCCAAGACTCAGTTAGAATGTCGACCTCGTGGCTAAGCCTTGGACGCCCAGGCAGGAGTCCCCAGGGGCTACATCTGTCCTTCCTCAGCATCTCGTATATGGTACTATTCTGTTTTGGGGGGTCACAGGTTCTAGAAATCATGGGGTGGGGATGGGATGACAGTGTCATCGAATGAGCCATTAGCAAAGCCTGACTTCCTGTTCCAGTCTAGTTCCCACATTTTACCTTGCTGGTCTAGATGTCCTAGATCAGAGAGGGGGTTTCTTCTACCACAGACAGTAGCTGCCCAGTGGAAGCTAAGGCTTCCCCTGGGCCACGTTGGACTCTACATACCTCCGCATCAGCAGGCACAGGACAGAGTGATGAGTCCTGCCAAGGAGGACGTGGAGGTGAGGAAGAGGTTTCTGGGATCTAGGGGCTTCCCTTGGGTGGGGGGTGCTTCCTACACTCTATGCTTGAGGTCGACAGATCGGCACAACTTGAACCAGCCAGCACTGTTATGGCCTAGGGTGTTTGGGGCTCTTCCTGAAGGCAAAGGGAATGTGGGTGGGGCTAATGAAGGCAGGCACAGATACCCGCCACGGCCATGTGGCCAGGCACAGAAGCAAGATTTGTAATTTTCATGTGTGTTTTCTTAACATGTGCAGTAAGTACAAAGGTCTTTGGTTTCTTACTTTGTTCCCTTTCTACGTAAGATGAGAGAGTGTTGACTTTATAAAGATTATGAAAGTCGGGTCTGGAGAGATGGCTCAGTGGTTAAGAACACTGGATGTTCTTGCAGAAGACCCGGGTTCGAATCCCAGCACCCACGTGGCAGCTAACAACTGTCCGTAACTCCAGTTCGAGGGATCCGATAGCCTCTTCTGTCCTCCGTGGCCATTGCATGACACGGGTGCACTCGCCTACATGCGGGCAATACAGGCAATTATTATAAAAATAATAATGAAATATTTTGAAAAAAAGTTATGAAAGTCTTTTGTGTCATAATATTTAAGTTGTGAGATGTCAGGACAAGAGGATTGAACATCACACAAGACCTTGCCTTTTGGGAAAGGGGTCAGTGTATTTCAAGTCATGTGCAAGATAGTTGCATTATTTAGGTGGAATTAGGCCTTACCTTATCTTTATGTTTGTGTTTTAAGTTGTGTGCAAATAGTTGCATTATTTAGGTGGGATTACGACCTGTCTCTTTCATTGGAACAGTGGGTTTCCTCTGACAGCTTTTTTTCGTTCTGTTCAGATTTTTCAGAGGACTGGATGAGGGTCACTCATACTGCTTTAGAAAAGTAGCTAACGGGGGGGATGTACGGCAGGGCAGGAGGTCTGGGCTCAGAGAGAACGTTCTCAAGTCAGATCAACACAAGGGGAGAGTGATCTGCTCCCAGAATGCACTAGGAAGACGTTCCTTCAGGAAGAAGGGATGAAACCTACATGAAGTGCGGAGAAGTTCCTTCCACAGAAGGAACCAGGAGTGTCAGAAACAGTAGACTCTTAGGTAAATAGAGAAATGTTAAAGCTAATTGGCTCTGTAAAGTGAAAATAAAACTGCACTGTTGGCTTATGGAATATAAAGTTTTAAGAATGCAGAAGTTAATGCCCTAACTATACTACAAAAAGGTGAAATGGCAATATAGTACATTAAATATTACATAATATGTAATATGTAGTCTGATATATATATATAGTCTGATAAGTTAAAAACATATATAGTGTAGACCCCTGTATCATTTAAATAAGTAATTAATTAGTAAAGAAACCTAGCAAGTCTATACTGGGCATAAAATGAAATTACAGAGGAAAAAACTCAAACCCAACATACGTCACTAAAGTAGGAAAGGGGACTTGGGAAGTAAGTGATGAGACCAGTGGTAGTTAAGACCAGTGATCTGAGCAGCTGAGTGCATTGTGGTGCTACAGACTAAATCAAAAAGCTGCGTGCCATCATACCAAAGTCAGTACTTCATGAAGAAAAAGATGGAAGTAACGTGGACACCCCACGTGACCAGGAATCACGGAGAGCCGAGGTGGTGTGTAGCATGTTAGACTTCAGGTCAGAAGCCGTCTCTGTTGTGCTCACAGAAGGGTTAACCAGGAAGATAGTGTAATCCCTAAACATACACATCTAAAAAGCCCACTTCAAAACATGGAGTGGCAGCACTCAGGTCAGCAGCTGCAGGCGGAGGCTCGCATTTCTCTAGGTAGTTAGACAGGCAGAAGAAAATCCAGTGTATAGAAGGTGAATTACCAGTTGCCTGATAGAATGAACATTTCTTAGTGGTGGGGGGCTCTCTACCTAACAGGGTCAGATTAGTCGTCTTTAAACACATAATGTTTAAAAACAGATACTCTGAGCCTCCTAAGTCTCACTTTAACTTAGAAAACTGACATCATACAAAAGGTCTCTAACCGCAGTAGAAATACATTAAAAATCAATAAAGAAATCTCAGAAGTTCTCAAATAACTTAAAAAATAAGTAACATAGTTCTAAATAACCCATCATATATCGTAAGAGAAATCAGAAGTTATTTCACAGTGACTAAAACTTAAACGTAAAGGACATTTTGTGGACTGTGGGTTAGCATAGTGCTCTGAGGGAAATGTGCCAATCCTATGTGCTTTATTTATAACATCATAAAGGACCCAGCAAGTGACCTAAGTGTTCACTGAAAGTATGGAAGGATAGAGCAAATTAAACCCAGAATTCAGGGTTCTCTGGAGAAGGTGAACCAGCGGGTGTGTGTGTGTAAGGGAATATGTGAGGTTTATTACAGGGATTGGTTCAGATGTTTATGGGGTCTTAGAAGTCCCAGGATCTGCAGTCAGAGTCCTGGAGACCCAGGATGTAGCACAGCACAGGTTTGCGAATCTCAGTCCAAGTCTGAAGCGCAGAAACCCAGAAGTTCTGGTCCAAATGCTGGAAACTGGTGAGTTGGGCAGGAGCAGCAGTTCTCAAACCGTGTCACCCCCCACCCCCACCCCCGTATCACCCCCCA
>NW_008349451.1:2221877-2247513 GCF_000622305.1 Nannospalax galili
TTGCTGTGATAAAACCCATGACCAAGGCAATTTAGAGAAGGAAAAGTTTATTGGGCTGACTGTTCCAGAAGGATGCTGGTCCATCGTGGAGGGAGGATGCAGGAGGGAGGATGGGGGAGGGACGCAGCAGGAGCAGGAAGCTGAGCCTCACCTGAGGCAGGCACAGGAAGTGGAGTGAGCGAGCTGGAAGTGGGCAAGGCTGTGAACCCTGAAAGCCTTCCTCTAGCAAAACCACAGCACCTAAACCCTCCAAAATAGTGCCTCCACCAGGGGTCCAAGTGTTCAGACAGCTGAGCCTATGGGGAACTGTCACACTCCGACCTCCACACCCTCCATGTGTTAGTTGCTGTTTAGTCACAGATGAACACCTGAGGGGAGCTTACCTGGGGAGGATCTGACAGGGGTGTGGTTGGTGGGCTCCTTGCTGAGGGACTGTGGAGAGTTACATCACTCCAGGCAGGACCCTGTGGTGGGCAGAGCTGTTCAACTCCTGGTGGCCTGGAGCCACAGGGTGCACGTGCACAGGTGTTGTCCCCCTCCCCTTTTCCCTGGGTCCCCAGCCCCCACTTCAGAAGAGCTTTCCCAGTCTCATGGCGTCTTTCAGCTCAGTCTGGTTGAGCCCAGAGGAACCGTGGTGCTTACGGGCCTGCTACTACCTACTCACTGTCTGGCCTCTGTGGTTTGGGGCTGGAAGTCTGATTTTATTATCCTCGTTCTTTACGCAGTGGACCCTTTTCTCTGGATCCTTTAAGCTGTTCTTTCTTCTGCAGTCCGAATGTGGGCGTCAGGGCCAGGTTGTGTGTGTTCCTTTGGTGGCCTCGCTCCTGGGTGTCCTGCTTCATGGCCTTCGTAAAATCAGATCACTTTTAGTTGCGTTTCTTCGGAATTTTGAAGGGTTTCTGGCTGCATGTGTTTTAGGCCAAGAGCCCCACACTGCTCACCAGCTCTTGTGAGCAGGAGAGGTATGCCTCCCTGTGCACATGAGCACTGCAGAGAGATGCTCCCAAGTAGCTGTGGGTGGGGTGGTCGGAGAGGTTGGAGGAGGGGCATCTAAGGGTCATTTGAAGCTGTCGTGGCTGACGCCGTTTGCAGAAGTAAATCTGGACTGGAGCAGTGGCCGTGAAGGTCCTGGGGGCTCTCCCAGTGGGAACAGAGCCCTCAGGATGACGTCTTAGGCCTGGGCCCTTGGAGTCCCCTCAGCCCTGTGGCTGGGATACAGGACAGCTGAAGTTGCTTGCATGATTGACAGCTCTGCAGGTCCCTGGGGGAATGGAAGCTTGCAGTCCTCGATGGGCCTGGGTGGCGGCGGCGGCAGCACACCGACTTGGGAATGGTGGCGGGGCTTCTGCTCCGACCCCCATCTCTCCTTTGGGATTTGGGGGTATCACGCAGCTCTGACTGCTGTCTGGTGTGAGGGAGGACCTGGCAGCCAGTCCAGTGGCTGACTAGTCCAGTAATTATGGCTTCATCCATCACAAAGGAAGAGGGCAGCGTGGAGGGCTTGCAGTGAGGGTTCAGCCTGCAGCCCGAGCTCCTCCTTCACCTTGTCTGATGCTTAGTTCTGGGCGCAGAGTGCTCGCCAGGCGTGCTCACCGGGCCTGCTGTCTCCCAGTGTTTTCTCCATTTACTTTGGTTTTTTTCCCATCATTGGTCAATTTTTTTCCTCATGTGGGAAAGCTTAGTATTCAGCCCAGAATTTCAGAGCCCGTTTCTGTCTTTGGCACTCTGAAGCTTGGATTCTTGGCCTTGTACAGTTAGCTGGTTGGCGGTCCTGTACGTGCTTAAGCTCTGCCTCGGCTCGGGCAGCGGCCATGCTGTTTGAGTTCTGCAGTATGGTCTGGTCTGAAGTCTGAAGTCTGGTTTGTGAGATTGTCTGTTACAGTGCTCACTTGTTTCTGTACATGCAAATTTTCATGCTGTCGTCCAGCATGCGGACTGCATTATTTCAGGTGTTTGTGGTGTTTTCTAGTTATTTTACACGAGGATTAAGTCTGCTCCTTGTGTTTCCATTTTGGTTGGAAGTAGAATGCTCTGTATGCAGTGTAATTTAAAATTTTCTCCGAACTTTATCACCTGTCCACTTTGCCTGGATGCTGTGTAAGGAGTGTGCACTTTAATTTATACCCACCCTTTATTCTATGTAGTGGTTTTGTATAAAAAGTAAGTCTCTTCCTTCACCCTGCTATTAAATCTTTATGTAAAACGTCTGCTCGGAGGGGCAGGTACAGCCTTTGCCTGCCATGCACAGGGCTCTGGTCTGTCAGTGCTGAAATCCAAAACCGAGATAAAAGACGGAACTCGGTGCACCTCCCGGCCTTACTGAGCCTCACAGCAGTTGTCAGTTATGGTGTCGGTGTTTGTGATAGACCTGGGTCCTCAGCAGCTGCTTAGAAAAGTACTTTACTGAGTGTTTGCATGCTGTTGAGTTAGCCTAGGTCCTGTGCGGTTTCAGGGTTCCCCTTCGCTCTGTGGGGTGAGGCTAGTCTGGTCGCTGTCTCAGGTCCTTGTGCCGGCTTTGTGCCTGGTCATTGTCTCTTTCGCTGGGTTAGAGCCATCCCTTAGGACCACTCCTACTCAGACGGCTCTCCGTCCTGGGGGTTTAGGAGTCCTTCACATTTAACCAGCGCCTCTGGAGACGTACTCTGGAAAGGGTGAGGACTGTAGATAAGTCCACGTAAAATGGTTTCTTCTGGGAACACTCTGTTTTCCGCTCTTTATTTCTTCTGGAAATTTTAAATGTCCTTTGAGGTTATTAGGGCTCTGACAAGCTGAAGTTTGCCAGCGATTCCAAGGGAAAAGTCAGCCGTCATAGAAGCAAACTAGACGGGAAAACCTGTCCATCCTTCCGGACTTGTGTCAGGAATTGAAGCCTGGTGAGGAGCGTGCGCAGGCCCGTGTGAACTCGAAGCTAGGTCCTCTGTGTGCGTATTGTGGTCTCATGAGAGACAAGATGCTGAAGGCCAGGCTTTGTGTCCTCTGCTAGTGTGTCTGGTACCTGCCTGATATTTCCATGTGTGAAAGGATTTTGTGTAAGTTCACACTCGCCCCCGGCAGCGGTGTGTTCTACAGTGGGCTTGGCTCCCGTGTCGTTCGGCTTACTTTTCCTGTGCACACGTGCAGCCCGCGCCTGGCTCGGCTCCGGTGTCGAAGAGCAGCCGCCAGCCGCCCACCTTTGCCTCTCCTTTCCCGTGACCTGAACTCTTCCTCCCTCTACATTTATACCCCCCCCTTTCAAACATACCAAAAGAGAAACATCTGAGAGTATCGTTTTTACTTGAGTTGTTATGTAATTTGTATGATGCCACAATTACTGCTGGTACTGCTGGTGTTTTGGGGGCTGCTCTGGGCTTGGAATTTACATACCGAAACTCGATATTGTAATGTAAGCATCACATAGGAGTCTTTTTAGAAGATTAATTTCTTTGAATTTATTTTTATGTGTGTGTGTCTGTGTTTGTGTGTGTGTTTGTGTGTGTGTCTGCATGCACATGAGTGCAGGTACCTGTAAAGGCCAGAGGCTTGAGTTCCTTTGGAGCTGGAGTTACAGGTGGTTTTGAGCTGCCTGATGTGGGTGCTGGGAACCAAACTGTAGACTTTTTTTTTTTTTGGTCTTTTCGTGACAGGGTCTCCCTGTAGCCCCAGCTGGCCTGGAACTCACTATGTAGACCAGGCTGGCCTTGAACTCATAGAGCTCTGCCTGCATCTGCCTCCCAAGTGCTGGGACTAAAGGCATGCACCACCGCACCTGGCTTCAAACTGTAGACTTTTACTGTGAAGAAAAGAAATGTCTTTTTTCCTAAGCTTTAAAAAAATCTGGCTTTTAAGTTTCCACACAAAGATGTGACCTCACATCTCTCTTAGAGTTCGTCTCTGCTGCTGTGATAAGGCACCCGGAGAGGACACAGCGTAGGAAGCGTTCACCTGGCTCTGGAGAAGTTGAGGCAGAACTCAAGCAGCCGGTCAGACAGAGTTGGGGTGGAGAGCTGAGGAACGAACACTCGGATCCTTGCTTCAGCCTCAGCCTGCTGCACCTTAGGGTCCTCAGGACGCCCTGCTTAGGTGCTGCTGCTGCCCAGGACTGGATCAGTTAACAGTCAGACAGTCCTTTACAGACATGAGCACAGGCCTGCATGCTACAGATAATGGCCCCAGCATGGTTCTAGGTTGTGTATACACACACACACACACACACACACACACACACACACACGCGCGCACGTCTATCGCGCCCCCCCCTCCCCCCCTAGGAGCGCCCCCCCCCCCCCCCACGTTTTTTCCCCCCCTCCCCCCCCCCAAAGCGGGCCCCCCCCCCCCGCCCCGTTTCACGTCACGTGTGTTCCATACCCTCTCTGGTTCTGCCTCCCTTCTCTCTTATTCCTTTTGTGATTGCGTGACCTATACATGCACACAAACACACACAGACATAGTATATGTATGTATATGTCTCATTATGCATGGAGAAAACACGCTTGTATCTGCAGCTGGCGTATGTCCCTTACCGAGATGATCTTGAGGTCCCTCTGTTTATCTTGCTTGTTCCATGATTCGCTCCTCTTCACAGCTGAACAGAATTCCCTGTTCTGTGTGCCACATTCTCTGTACATTCATCTGTTGATGGGCGTCGAGGCATCCAAGGAAGTATCTTAAGAGAAATAAGTAATGTCTTGAAGCTGTCAGGCCCTGGTTGTGGTCCTTTCTGTCCCTGCAGGCCTTCTCAAGTTTGTCAGTCCTGCCTCTCAGGAGCTGGAGATCGGGTGTCTCCATCCATGATCTGCTGGTGTGAACAGCACAGCCCCAGTGGGCCCTTCACGGGGGCCGTCACGGGGGTGAGCTTGAACACTGCACAGATCAGTGCCCGGGCTGTTTCATTTTGTGCCCATGTGGTTTCTGTGGGTGGTTTGTTGTTTTAAAAACTGTTTCAAAGAAGTGCATTTTTTTTCCTGGCAATCTTGTGAGTTCTGTATAAGTATTTTTCATTATTAATAATGTTGAGAAGAACCAAGTCCAGGTCACAACATGGTTGCTAAAGCCACAGCACTTTATCCAAAGCCGTCCCACAGGACTTCGCTTCGCCAAACTGCCCATGTCAGACTCCTGGGGGTACAGTGCTGGCCTCCTCCTCTGCTCTGCCACCAGCCTGACTGTGGAAGTCATTTCTATGCCTTTGTCTAAATCAGCAGTTCTGAGGAAAACTCACTGATAACTGAGGTTTCATTTCCTCCAGACCTCGCAGACCTGGCCTGGGAGGCTCGCATCCCCATCTCTCCATAGAAATGTCCATTTCTGGTTGTGACATGAATACCGGCTTTTCACTGTGCTTCGCTTTCTGTCTTCTTCCTCAGTTGCCAGCTTCGCAGTTAGAAATCACACCTTTAATTGACGCTGAGCGGTTCCTGTCACTCTCTCTTCTTTGGCCCAGCAGTGTAGTCGGCGTGTGTAGGTAACACTGCAATGTTTTAATGATGAGTTTGGGTTTAAGGGGAAATTGAATTAAATTCTCAGTTATTTCAGAGGTTCTAACATCATGCTATTGACATTTCTGGCCAGAGTAAAAGTTTTTGTGAAACTGGAGTTCTGGAAGAAAAGGCGTCCTATGTCTGCAGCCCATCCCTTTGGAAGGCGTTGGGACTTGGCTAGCCCAGGATTGCAGCTTTAAATAGTCTCCATAAATCCTCCAGTTAATAAGCGTACATTATTTCTAATTAGGAATTAGTCAGAAATGCTAGCTTAATCAGAAACACAGTCCTCAGCTGAGAGCCCAGCTCACCATACTTGTTAGTTGACCACCAGAGGAGGTGGAGCCAGGAGGCCGACATCTGTGATGACACTGATTTAAATCTGATTTACATGTCAGGATCGGAGGCCCCCCCCACTCCGTGACTGACTAGCTGGGTGACATCTGCAATGACACTGACTTATATGTGTGTCAGGACTGGAGGAGACCCCCCCCCCCCACTCCATGACTACCCGGGTGACATCTGGGATGACCCTGTTTCACATCCCTTTCAGGACTGGGCCCCCTGCCCTGCCTCCAGGGCCAGGGCTCAAAAAAAGTGAGCTGCTGGGGTCGCATCTGAATAGCCCTGTTTTTTTTTTGTTTGCGGGGGGGGGGAGACCCCCCCCCCCCCCCACTCCATGACTAGCCGGGTGACATCTGTGATGACACTGATTCACATGCCTGTCAGGACTGGAGCCCCTGGCCTGACTCCATGGCCAGGGCTCTTTCTACCACTTGGGGGCTCCGGGGGGGGTCCTCTCCGTCATTTTTCCATCAAAAATAAGGATTTAAAATTTAAAATGTACCAGGGCAACACTGTATTTTTTGCAATATAAATAATGTGAGAAAGCCCAATAGTTCAACTCTGTTTTCCTTCCTGACTTGTGAAGCCTCTGGGGTTATCTGTCATTCGGTTACTTGAAGAAGGGAATTTTGTGGCTGTCCTAGTCGTCTTTCTGTTGCTGTGGTAAAACACTGACCAAGCACAAGCTCGTGAGGAAGGGGTTGTTGCCTCTTACACTTCAAGTGACCATTGAGCTTTGAGGGAAGCAGGGCAGGACCCCGGAGCAGAGACTGAGGCAGGGACTGTGAAGGAGTTCTGCTAACTGGCCCGCTCGGCTGGCTTTCTTAGGCTGCCAGGCCCACCTGCCCAGGCATGGCACCACCCACAGTGGGTTGGGCTCTTCTACCTCAGTCAGCAGGAGGTCCACCGGCTGGTCTGATGGAGGACATTCTTCAGTCGAGGCGCCTCCCTCCAGGTGTGTCAGGTTGACAGGGAGGCTAGCTGTGACTGGCTGTTACCTTGTTCAAGCCTTCTCACCACACTAAGTTTTAGAAATTCTCAAGCTAGGGAGATATGCAGATGAGGGCCTCTGTTCCCTGCCCTTAGCATCTTAAGGCTTTCTCACCCTAGAAGATCCTGACTGCTTCCTTTTCCTGGCTCACAGAACCGCACCTCACTCCACGGTCCAGATTGAGAATAATGAAACAGGACAATTCCTTCTTTGCTTTCGACCGTTTCCAGGAGAGGCAGGTCGGAGCCTCCAGACACTCCTGTTAGCTTTTGTGTAACTGGTGTGTGAAGCCACGCGTGAAAACATGGAGGAGTCAGGGAAGCACGAGGCTGTGCCACAGCCTGCAGTGCCTGTTCTTCGTGAGATGCTGGTTGTGGCTTTCTTGCTGTGCAGTCCAGGTAGACTTGGGAAGTTTCTGGTAACTTCCAGATGAAAGTTTTCTGTTCTTTTCTCCTAGAACTTTCTCCTCTTACGCTAATTGGTCATAACTCTCCAGTAAGAATTCAGTTTTAAGAACTAAAAGGGAAGACAGCACTAGATTTGAGACTAGTAGGCTCTCTCAGAGAGCCGGAACCCCCAGCTGGAAGCATTAGAGTCCTGGCTCCAGGGCCCCTGAGCACCCTGTGATCTGCACCCCGTGATCTGCAAAGTGAACAAAATGAAAAGTCAGCCTACAAGTTGGGAAGTTTAAACTGCAAATCTTACATCTGGTAGGGGGTTGGTGTCCTAAGTTTGTGAACTATTCCTGTCACCCTGTGGCAGAAAAATAAATCATGTACTAAGTAGGCAAGGGCCTGCTGTGATTAGAGGTGCGTGCCACTGTGCCTGGCTCTGCAGAGTTCTAGCAGTACTTTTCTGGGGGGCAGTACTGGGTTTTGATGTGTGGCTTGTAGGAAATATACTGGAGATCCTGTCTCAGAGTTGACCCTGGTGAGGCCTCCTGGGCCTGCCAGGTACATTTTCCTTGGCTTTCCATAGACTTCAGACCCTGACGTCACACAGCGTCTGGGGACAGGGCTGAGTCTTCTTAACCTGTGTTTGTTTTCTTTACAATAGGAAATTACCTAACTGATTAAACAAGGAAGAAACACCTACATCTGTGACCAGCTTCTTTCTGTTCGCTTGGGGCAGGTTGTGTGCTGGGACTCGATTGCCCCAGAGACTGCTAAGTTTTCTTCCGATTTTAAAAATTACAGGTGTATTTCAAAATCCAGAGGGTTTTGATTTTTTTTTTTTAAGTAGGACTTTGTATAAAATAAAGTACCTTACATTGTTTACAGTCCTTGATGAAGGTGTGTGTGTTTTCTTTTCCTGACTGCCTCAGGAATCTTGGGAAAGGCTCATTACCATTAGTATGGCCTGGGTAAGCTTATTGTCTTCCTGGTGACCTGATTCTAACTCGAGTGCCTGAAGATGTCACATGAAATTTGAGGCCTGTCCTTGCTTTTATGTGGAGTGAGTCTGATCCAGGCTCAGCTATCCTCAGTGATGAATTTCCCATCTTTTTGGCTGCCGATTAGGAAGTTGTCCCTGGAAACCGTGTAGTTTTGTGCCAGCAGAATTTAGATTGTGATGTTTCCTATCACTTCATAATTCTAAATTTGAAGTTACAGTTTCTAAAGCAGGATAATTCACTTGAAGAGTCTGGAACCTGTGACTCTCAACTCTGAGGTTCACCATGGTCGTTGGTTTGAGTTGCACTGAGAAGCCTTTGTTATGATGTGGCTCATACCCCCAGGATGGTAATCAGACATTCCCTTTCAGTTGTAAGCCCACAGGAGACCGTTTGCATTGGCATTTGAAAATTTCGTGGACGCGCAAATCCAGAGTTATTTGTGAAGTTTTCCTGCCCTGATAATAAGTGGAGGGTTGGGGTGAACCGCAAGCTCAGGCCCCAACTGCTCTCTGCCCATCACAGTTTTCCTCCTTTCGGATCACGGATCGGAATTGTAGAGTTTCTATCTGAATAGTGCAGATTCCGAACAGTCTTTTCCTGTACTTGGTTAATGTCTCTCTAGATTGTAAATACCTTGAGGTGGGGTTACAAGAAGTTCATCTTTATACTGTTGTGTAGTGGGTGTGGTGAGCCGCCGAATGAGATTAGATTGCCTGGAATTAGAGGGGAGAACCAGGGCTAACCTGAGGGGTCGGGGTCTTGAGGTCACTGGACTGTTTCAGATGATCAGGATTCGCCTTTGAAGCCATCCTAACACAGCAGTCAGAGATGACAGCTTGCTACACTGCTTGTACCAGTGCTGGCCTATCCCTTCTCTGTGTGTAATTCTGGTGTGAAAGACCATCCCCCCAGTGTATGAAGCGCATCAATTCTGCAGGTTTTTCCTACGTGATCTCTCTACTATTAAAACAAAACAAACACCATCATTTCTGTCTGTTATAAAATGTACTGACTGTGTATGACATTTTGAATTCTTGCAGACTTTTGTACAAAACATTGCCTGTCCCTCGACTATCCTCCATGTCTCCCATTGTTTCCCCTGTAGCCGGTCTCTCCCAGACATTCCACCCTACTCCCTGCACCCCAGATTCTGCACTTCATATTACATAGTTTAGATTTACTTCATACATATTCATACATACGGGCTTGTACAATGTATGTACTTTTTAATTGGCTTAATTTGCCCAACATAATGCTTTTGACTTTAAAAAATATTTTTATTCTTTTATTTTTATGTATATGAATGTATTGCCTGCATGTGTGTCAGCGCACCTGTGTTGTGCAATGCCGCAGAGGTCAGAGGAGGGCATTGGATTCCCCTGGAACTGGAGTTAAGGACAGTTGTTAGCCGCCAGGTAGGTGCTGGGAATCGAACCCAGGTCCTCTGCAAGAGCAGCGAGTGCTCATAACCACTGAGCATTAGTGGTTCAGCTCTGTTTTTGACTTTTTAAAATTATTCTTAGTACGAAATCTTTTTGAGCAACAGCGGTGACTGTTAGAACACCTCCCGTGCATTACTGTTTGATGTGGGGATCCCAGAAGTCTGCTGAGTGGAGGTGTATGCAGTAGGACTTTGTGACCTCAGGCCATGTTTCTTTGTAGTTGTGAACATCATCCATTGAGTATTCACAATGGCTGGTTAATATGGAATGTAAAGTCATAGTTTTATTTGTTTTAATGGTGGCTTTGTCCTACTTATGGAGCTCTTATACTTAGAGAAGATTGTCTTTCAGGTTTGAAGGGAAGAGAGATCCAGTTCTGTTCGGTTTCAGTGTCGTGTCTGGTTTTGATCTTGTTGTGGTGAAGGGTGTGTGGAAGGAGCTTCGGCTCTCACGTGAAGACGGCCTTTGTCCATGGCCACCCAGCCCTTCCACGCTGTCTCGTGGTGCCGTTCGTTCACAGGTTCTTGTACCAGGTACCTGAAACTCAACTCCTCCTGCCACATCTCTGTTCAGAAGTTGTGCTAAACTGCAGAGCTAGTGGTTTGCAGTTCCTGAACAGCAGCAGGGTGTTGTGTCAGCCGCCACTGTCCATCGAACCTGTCTTGTGGAACGAAACTTCATCTTTGTTTCTTAATTTAAAAACTTAAAAAATGGGACTGTTAGACAACTTTCTTTGTTCAGCTGTTTGGGCCTCGTAATTTGCTGTACATAGATAGTTTGGGGGAGTAAGCAGTCAGGAAAATGATGTGTGTACCTCAACACATTTATACTCTAGTCTGTGGACTTTGAACCAAAGTCTTTTAGGTGAGCGTACAGCCGCGATCGGAGTTCATGGTGCGTTCTGTGAAGTCACACCTTTAAACTGCCTTCCTCCCCTTCAGCTTTGCTTTAAGTGTAGTTTAGGTGGCCTTTACACACTGTCCTTACGTTGACTTACTTCCTTTCCAGTGTGTGCCTGTGTTCCCAGGTGTGTGTGCGTGTGGGGAGGCCGGAGGACAACCTTGGGTGTCGTTTGTCAGGCACCGGTTATCTTTGTTTTTCCTTCTGATATTTTTGCTCTGTTTTATTTTGTTTCTGAGTTTTTTGAGACAGGGTCTGTCATTGGCCTGGGACTCTTCAGGTGGACTAGGCTGGGGCCAGTGAGCTCCTGGGGCCCGCCAGCTTCCCTCTTCCCCATCCTGGGATTACAAGCACACCTTGCTGTGCCTGTGTTTTTATGTGACTTCTAGGAGTCAGATTGAGGCCTCTGTGCTTGCAGGACGCTGTAAACCGAGCCGCTTCCTGAGCTCTCCTGAATGTGGAGACCTTGCCTTTGCAGGTTTTCCTTACTTTTGGTTGAACAAATAGCGTGGGTCAGTTTGCTATAAAGTCTGTTCATGGAAGCCGAGAGCTCCACTTCCGCACTGAGCTTTAAAATGCATGTGACCACATTCCGTACTTACACAAAATGTTATAGGGGGATGGAGATGTCAAGGCTCGGAGTAACCGTCCTGATGGTGTGTGCTGCAGCTGGTGGGCCCAGCCCAGGGCTTGGTCCCTTGGCCAGAGTCCTTCCTAAAACCGTCAGTCACAGGGCAGGTGTGGCATCGCTTTCTGGAAGCTTTTGGTGTCTCCCTGTCTTACACTGAGTCCTCTGTGGTGTCCTTTCCTACCCTCCTCAGTAATGAGCCTGCTTGGACCAGACAGAATGGAAGTTGTGGGTAGTATAGTCTGGTGCTGTGTAGCACACCGACCCCCACAACTACTTTGCATAGTTTTGTGGGTCAGGAATTTGGGGGAGGCTTTGATGGTAATCAGGGTGAGAGCCAGCAGGGTTCTCATCCCTGCCTGAGGTGGAGGTGGAGGGGAGACAAGGTAGCACAGCTGAGCAAGTGGCATGTGGTCTCTCTCCCTGGGCAGGTGACTTTTCTTGTTCTGACCAAACACTTGATAAGCAACTTAAGGGGGGTTTAACTTTGGCTTACAGTGGGGGACAGCACACGTATTTGTAAAGGTGGGGGACGTGGTGCTGGGAGCCCGGCAGCTGAGACAGGACAGGAAGTTCAACTCTCTGCAGTTAGACCCCCTCCTAAAGGATCCACAACCTTCCAAAACAGTGCTGCCAGCTGGGGCTCAAGTGTTTGGACATGGGGGCCTGTGGGGTCATGTCACGTTCACCACGCCAGGCTCGGCAGTGTTCTGTTAAAGGATCATCACCATTGCTGCCTGTTTCCTAAGATTCTGACCCAGCAAGTGCAGGTGTGCCACAGTCCAGGTCAAAGCACGGGTGAGGCCCTCCACAGCCGGGGAGCAGGCACAGACCTGCCTTCCTGCTGGGAGCACAGAGGACCTGTGACTTTCTGGCTGTCACATGTTTGCATGGTGTACACATTGATGCCATTCTTACCTCAGAAACCTGAGAATATTTCTGGTAGAATTAACATTGACTCCTGTGGAGGAACACAAGTCTGCATGTAATGGATTCAAATCGTAACTGAGTGTGGAAAGTCTGGAGTAGAGCTGACAAGGGATCTCCAGTAGTTGGAGTTACAGGAGGTTGTAAACCGCTTGATGTGGGTGCTAGAAACCAAACTCTGTAAGTGCTTTTAACTGCTGAGCCATCTCCAGATCCTGGTCTTTAGTTTTTAAATTGTATCCCTCCCTCCCATTGTTTGAGACAAGGTCTCAACTCTGTACTGCAGGCTAGCCTGGAACTCACTCTGTGGTCTAGACTGGTTTCAAGCTTAGGGAATCCTCCTGCTTCAGCTTTGCAAGAGTGCCAGGAAGGATGGCTTTAGGCTCTGTTGCTCTAGTTTTTGCTGTTTTTGGTTTGGTTTTGGCAGTAACATAAGTTTGCAAACCCCGCCCCCTCCCCTCCCCCCCCCCCCCCCTTTCCCATTACTCTCTTTGCTTTCCTGATACTGAGGATCAAGCCCTGGGCCTTGTGTGTCTGTGGCCTCTGCCGGCTGATCCGCGCCTCCACCACATCTCCAGTGAATGCACGTTTTCTTGATGACTGTTGATATTTGTGGAGCTTGTGTTGAGCTTTGTCAGATGCCAGAAGTGTATAAATCAAGGGAGTCTGATCTATAAATTTTGTTAGTCATATCAAAGGCGGTAATTAACGAAGGCAGCGGGTTATAGTTTCAGTGCGGTGGTAGCCGTGAGAGCGTCTCCTGTTAGTTTGGTGCCGCACCTGCCTCCCTGCCGTGCCCGCCAGAAGTTGCTTTCAGATGTAAGTTCCACTGTAACTCTAAGTTATTCTTTTCCTTAGGCAAAGAATGGCCATTTCCAGTGACTTGTAAAACTTGTTATTGGAAATCACTCGTTAAGTTTCTTACGTATTTTTACCCTATTATGTAATTCATAGAAATAAATTATTTCTTGTAACCATCCTTACTCCGTTTCATACAAGTAAGCGTCAGCAGGTAGAGGTAGCTTCCTGTGGGGGAGCTTCTCTATTTAATTTTATGTGCAATATAGATATTCTTTATTAATGGCAAAATAAAATTTAAAATTTAATGTTATATGTTATATTGTTAATATAATTTTTAGCTACTCCATTCAATTTTTCTTGAATTCTTTATTCCAATAAATTATTTTAATGTTAATTTTATGAAGTATCATTTCTTTTTCATATGAAGTAAAAACTTTGAGGACTTTGTATTGAAAGCACTAAGTGTGAAAGTTTATGAATCATACGAAAGCAGACTCGGATCATGATTGTGTGGGTGGTGTGTAGTTGTTGTGAAGTGTCAGGCCTTTTGCAGTAACTAGCATATTGGTAAAAAGCTGTCCCGTACAGGTGAGCTGTGAGTTAGGACCACATTTAATGCAAAAATCTGCTTTATGGAAAAGTCTGAGGGTTTATTTTCATTGCGGAAGAAGCCTGTTAGGTATGTGTCTGCACATGCAGTACTTATGGAGTTAACTGTTCCTTGGTGTTGAAGAATATTTTCACTTCTGCGTTAAGTAACACCTGAACAGCAGTGAATTTAAAATAAGCCACTGGCCAAGCACAGTGGTTGCCTTTGATCCCAGCACTCCAGAGGCAGAGGCAGGTGCGTCTCTGTGAGTTCCAGGCTAGCCTGAGCTACATAATGAGATTCTCTCAAAGAAAACCACAAAAACCTGAGGAAAAAATCGCACAAGCCTGTCCACAGCTTTACCCTCCTCACAGCCCTCACCTGCGTTCTGTCTGCTGGTCATCTGGATGTAGGAGGCACAGACTGCAGAAAGCCAGTAGAAATGTAATATGTCTCGAATGCAGATGCACATCGCTGCAACATTACACACTGATGGAAGGTGAAAACTAATTCGTGGCGTTTTATGTCTCTGTTTTCAAGTGAATAAGTCATTTTCTCTGACTTCCTGAACTCCACATGTCTCTGACCAGTAGCTTTTTAAACTTTAACTCTATCCTTTTGGTCAGCTTAAATCACTTCCGTCAGGAGTTCGTCTGTATTTATGCTTTTTTCAAAGTGTTGGACTCCTGAGAAAAGGAGGAGGATTTCTTTTGTTTGGCCCATGGTTTAAGAGATTTCAATTCAGCCATGGTTGGTCATCTGCAGTCCTGATTCTGGCCTGTGGGTCATCAGAACGTCAGGGTGGCGGGGCGAGGGCGGCCCCCGCTTGGCCGTGGCGATCACAAAGCAGAGCCGCTGTCCCCCAGGTTTTCTCCTTCGCCTGCCCTTTTGGTTTCATCCCGGAGTCCAGCCCGCGATAGAGGCCCCCACGTGCACAGTGGTCCTCCCCTCCCTCAGTCCCTATGGAAACAGTGCACAGATG
Source organism: Nannospalax galili (assembly GCF_000622305.1). Lineage (NCBI taxonomy): Eukaryota > Metazoa > Chordata > Mammalia > Rodentia > Spalacidae > Nannospalax > Nannospalax galili. The sequence goes on from NW_008349451.1 coordinate 2,236,335, forward strand.
CATCTGAGGTGCGCCCCAGGCTTTTTTCAGTCTAGTCACGTTGACATCAGGATAAACCGTAACAGAAATTACCAGTCACTTTTTTCCTACCTATTGGTTCCTTTTTTGTTTTCTGTATCTTTAACCAAAATTAACAGTCATGGGACTAGGGAGGTGGCTCAGCTGGTAAAGTGCCTGCTGTTCATGACTGAGGACCTGAGTTCATGTCCCCAATGCCCACATAAAGTCCAGGCACAGCACTGGGGATGGAGACAGGACTGTCCTTGGGCCTCGCTGATTAGCTAGCCTTGCTGAAATCGTGAGCCCTGGGATTGGTAAGAGACCATGTCTCAAAAAATTAGGTAGAGGAACACACCTGGTATCAACCTCTGGCCTCAGGCACACATCCATGAAAGTGTCAATGTCCCACACAGAGAAATTAATAATTGCTTATTTATTCTTTGTTAAATACCAACTTTAAGAAGCAGACCTCTGTGGTGGTCTGCTTTAATTCCAACGTTTGGGAGGCAGAGGCAAGTGGATCTCTGTGAGACTGATGCCAGTCTGCTGCTGTACACAGTGAGTTCCAGGCCACCTGGGGCTACAGGGAGACCCTGTCTCAAAAAGCAAAACAGAACAAAAACCAAGTGGACCTCCAAGTACAGACGTAACGGTTATTCTGTACTAAGAGTTTAGCGCCTGGTACACATTTGCTGAAGTAGAGGAGAAAGGTTTGAGTTTCTTCGGAATAAGATAGCCCAGAGTCTTTTGTGCTGGTTTAAATAAGTGTCCATCATAGGCCCAGGGATGTGAACACTGCTTAGTTGGTGGCACCGATGGAGAAGGTCGTGGAACCTTCAAGAGGTGTGGTCATGCTGGAGGAAGCCTGTCAGGCAGGCCTTGAGCGGTCATAGCCTGGTCCCACCGTGAGCTGTGTCCTCTGCGTCCTGCTCTGCCACCGCTGCCGCTTTGCCTCCCAGCCTGTGGGCTCTTACCCTCTGGACCCATAAACCTAAGAAGTCCAATAAACTCTTTCTTCTATACATTTCCTTGGTCATGGTGTTTTATTACAGCAACAGAAGGTAATTAATACATTGATCAATGTGTGTGTGTATGTGTGTGTGTGTGTGTGTGTGTGTGTGTGTGTGTATGTGTGTGTGTGTGTGTATGTGTGTGTGTGTGTGTTGGTGTCTGTGTGTGTGCGAGCGCATGCGCAGAGCAGGGGCATTTCCACTGGGTTCTCCACAGTTCCCCTCCATCTCATTTTTTATTCATCTGGACTGGCTGGCCAGCGAGCTGCAGGAGACATCCAGGCTGCACTTCCCCAGGGCTGGGTTACAGAGGTGTGTGCTGCACCTGAGCCTTCTCAGCCTCCCGTCCCTTGCCCTTAGCGCACACTGATTCGACAGCCGTCTTTCTCGTGTTGCCTCAGAGAGCCTATAGTGGTCGTCATGGCCAGCTGCTGTGGCATGTGATGGCAGCCAGAAGGGGGAATGTGATAAGTAAGGTGGGAGAGCGGTGGTCGCATCTAATCAGGTGCCCGTGTGTCTGTGTAGGAAGATGGAAATTCAGTGCAAGAGAATCATAAGGGTACAATAGTTCTTAACCAGTACAGCTGGCCCGTCTGGCCGTTCACATGGAGAAAAGTCAGATTGTGTCACTGTCTTCTACAGCATACCAACTCCAAGTGGAAGGGCAGTAAAAATGATGTGCTAAATATAGGAGACCTCATGAACGCTTGGGTGAGAGAGGCCTTAGCTGCTATTCTGAGTGGACTGTGAACTAATCAAGGTGTTTGTATGGGACCTAACTTACGAATAAAAGTGCAAATAGTGCATTTGGTAAGCATTTCAGTGCAGCGAGCAGACAGTTTCATATCTGTTGTGTGCAGTCATTGCTGTATATTGACAGAACGGAAACTTAGCAAAAGGCATGAAGAATCAAACCCAAATTTCAGGTCCTGGACAAATGTAAAGGCATCAGGCTCACTAGTACAGGGCGCGGAGAGGGAGGGAGGGAGGAAAGGAGGGAAGGAGGGAGGAACAGTAATGGTGCACTGGCAGAAACTTGAGGAGGAAAGTTATTTTTGTACTTTGCTGTAATAAATGTGGATTAGCAGAGCCTTTTTGGAAAGTGATCTGACACTATCTATAAAAATTAAAAATATGTATGCCAGTTAACCAAGCAGGCCCACTGTTTGGAATCCAGCCCATAGAAACACTCAGCATGCAAGGGTTTCTGTCTGCACTGACAGAAACCAGCACACAGGGTGTGTCTGTCAGTAGGGGAATGGCCCAGTGAATACACATAGGGATCTACAGCACGCACTCTTAGTAGCTGTTAGAGGTAATATGTCAGGTAGATGTACCGCTGGAGGAAGGTCTCCATGAAGGTGTTGCCATGGAGAAAAATGTAGGGTGAAGAGAAATGTGTGTGACAGGCACCAAAACCCTTAAGTGACAAAGCCACTGTGTGTAGACATGTGTCAGACACTTGCTATGATGTGTGCCTTTAGAAGCACTAGCTAGACCTAGTGAGTGTTGACTGGACCATCCAGTTGGTGAAGGTGGTCAGAGTGCAGAGGAGGGCATGAGAGGGTGCTGTGTCCATGAAGCCACGGGGAAGCTGCATTCAAAGCAACTCCGAGATTACCATCATGTTTTATTTGTTCACTGTGTGTGTGTGTGTGTGTGTGTGTGTGTGTGTGTGCGTGCACACACATGGACATGTGTTCCTCTGGAGGTCCAAGATTCACACAATACCTTGTTTTTTGACACAAGGTCTGTCAGTGGACCTGGAACTCACTGATTGGGCTAGATGGATCAGGAAGCTCCAGAGTTTGTTCCCCTTGTCCCCAGTGCTGCAGTTATGATGTGCACCACTGCACCTGGCTTCTGCTAATATCTGGATGCTGGAATCTAAACTCAGGATCTCATCAAAGGCACATCTCCCTAGTGCCTGACCATGGTTACATTTAAAGTGAAAATTCATGCACTTTTGTACTAACAGATGTGCAAGTTGAGTTGGGGTATTAAAGGGTAGCATCTATGGAGAGCTGCACACACTGTCAGGCAGTCTGCTTTCTGAGTAAATTCCTGCGCATCTGGGAGTTTGTATTACATTTGTTATTTAGAAGAAGAAAAAAAATCTGGGCGTGGTGGTGCATGCCTTTAATCCCAGCATTCGGAGGCAGAGGCAGGCGATCTCTATGAGATTAAGGCCAACCTGATCTATATAGTGAGTTCCAGGCCAGCTGGGGCTACAGGGAGACTGTGTCTCAAATAAGACCAAAAAGAAGAAAAAAAAAAAGAAAAGTTAACCCATGAAGAAATTTTTTGTGATGTTGGCTATATAATGGAGACTATATTGGATATTTAGAAATTGACAGGTGAAGTTTCCTCATTGACAGGAGTATTCCGTAGGTTCATAATGCAGTCAAGAAAACGCCCTAGGAGCAGAACTATCTTTGGATACACAACGGGAGCAGGCGGTTTAGACTGGCATGTGTAATCCTCACATACAGAACGTGAGCAGGCGGTATAGACTGGCATGTGTAATCTGCACATACAGAACGTGAGCAGGAGGTTTAGACTGACATGTGTAATCCGCACATACAGAACGTGAGCAGGCGGTTTAGATTGGCATGTGTAATCCCCACATACACAACGTGAACAGGCGGTTTAGACTGGCATGTGTAATCCGCACATACAGAATGTGAGCAGGCGGTTTAGAGTGGCATGTGTAATCCGCACATACAGAACGTGAGCAGGCGGTTTAGACTGGCATGTGTAATCCGCACGTACGTCTGTCTAAAACAAGGAACAGGACAGGACAGAAGCAGAGTGGGATTATGGGAGAGTTTCTTGTTTTGGCCATAAAATTGGAGAATGGTTTCGGCCAAGATTAGATGGCAAGATCTAGAAAACTCAAGTACGTGGTTCTGCAGCTCCCTGGCACAGGCTTTGTGGGGTGTGTGATAGGCCAGTTTTATCTTGTCTTAGTTCTTGATTATGCCTTCAGTGTCTCCAGTGTTTGAACTTGTGTTCAGATTTCTTGTGTGTGGACTGAGCCTTCTGTTATGGCCAGGGCCTTAGGGCCTTGTTCTCGCCCTCCAGACTGGCACCCTCACACTGACCTAAAAGCTCAGCCCCGGATTAGCTAGTATTTTGTCAGTATTGTATTCTGAGAATTCCAGTCCATTCTTGATTTATTAATGAGAAATCTTCGGTTTCCTGTGCCATATTTCTACTAGAAGAGCAAGGCGGCCTAATTATCTGGGATGGTTAACCTGCTAGTGTCCCATAGAAGTCAAAGCGCTGCTGTAAACCTTCCCATTTTGTAGCAGTTGAGCTGTGCATCACACACACACACACACACACACACACACACACACACACACACGTGAACATAAGTCTCTGCCGCCTTACACGCTGGCTTCTCTCAAGGTCTGGTTCATAACTTTCTGTTGGGACAATTTTCGTTTCTGTTGGTCTTAAAGTTTTTGCCCGTCACCATTTTTAAGGCTTGAGATACATTCTTTTTAAGTCATGAAATGGACATTACCCTTTCCTCTGCAAGGTTATTGGTTTTCCCAAAAGATGCTAAATGAATATTTTGTAGAACTGAAGCAGAAGGTGATCAGTCTGTGAAAAGCTCAAAGAAAAATGGAGTGTAAGTCAAAACACATTTAAATTATTTTATTTATTTTGAGACAGGGTCTCCCTGTAGCCCCAGCTGGCCTGGAACTCACTGTGTAGACCAGGCTGACCTCGATCTCGTAGAGATCCATCTGCCTCTGCTTCCCCAGTACTGGGGTTAAAGGTGTGTACCACCATGCCCGGCAAAATGTATTTTAAGAAGCAGTTTTTAATTTAATTATATATATTTTAAATATTTTATTATTTTAATTTTATGTGTATGAGTGTATTGCCTGCACGTATGTGAGTGCACCCATGTCGTGCAGTGCCGTGGAGGTCAGAAGAGGGCTTCAGATTCCCCTGGAACTGGAGAAGGACAATTCGTAGCCTCCATGTGGGTGCTGGGAATTGAACCCGGGTTCTTAACCACTGAGCCATAATATATATATATATATTTTGGTCTTTTTGAGACAGGGTCTCCCTGTAGGCCATAATATATTTTTAAGTTTTTGAAGTATGTGGATTTAGAAAAGAAACACTTTTCAGGTTGAGATAATTGTACAGTCCCAGGAAACGGCAGTGACGTACACAGTGCTCGCGTTGCCTTTGCTCCACAGATCGTGGCATCTTCAGACCTCAAATCAGAATGCCACATGCGGTGCTGCGCACAGTGAACCGTCACATAGAACACCGAGGACAGCCGCAGAAGGCACACGAGGTGGCATGTGGCTGCGTCTGTTCCCAGCTGCTGGGGAGGCTGTGGCAGAGGATCGCGTGAGCTTGGAGGCTCGAACATCGTTCCTCAGGCGGCGCGGTGATGCGGAATGCATGGTGGCATTGACTCTCAGGGTGAGGGATCTTCAGCTTGAAATAATTGTACAGTCCCAGGAAACGGCAGTGACGTACACAGTGCTTGCGTTGCCTTTGCTCCACAGATCGTGGCATCTTCAGACCCCAAATCAGAATGCCACATGCGGTGCTGCGCACAGTGAACTGTCACATAGAACACCGAGGACAGCCGCAGAAGGCGCACGAGGTGGCATGTGGCTGCGTCTGTTCCCAGCTGCTGGGGAGGCTGTGGCAGAGGATCGCGTGAGCTTGGAGGCTCGAACATCGTTCCTCAGGAGGCGCGGTGATGCGGAATGCATGGCGGCATTGACTCTCAGGGTGAGGGACTGCCAAGCAGGTGTTGGTGGTGATGGCCAGATGAGCCCCGGAGAGCCGTGTGCAGAGCCCCATGCAGACGACGGCAGCACACTGAAGACGTTGCACAGAAGGCCTTGGTTGTCATATACAAGATTATTTACCTTCTTTCGTTCCTAACTTACCTTTGGAGCGTGTGTCCACCGAGTCACTGTCAGAGGGTCAGTGGTGCGGGGTCCGTGTGCTCGTTTCATTGCCTCATGTTCCTTTCCGTTGCTCTCATGCTCCTGAAACTCGTTTACAAAGTTGATCCTGACACGCTGCCTGTGGCCTGTCTGGGGTATGCCTACGCCCTCCTGGATGACTGATGCAGACGGAGGTGGAGAAGGTGGGACTACGCCCTTCATAAAAGCTAAAAAAAAACCTCCCTCCCTCGTCCTCTCCGTCCCTCTGTCTCCATCTTCCCTCCTTCTTTTTTTTTTTAATTCTGAGCCTGAAATAGTTATTTTAGCCATTGTTACTTCCTTTTTAAACTTCCTTTAGCCCCTAAAGAAAGCTTGCTCAGAGACCGTCTCAACCTCAGCCGTCCCAGCTGTATGTTTGTTGACCAGTAAAAATGTTTCACTTCATCCCCTTCCTAACCCGGTAGAGTTGTAAGTCATGGTAGCTCTGCTGTTATCCGTCGGAGGCTTCAACTCCCCTTTTGTGATTATAGATTAAAAGCAAAACGGAGCAAAATACCAGCAGAATCATATTCTGTTCAGTGTACAGAAAATGAAAAAGTAGATTGACAGGTAAATCAGTCATTAGAAATGGTAACAAGACACTGTAGGAACTGTATGCCAACTATTTAAAAATAAATCGCTTTTTCTAGAAAAAATATTACTTACACAAACTTTTGGAGAAATTAAAAAGTCTGAATCATCTTGTAATTATAAGAAATTGAATCTTCCCACAAAGCGAGCAGCAGGCCCAGATGATTTGCCAAGCAAGTTTTTACCAAAATTCTAAGAAATAGATCATTCCATTCTGATGCAATGTCTTTTAATTAGTAGAAAAAGAGGAACGGTTTCCCGGCAAGTTCTGAAAGCCCAGCTCACCCCTGATCTCTGAACCAGATGAAGATATTGTATGAAATGGAAATTCGCATTTCCTGATTAGATGTAGTTCTTGAGTTTAGACAGCATATTGGCAAGTTAAGCCAGCGTTGAAAACAAACCACTGCTGTTGCGGGGTTGGTTTATCCCAGGTATCAAGGGTAGTTGACTAGTAAGTGAACTGTGACTTTAATAAATGACAACATTCATAGACTAACAGAGGTGAACTATGTGATAATTACATTTGACAGTGTAAAATCTTGTTAATAATGTTCTAGCAAGTTGGGAAAAGAACCCTTTTCCCTTGTTACAAAGTATTTTTTTTTTTAAACAAGGGACTAAGGTAACTTGCTGTCAGACCTTTTGTTTACAAATGGAGAAAGATAAGATTCCCTCTAAGTGAAGAATGGCAAAGTATACCTCTCTTTTGCCCATTTCTCTTACTGCTATGTGGAAACCACCCCAAAATGTACAGTATAAACCACTTTATTACTGAGGGTTCTATGGTCAGGTGTCGACTGTGAAGTAATTTTTTTGTCTGTGTCCTGTTTAGTGCTCTGGCTGGGATGATGTCACAGGAGGTAGCTTGATGGGAGGGGCTGGAATCATCTAGAATTCTGTTCATTCATGTCTGGTGATTTGATGCTGGCTGTTGGCAGTCAGTTGGAAAGCCTGCACACAGCTTTTCCACGTGTCTGTCTGTGTGGGCTGCTGTAGTCTTCTTCATCCTGGCACATGTGTATTCCAGGAGATGGTGAGCTGCTGCATGCCCGTGACCCCGCTGGGAAGGTGCTCAGTGCTGGTCTGCCATTCTCCAGTTGGTCACAGGTGTCAGGGCCAGGGGAGAGGACTGGGATCCTACCCTTCGCTGGGACTAGTGCCCACCCATGTTCCATTCTTGGAAGGAGGATTGGGGTAGGAGGTGGTTTTTAGAATGTCTTTGCAAAGCATGACCTGTCACGGTGCATCACGCACATGGCCTTGTGGTGGAGACCTTAGACAAGAGAAACAGAATCCAAGGTGGGAGAATTGTAAAGGAGAATCAAAACTTGCTCTCTAGGGGCAAAATGATCATTTGCATATAAAATTAAAGAAATATACAGAAATTATTACAGGTAAATCACCAAAGGATGATGGACATAAGATTATTATATTTAAGCCAAGTGGCATTAGTATTTAACAGCAGTGGATTGTCAGAAAATGTAATTAAAAGGACCCTGAAAACGTAGAGCTTGGTGTCTGGGTGTATACCCAACAGGAGATGGTAATCAATCAGCACTGAAACAAGGCAGCCTCGCACGCTTCTGGTGGGGCCGTTCAGGGGTGTGAAATCTGGTTTCCATTGAGCTAGAAACAGGAGCATGTTTATGGGTCCATTTGTTCCAAAATAAATATATGATAAAGACAGTAGCTAGCTAATGAAAGAGGTTACTTCATAGTAAAGTAAATTGGGAGACACTCTACTTTTAAAAAAAGAAATTGGGCCTTTTGTTTCACTATATGTAAATATTAAACTTTAGATGAGTTAAATATTTAACTTAATATTTAAATGTGTTAGCTTTCTTTGTAGAAAACCCAGGTATATATCTCTTTAAAATATACAAAATGCAAAAGGTTAATAAAATAATACTAAAAACTAATTACATGAGATGTGTGTCCCAGTCTGCACAGTTTTAGGTTTCAGAGGCGTGTGTGTTCTCTGTGGTGTTTCCCCGCTTCCCTAAGTTTACCATGGAAATTCAGGAAGCGACAGGAGGACCACGTGTCTCCCTTGTTCCTGGGAAAGGATCCTGCAGCTGATTCCCTACAGCGCTCGCTTGGATGATGCTGGTGGTCCATCTCTCCAGTTGCACAGGGATTGTGTTGAGTGCTCCGTGGATAGTGTTGACCAGTATGGGGGATGCTTCAGTCATGGACACTGCTTCTATGCAGACACTTGTTAATGTCACCCACTTGGGGTTCTTCCTCTGTTAGACTTTTTTGTTATTTGCTTTTGAGCAGCGTTGGTATCTAAAGGCACTGGTTTATCTTAAATACTTGTGTACTTTAATACTTAAGTACTTAAATACCTAAAAAAAAAGTCCAGTTTATGGGGGCTGGAGAGATGGCTCATCAGTTAAGAACACTGGTTGTTCTTGCAAAAGACCTGGCTTTGAATCCCAGCACCCATATGGCAGCTAACAACTCTCCGTAGCTGCAGTTCCAGGGGATCCGACGCCCTCTTCTGTCCTCTGCCAGCATTGCATAATATGGGTGCACTTACCTACATGCAGGCAATACACATGTACACATAAAAAAATCCAATTTATTCATTGGTAAAATGGTTTTTTAATGTATTTGTGTTTCCTTTGATAGGAAAGAAAAACTTGACTTTTTCTGAGAGTATTTTGATGGTGGTACGTAGCATGCTGTTTTTCTGTCAATCGTTTAAGTTGTGGAAGGCTTTCTGTGCAAAGCAGCCTCCTGTGTTCTTTCTCTTACACCTCCACGGTTCCCCCAGGCAGGGTGCTCATGTTCGTCAGTGTCTCTTTGCTCTTCTTCCTGTGGTTACAGTATAATTTTGATGCAGTTAGTTATGTTTACACTATGGTAACTAAATAAATACTACTCCAGCTGAACAGTGTAGCATGCAAGGTTTGCTTTCTTGTTCAGCACATTCGTTTCTCTGTTTCTTATTGGTTAGCTCTGTATTCAGAATCTAACTCTAAACTTTCCTCGCAGGGTTAAAGGAGATAGTCTGCCAGTTTTATCTGCTCTCAGCATCTCCTGGGAGCTTCCTGACTTGCAGTCTAGCCTGGCTGGTCTTCGGGCCTGACACATCGGCCTCTTTACCATCTCTTTCTAAGAGGATTTCTTTTGCTTATGACTTTAGTTGGAGCTCTTAATTCCTTACATCATGTCCTTTTTCCCATCCTATCCCTGTGGTTTCCAGAATAGACTTCATCTTTCCGTGGTGCTGGGGTTTGAACCCAGATCCCAGGACCTTACACATTGTAGGCAAGGACTCTGCCATCGAGCCACATCCTCAGCTCCCCAGTGGGTTTTTAAGAAAGAGCATTTGGGGACCTGGAAAGATGGCTCAGTGGTTAAGAACACTGGTTTTGCAGAAGATCCGGGTTCAAATCCCAGAACCCACATGGCACCTAACACCTGTCCATAACTCCAGTTCCAGGGGATCTGACAGCCTCTTCTGACCTCTGTGGGCATTGCATGACACAGGTGCACTCACCTACATGTAGGCAATACATGTATACACATAAAATAAAAATAAATATATTTTAAAAAAGAAAGACAAGAAAGAGCATTTGGGAAGTAAAGCATTGCTTTGTGACCTGATCGGTCTGTGTTTGACTGTGTTCTGTCCTTGGCCCAGCCGCTTGTTGGTTGGCTGGCTGTGGAACGCATCAGAGATTGTTTCCCCTCTGCGTTTCAGAGGCACCCACCCCTGTAATGGCGGTGAAGCCCCGTCCTCTGTGCACTGCATCACAGTTCGGAGGCTGGCGGTGTTCTCTGTTGCTGTTGGGCTGTGCTGTGCAGTTTTTTCTCTTCTCCTTTATTATAGTTTGTTTTAGGAACTTTTCTTGAAATATTTTGCTGATGATTTTGTTGTTTTCTGTGTTTTGTCATTCTAGAATTTCCAGTGATCAGCTATCTCATAGCCTGGACTCTTAAATTTTTACTATTTTACTCGTTTTCCACATATTTTAAAAATAATTTATTGAGAATTTCATAGATGCACATAAGGTGTTTTGATCAAATCCATGCCCACTCCCTCCCCTCCAACACCTCCCATATCTCCCCATCACTGTTTTCTGATAACTTCATGTAATCTTTCTTCTTCTTTATTTTTTTATGGGGCTTTTGGCTACTCTTAACATTCCCCCCTCTGAAGAGGTAACCCTGAAATCTTTTAAGGATTAGAGAAAAGCTCCCAAATATTTTTGACACTTTTGGCATTTGGAACAGTGTGTGTTGCTAAGAAGCCCAAGGACATTGTGAGTTTTAGCCAAGAAACTGGCTACTTTTCTTTGGGGTCTTTTTACCCTAACTGCCTATCCAGTTCCTACCTCCTATTCTTATCACACCATCCTCTGAAGAGGTTATCAAAATTGCCAACAGGGAATCGGGATGCAGACCACTCTGGCTTCGTCCATGCTGAACAGGGACGTGGGGTGAGGCAATTGGAGTACCCCTTCAGTGGGTCTATCTAAAAGACTCCCAAATTGTATAACTCTTCTCTCCAGGGGGAAAAGAAAGTCCTTGAATCGTGACTAGGAGATGCGAAGGAGAAGTAAAGGCAAGAGTAATTAGCATTACAAGTTC
>NW_008349451.1:2247852-2248893 GCF_000622305.1 Nannospalax galili
CACTTTCTGATTAGGAACAAAATCATCAATTAGAAATAACTGTCTAAATAACTTTTTATATAGACTTAAGCCTAATGTCTGGGAAGTGTAATCCCTTGAACTCTTAAAGAAATATACTGATGACTTTACTCTTTGGTTATACTTTCCTTTTGGGTATTTAAGACCATGCAGTTGACCCAAATAAATCAATATACTTTTACACTTAAGGTCATTTGAAGATCTGTTCCTCAGGGGTCATATGGGAGGAGCTCCTGGCTCCTTTCTTTTACCAGTTCCATTTTAAGTCAAAGGTCTTGCTCGATTGTGTCTGGCTTCACTTGGAAGCATGAATGAGATGTTTCCTCTGAGTTGACCCTCCTCTTTGTAGACTGGACACTGATTCAGTCCATCTGGTGGGGTCTCCATGGCCTCCCTGAATAAGAGGACAGGTGACTCAGGGACATTTTGAGAGATGTTCCATAATCCCCTGTAACTTAGTTGACCTTAGAGGGCAAGGACAAAAACTGTCCTTTAAGTCCCTCTGTCCACATTAGTATAGACCTCAAACTATGGCTGTTAAACATCCAGTAAGATTACTTCCACTAGTCTGGTACTTTTAATGATCATGTGCTACATAGATAAGGCTTGGGTAAAAAAACAAATATTCTCAGATTAAACCTTGACTAGATATATATTTTGTTCCTTAAACAAGTTAACTAAACAATGACTATAGACTTTTTTGTTTGTATATATGTATATTTTATTTTAAATAGGATCTTGCTTTGTAGCTTTGGCTGGCCTAACAATGTAGACTACGCTAGCTTCAAATTTGGAGTGATCCTCCTGCTTCTGCTTTCTAGTGCTGGGATTGCAAGTGTGTGCCACCACGCCTGGATTTTATGAGGCTCTTAAAGTATTTGACCTCGTGGAATCCTTAGACATCTTTTTTTTTAATTAATTAATTTTATTTTATTTTTTATTTTTTTAGAAACATTTCATTACAGCTTTAACATACTCATTAACAGTTTCCAGAGCAAAGATACATCTCTTTCAAAAGTGGCT
>NW_008349451.1:2249180-2252115 GCF_000622305.1 Nannospalax galili
TTTTTGCTGCTAACACTGAGATGTTGACGCATGCATCTCTAATCTATATTTGTCTGATTATTACTAGTCATACTTGGTTGCACTCAGATCCTTGGCACCTGTGTATGGAGTCATCGGGTAGATTTCAATGGTAATGTTTATCACCTCTACTAATTAACATGACGTAACTTTTTATGCTTCCTCCTCAAATATTCATTTTTATGAATTTGTTGATTTTTTTTGTGTGTATCACACATCCTAAACCATCTTATTCAACTGTACACCCACTTCCCAGATGACACCCTCCCATAGCCTCCCTCCCCCCACTAGACCCCTTGTACTCTGTCATCCCTGCTACTGTCTGCTGTGTTGTCGGCACCCCCAGCCCTTCCCCACTACTTGCCCTTCTGTTGAATCTAGTCAGCCTATCTAGAGGTCTTTGTTTTAGGAGGGTCAGCTGTTCCTCATCTAGCAGTTATCAGTTGTCAATATTCCTTTAGATAAGATTGGGGTCTGCTGTTCATTTTCCCAGTTCTATGCTGGGTTACTATCTGGGAGTCCCTTTGGCCACAATGGCCAACAACGCAAAAGAAAGTGTCTCCTGTCTGGCACTGTTTCTTGTTATGTAGCCTTTATTATATATACGGACTCTTAAAAAATTATATTATAAACCATTTTATTTTTACTCTTAAGGTCGTTCGAGGATCTGTTCCTCAGGGATCACATGGGCTTTGGAGAGGCCCCTGACTCCTTTCTTTTACCAGTTCCATCTATGTGAAGATAAGTCAAAGGTCCTGCTCGACCATGGCTGGCTTCACTTGGAAGCATGGAGGAAATGTTTGTTCTGTGTTGACCCTCCTCTTTGTAGACTGGACACTGGGTCAAGTCCATCTTTTGGGGTCTTCTCAGCCTCCTTGATGAAGAGGACAAGTGATGGACCACAATTACAGGACATTTTGAGAGGTGCTCATAGTCCCCTAGAACTAGTCGACCTAGGAGGGCAATGAGCAAACACTGTCCTTTAGGTCTGTCTGACCAAATTAGTATAAGCCTCCAAGTATGTCTGTTAAACATCCAAGGTTAGTTCCACCAGTCTGGTACTATTAATTACTGTGTGTCATGTAGATAAATCTTGGGCAAAGACCAATTATTCTCATATAAACCTTACCTATACATGTATTTCTTGATCTGGTGTGTATAATTTGTCAGTAGGTTGTTGGACTAATATGGTTCCCTCAGGTTTTTAAAACTAGGCATTATTTATCTCTTGCATTGTCTAACCCCTCCATCATGGTTTTCCCAATTAAGGTGCTCCCATTTTTCCCCCTCTCCCTAATAATACTCTTCTCCTATGGTCCTACCTCTCTTGAGCTCCTTCTTTCCCTTTATCCCCTAGGTTCCTTGTATACCCTTTCCTCCCTGCTCCCTTAAACTAACCCAGTTTTTATCCATATCCCCCTTATTAAGGCCTGTTTCCTACTGTTCTTCTCTTTCAGGTTCTTTCTTTTCCTGTACCTCCCTGTTTCCTTTCCATTACCCTGCTTCCTGTAGTTATACTGGATACATACTCACTTAAAGAATTTGGTTCTAGGATCCACATACGAGGGAGAACATACATTGATTTTTTTTCTGAGTCTGTGTTACTTCACTTAGTATAACAGTTTCTAGTTCCATCCATTTACCTCCAAATTTCATGATTTCATCTTTCTTTACTGCTGAGTAGAACTCCATCATAATAAATGAACCACATTTTCATTATCCACTCGTCAATTGAGGGACACTTAGGTTGCTCCCATCTCTTAGCTATTGTGAAAAGAGCAGCAACAAACATGGATGTACAAGTGTCTCTGCAATAGGATGAGTTCTTTGGGTATATGCCAAGGAGTAGTATAACTGGGTCAAATGGTAGGTTCATTTGTAGTTTTTTAAGAGTTCTCCACACTGCTTTCCATAGGGGTTGAACAAGTTTGCAGCCCCACCAGCAGTGGATGAGTGTTCCCCTTTCCCCACATCCTCTCCAACATTTGGTATCATTTGTTCTCTGGATCTTAGCCAGTCTGACTGGGGTAAGGTGAAATCTTAAAGGGGGTTTAATTTGCTTTTCCCTAATTACTAGTGATGTTAAACATCTTTTAATATGTTTCATAGCCATCTTTACTTCTTCTTTTGAGAACTCTCTGTTCAGATCCTTAGCCCATCTTTTAATTGGGTTACTTCCTGTTGTTTTGATTCTCTGATTTTTGAGTTCATTATATATTCTGGATGTTAGACCTCTGTCAGATGTGTCACTCGTGAAGATTTTCTCCCATTCGTGGGTTTTCTCTTCACTTTCCTGGTTGCCTCCTTTGATTTACAGAAGCTTTTTAGTTTAATGAGGTCCTATTTGTTGATTCTTGACCTTGTTTCCTGAGCAGTTGTTGTCCAGTTTAGAAAATCCTTTCCTACACCTATATCTTGTAGGTTTTTGCCAATATCTTCTCCTAATAGTTTCAGGATTTCCAGTTTCACATTGTGGTCTTTGATCCATTTGGAGATGACTTTTGTGCAAGGCGAAAGATAAGGATCTAGTTTCATTCTTCTGCAGGTGGAGATCCAGTTTTGCCAGCACCTTTTGTTGAAGATGCTGTCATTCCTCCATTGTGTGTTCTTGGCACTTTTGTCAAATATCAGGTGGCAGAAATTGCTTGTACTTGTGTTTGGATCTTCTATGATGTACCATTGAACTATTTGTCTAATTTTGCAGCAGTACCATTCTGTTTTTAAGAATATAGCTCTGTAATATACTTTGACGTCTGATATAGTAATCCCCCTGGCGTAGCTCTTTGTGCTCAGTGTTGTTTTGGCTAACCGGGGTCTTTTGTTCTTCCATATGAATTTAAGGATGTTTCTTCTAATTCTGTGAAGTATGTCATGGGGATTTTGATTAGGATTCCATTGAATCTATATATTGCTTTTG
>NW_008349451.1:2252212-2253663 GCF_000622305.1 Nannospalax galili
GTTTCCATGTGCTCTTTCTCTGACTGCTTGTCATTGGTATATAGAAAGGCCACAGAGTTTTGTAGGTTAATTTTGTAACCTGCCACTTACTGAACATGTTAATAATTTTCAGGAGTTTTCTGGTGGAAATTTTGGCATCTCTCAGATATAATATCATGTAATCTGCAAAAAGGGATAATTTGATCTCTTCTTTTCCAATTATTACTCCTTTAATTTCCTTCTCTTGTCTTATTGCTCTTGCAAGACCTTCAAGCACTGTATTAAAGAGAAGCAGAGATAGTGGACATCCTTGTCTGGTTCCTGATTTCAATGGGAATGCTTCCAGTTTTTCTCCATTTAGAATGATTTTGGCTGTGCGTTTGTTATATACAGATTTAATTATGCTGAGGTATGTTCCCTCCAGTCCAGTTCTCTCTAGGACTCTGAACATAAATGCATGTTGAATTTTGACAAAGGTCTTCTCTGTGACTATTGAGATGACCATGTGTTTCTTGTCTTTGAGCCCATTTATGTGATTTATGACATCATTATTCACTTATGTATATTGAACCGTCCCTGCATCTCTGGGATAAAGTTGACTTTATCATGGTGGATGATCTTTTTGATGTGTGTCTGTATGCGGTTTGAAAGTATCTTGTGAATTTTTGCATCTATGTTCATTAAGGATATGGGTCTGTAGTTTTCTTTTTTGGTTGTATCTTTACCTGGCTTTGGTATTAGAGTGATGCTGGCTTCATAGAAGGAATTTGGAAGTTCTCCTTCCATTTCTATCTTTTTGAATAAATTAAGTAGTATTGGATGTAGATCTTGTTTAAATGTCTGACAGAATTCTGCTGTAAATCCGTCTGGTCCTGGGTTTTTTTTTAGTCGGGAAGTTTTGTATTACTGTTTCAATTTCTTTTTGTGTTACGGGACTGTATAACTTGTTAATCTCTTCTTGCTTTAGTTTTGGTGGTTCCCATGCCTTTAGATATCTGTCCATTTCTTTTAGGTTTTCATGTTTAGTATCATATAGGTTTTTAAAGTATTCCCTTATAATGTTCTGTATCTTTCTGGTGTCTGTTGTGATGTTTCCCCTTTCATCTCTGATTTTGTTGATTTGGAGGTGCTCTTTCTTTCTTTTGGTTAACTGGGCTAGAGGTCTGTCAGTCTTCTATTTGTTTTCAAAGAACCAGCTCTTGGATTTGTTGATTCTTTGTATTGTTTTCTTTGTTTCGATTTCATTAATTTCTGCCCTGGTTTTTGTTATTTCTTCTTGTCTACTGGTTTGGGTTTCATTTGTTGTTGATTTTCAAGTGTGTTGAGTTGCAATGTTAAGTCATTTATTTGTGTTCTTTCTGATTTTTTGATGTAGGCACTTAGACCTATAAATGTCCCTCTAAGGACAGCTTTCAGCGTGTCTGAGAGGTTTTGTTGTGTTGTATTGTCCTTTTCATTTAATTCCAGGAATA
>NW_008349451.1:2254115-2255072 GCF_000622305.1 Nannospalax galili
AGTTTGGTGAATATATGTTCATGATTGTAATATCTTCTTGGTTTATTGTTCCATTGATCAGAATGAAGTGGCCCTCTTTATCTCTTCTGATTAGTTTTAGTTTAAAGTCCATTTTGTCAGATCTTAGAATTGGCAATGCCTGCTTTTTTCTTAGTACCATTCACTTGGTATACATATATTTTTCCATCCTTTCACCTTAAGATAGTGCTTGTCCTTGAAAATGAGATGAGTTTCTTGCAGACAGCAAAGAGATGGGTTTGGTTTCTTAATCCATTCACCCAGTCTGTGTCTTTTGACTGAGGAGTTCAGTCCGTTAATATTTAAAGTTATTAATGAAAGATGTATATTCAATCCTGTCATTTTTATTTCTTTTTACATTCTTGATATGGCTGTACTTTTCCACCGTTATGCCTTCATTGAATTTCTTTCCGCAACCCCTTGGGTATAGGCATTCCTTTCATCAGCTCTTTGTATTGATTCCAGAACTCTCTGAAGGGCTGGTTTTGTGGACATGAATTCCTTCAGCCTATTTATGTCATAGAAGGTTTTTCTTTCCCCTTTGACTATAATGGGCATTTTGGCTGGGTATAGTAATCTGGGTTGGCATCTGTGGTCAGTTAAAACTGGGAATGCTTTGGTCCAGGCCCTTCTGGCTTTCATAGTTTGTACTGAAAAGTCAGCTCTAATCCTAATAGGTTTTCCTTTATATGTGACTTGTTTCTTTTCTGCAACTTTCAGTACTGTCTCTTTGTTCTGTATGTTTAGTGTTTTTATTATAATGTTTCTTTTCTGGTCCTGTCCATTTCAATTTTGAATATGCTTCTTTTATTGTATCGGCATGTCTTTCTTTAATTTTGGGAAATTTTCTTCTACGATTCTCTTGAAGATCTGGTCCATGCCATTATCTTTGGATTCTTCTCCTTCCTGTATGCCTATGATTTGTAAGTTTGGTCTTTT
>NW_008349451.1:2255243-2296680 GCF_000622305.1 Nannospalax galili
TATTTTTTTGTGTGTTCTTTAAATTCACTGAATTCTTTTATCATGTTTTTAATTGTTCTTTTGAGTTCCATGTCCTGCATTATCTCTAGGGGTTCTCATTGTACTCCTCTAGAGGACTATTGGTATTTGGTGGAGATAGGTTATTTTAGTTTTTCATGTTACTAATTTTTTCTCTTTGATTTTGACATGTGAATTTCTTTTGTAGTTTCTGATTCTTTTGTGAGACTCAAGCCTTCCTTTGTTGAGTTTAGATATGCTTCTTTTTGTAAACTTTATGTGCCTTTGTGGTTTACTTTTTGGGCATGAAAAACTGGTTCCTCTAAGCTTCCGGTTCTCTCTTTTGATTTTATATCGGAATGGCCAGATTGCTTTTGTCTTCAGGATTTCACCGAGGCCCAAGTCAGATGAGGATCAGATGCTCTCAGGCTTTCTCCTAAGGTCTGGACCCCTCCAGGAAAGATGATGTCCTCAGGGATTTTGGTGTTAGACTGGCCTGGGAGCTGGGCCCAGGAAAGATGCTGGTCTAGGGCAGCTGGTGGCTGTCTCACCCAGAGATGCAAATTTAGATGGGGGCAGGAAGAAGCCCCAAGGACTCCTGGGGACTGCAGGGAGGAAATGAGTTAGTCTGGATGCAAAGGAGATGGGGGCAGGAAGAAGCCCCAAGGGCTCCTGGGGACTGCAGGGAGGAAATGGGTTAGTCTGGATGCAAAGAATCAGGAAGCCGCAGGTCCGCCCAGTGCCTAGGAAAGAGGCCGGTGGGTTGTGCATCCTGGGGAAGCAGACGGAGGTCTTTATTATTTTTTTTTAAAGAAAAATTTATACACTTTATTTTATGGGAGTTTTTCTTCATTTCCTTTCTTAAAAACTTTCACTACTGCCACCATAATTTTAATTTCTAGGACCTTGGTTTTGTGTTCTCCTCCCTTCTATGTGGCGGTCTGTTCTCGTATCAGTGGTGGCTCCTCTGAGGTTAGCCATCTGAGGAGGATGTGTGTTCAGGGCTTGGTCCTGAGTACGTTCCCTCCCCTCGTTGTGCTGGGTGGTGTTTGCTCTCTTTTACTACCTTCCTGTCTCTGCTTGTCCTTGGCAGCCTGTCCTGTGTGAGGGTCAAGCACCAGCTGTGAAAGCCCGGATGCTTAGGACAGAACAACAGGAATCGGGTCACGTTCTACACGTTCGTCTGCATTTCATCTCATTTAATTCTCCGTGGTGACCCGGGAGCATCATCACACTCATTATCCCCATTTGACAGATGAGGGAACCGAATCACAAAATGTTGCAGTGCACCTTGACTATGAGTGTCACGAGCTCAGGCGCAGCCTGACCTCATAGCTCCTTCCTTAGCCTCTCTCGGGCTCTTTCTGAACTGAGGATTGGAAGTCAGCAGTGTTGGTGGCATGAGGCTCAGCAGTGTCCCCTGTGAGTCAGTGAGCTCAGCTGCTGACCTGACCGCTGGGGTGAAGGAGAGCTGGGCTCCTGGGTCTCAGGTGGTCTCCACCCGCCTACCACCCTCTGTGCAGAGCCCAGTGTGCTTTATCAGGTCAGTGTGCCTTGAGTGACCATTGCGGACTCCGGCAGGGCCTGGGCTGGCAGTGACTCCGGGTTTGCCTGGGAACCACACATTTGCCCACCTTCTACTGGTCCACTGGAACCACTGGTCCAGAACACTAGTCCAGCTGTCCTGGAACTCACTGTGTAGACCAGTCTGGCATGGAACTCAGAAAGATCCGCCTGCCTCTGCCTCCCAAGTGCTGGGATCAAGGGCGTGTGCCACCATGCCTGGCTGTAATAGTTCCTTTTATAAACTAATTTTTATTTTGTAAAATCGACTTTCTTTTTGCACGTTTATATTTATGCGCTGTGGGTACATGACTGCATGTTTATGAGTTGGGGGCGTTTAAGTGCATGTGGAGGCCAAACACTGATGTCAGTTTTCTTTGATCGCCCTCCATTTAGTTTTTGAGGCAGGTTCTCTCTGAAGCCAGCACTCACGACTTCAGCTGGTCTAGCCGGCCGGCTGGCCTAGGGACCCCTCCGAGTGCTGGGGTTCCAGGAATGCTGTGCCTGCTTGGCTTTTATGTGGAGTCTGGGGATCTGAACTGTGGTCCCTGCACGTGTGCGGTTAGCACTTTGGACTGAGTATCTCCCAGCCCCTGTACAATTAGTGTTTACAGACCAGTGCTTTCTTCACTCTTAAATATTCAGAAGTAAACAAACTATTGTAGGAATTGGAGAAAATTTGGAGAAAGACTTGCATTATCAGGACACATTTTGTTTTAAATAAAACATTTAACCTTTCTGAGAACACAGAAGAGGCCAGCTCCCCCATTGGGTTTGGTGTGTAGGGGTTGCTAGACTCTGGAGTATCTGGGTCACCACTCTGTTCTTCATGCAATCAAATCAGATCTTAGGAGTCTGTGTTAGACAGTGGCTTTTATTTTCAAGCCTTCTGGCACCGTCCCCTCACGTGTTGGGATGTGACCTGTGAAAGTACACAAGAACCTTATTCTGAAAAGTGGAGCACTCAGATTGCTCAAGGACAGCCTTCGTGGATGCTAAAAACAGTTTTTAATTGGCTCTGGAGATTTGTGGGACCTACGTGGACAGCATGGCGTGTTCATGCCGCGTTGTTTGGGGGTCCACCCCATGCTCCATAGCTTTGTGAAAACTGATTGCACAAGGATACTGTTCACTTGAGACAAAAATTAATGTGAATTCCATTTCAGAAGAGCCATCGAGAAAGCACCTGAAAGTTTGGTTCACATTTTGTAAGTGCTGCACAGAGATAGCTTGGTTAGCGCTGATTTTAGAGAAACGGATCTTTGAAAAGTATCACTGGATTGTGAGACTGTGGACTAATGGGGACGGTGCTGCCGCTGTGTTCTGTGCTCCATGGTCCTGGTGGCTCAGTGCTCAGCGCTCTTTACAGCCGCCTGCTTCCTTCTGCTTTCCTTATGGTGTCCCTACTGAGGTTTGGTGAAAGTAAGTTTGCTTGGCTTGGTAGGGGCAGTCTTTGGGATTCTTGGTTTTTGCTGTTCCTTTTGTGACCATCTGTAGAGTTTTCTTGGTGGGCATTTGCTGTTCTTTCCCGAGAAGCAGAACTTGGCTGCTGGGGACCTGAGTCCCTGGAAGTAAATGCCTGCGAACTTGACTTCCGGTGGGCCGAAGTGGGAGACAGCCACTTTCCCGTAATCTAGTGCATCTTACGTTACCGAGTCAAGGAAATTGTAATTTATATTTGGGTCACTCCCTTGTGGAGAGTATAAAATGGAACCATGTACTGTTGAGCATGTGGGGCTTGCTGTGCTCATCAGAACTCGGGCTCCGAGTCGCAGGCCAGGACCTGCCCCCAGAAGTGCTCACTTTAAGGCGCACCACCGATCACGTCCTTCATGGTTTGTGAGTGAGTTTTTCTCCTCTCTTGAAGCCTGGATTCTGAGGTTTGATCCTTCTGTTTTTCATACACACATTTAGGGCAGCACATGCTTTCCACAGCTTGTCTCTCCCCCAGGTCAAAGCCACCCTAGACCTTCGCTCCTCTTCTCTGCCCTCATCTGCCCCCCCCAAGAATCCATGACTTGATTTATCTTGATCAGCCTGGTAACTTGGTCCACATTTTTCCAAAGTGCAAAGCAGTTTCAGCTAAAAATACACATATCAGAGTGCTCCAGAGCTGTGGCCGCGCTCAAAAAGTGCTGATCAACTTTGAAAATCCGAGTCAGCGTCCATAAAGCCCGGGGAAGAACCTCAGTGATGGGACAGATTCCCACAGCCTGGCCACAGCCCTGTTCCTCGCTGGGCTTGTGTGATGTTGCCAGACAGCCAAGGACTAGATGTAAAAAGCAGGAAGCTTTATTGAATTGAGCCCTAGTGCCACTTTGGGCAAAGCAAATTAAAATGTGGAAGAATATTTTCCACTCCTGATGACTTCAACAGAAAATGGGAAAATACATGATGGCTGAAAACGTTAGAGAAATTGCTAATTTTGCCAGAAAGTAAAACCCAGTTACCAAGGGGTGTGTGTGTGTGTGTGCGCGTGTGTGTTAATGCATATATATATATATATATATATATATAGTTTAACTCAAATGCTTTAATTCACAATATTATGCTAGTCTTGAAAATGAGTATAATGCTACTTAGCAAAACCTGAAGAACAACCCAGCAGCTCATGGGATCATCCATGCAATACCTAGGGCTGATCTGGCCCGTGCTGTGTGGTCTGCTCAGGCTCTCCTCTTGTGTTTCAGGTGCTGCTTAAAGAATGGACGATGACGAGTTTGGTGGTTTTGAGGTACGTATTGCTTTTAACCTCAGGGTTGTGGTCAACTATGATGGAGATGTGTTTGCTTTCATTATGTTTATGATCTATTCTGTGCGTGTGTGTGTACAGTGTATGCATATGGCTCATGTGTGTGGGTTCACCTGTGTGCATGCTTGTAGCGGTCAGAGGACAACCTTTTATGTCTCTCTGTGGAGACCCGTTCACCTTGCTCTTTGGAGACAGGGTTTCTCTCTGGCCTGGAATTCATCAAGTAGACCAGGCTGGTCAGTGAGCCTCAGGGATCTGCCTGTCTCAGCCTCCACAGTGCTGGGATAACACGTGCACAGTGCCACTATGTCCAGATTTTTAAAAATGGATCCCGGGGCTCAAACTCACGTCCTTGTGCTCACAAGGCAAGCACCTTGCCAACTGAGCTCTTGCCCCTGCCCTCGTTCTATTAATGTAACTGAAGTAAAGCTTGAAATCAGGAAAATGAAAGAGCATCATCCCTCTGAAAGTTGAAAGGGATTATTACTGTTAAAGCTTTGGTTCTGCCATGGGAATGGTTTCAAGTGGAGTAATTCAGTGGGACTCGTGGGAGTACAAAGGCCAGCTTAGAGATTGTTGGCAGAGGTCGGGGCAGGGGACGTGTCTGTTAGGGAGCTCTGGTGAGGTGAGGGATTGGAGCTGGTGAACCCCTCAGAGTGGCCTGCTCCCCCCTGAGAAGAGTGGATTCCTGTGTGGAGCACTTTGACTTCTGCTGTCCCTGAGGCGAGTTGGTGTGATTGTTGACTCCCCGGGTTTGGGGACGTTTATAAGTGGAAACTGTTAACTGAAAAGCAGTGTCTCTGCCTTAATCCTCTCTAGTGTGTGTTCGACTTAGTTAACTGTTTTATAACCCAGTTATTTCTGTGGAGCCAGCACAGTTCTGCAGGAAGATCCCTGGATTGAGTCAGGATGGCAGAGCTCAAGTTCTGGAAGCACCGTCAAGTGAGCACAGAGGGTTTCCTTTGTTTTTCTTTTTTCAGTAAGATGTTCACCTACTTTGGATTCGGTAAAAAGGGATTGTAAAATTAGGGAATGTAGTTAACGTTAATGGGGAGGTGGGACATTATTTTAGTGTGCTCGTGGGGGGGTGTCAGGTTGTTTTCTGTTTTATCTTTCATAGTTGCCGGTGTGCAGGGAAGCAGTGTGGACATACATGTTGTCCATGTGTAGGTGGGCATGTGAATGTGCATGTGATCCATGTGCAGGGAGGCAGTGTGTACATACATGTTGTCCATGTGCAGGGACGCAGTGTAGACATATATATGTTCATGTGCAGAGAAGCATTGTAGACATACATGTCCATGGCAGGGAGGCAGTATGGACATATGTTGTCTATGGTAGGGAGGCAGTGTGGCCATATATGTTTTCTATGGCAGGGAGGCAGTGTGGACATACATGTCCATGGCAGGGAGGCAGTGTGGACATACATGTGCATGTGGAGGGACAGCGTAGACATAAGTTGTCCATGTGCAAGGGGGTAGTATAGACATACATGTTGTCCATGTGCAGGCAGCCAGAGTGGGCATACACACCTTACATGTTTCATTATAAGTGGTTCTGTTAGATGTAGCGTGTTTTCTGCATTTTGTTGTGTGCTCTCTGTTTTCCTCGGTGGTCCTTCTACTCTTATTAAGTGCAGCCTTCTGAAAATCCCTTTTATTCTCAGGAAATCTGTGTTTCCCGTTGTCACCTGACTTAACTTAGTGCTTGGAAGCTGTTATTATTTGAAGTCTGCATTCTAGGATTTTTCATGTGCGTAGACTATAACTGGTATGTTGTATGTGGAGAGCCATAGTTGGCTGTCTCCTACACATGGCAGGTGCAGTTCAGTGCCCGTTCCTCATGCTGATCCAGTGCCGTGTAGACACAGTGTGGACAGCTTTCTATCCTGCTGTGATTGCTGGGGTCCCTTGTCTTCCTGTTCTGCCATTGAAGGGAGCCAGAGCCCTGTCCTCCTTGAGGGCCCCGGCCCTCTTGAGTCCAGTGTGCACCTTCATGGCCAGCAGAGAGACCCCCCCAGTCTTGCTCTAGTCATAGATGCCCAGACGTCTCACCTTGCCTGACAGCTTAGCACAGAGCACATGTGAAGTTCCACACCGCGAAATTACGGTTCTGCTTTGAGCAGTGATTTGCGCGCATCCCACATGAGAGTTGGAAAGCTCTGCCCTCTTAAGCTTTGTCTTAAGTGATGCCCCCAAACGTGAGTGCTCAACCCCTGAAGATGTCAGCTCTAGGAATTTTCTCTTGGCTAGTGCTAGTGAGCCCAGAGTAGATTGTGCAGGAAGAGAGGCAAACTTGGTAGTTTAGTGTCCAAGACTCGTGTAAGGAGTTAAAAAAAGTTAGTCTGTTTTTAAAGAAAACGCTTCACATAGGTGAGCAGATGTGGTGAGTTAAGTTAGAGTAGTTGGAGGTACCATAGTTCACAGGTGTGGATGTCACGGAACAGTGAACGCCTCATTGATGTGGGGTGGTTGGGCAAGGAAGGGAACTGCGAACCTGAGGACCGGCCTGCGCGGTGGCGGGAGCTGCTAAGCCCTGGCGTTTAGACAGTTTGAGTGTGGCTGTGACAGAGGCGTGCCTGTGCCTTTGCCCGTGGGGGTGGGGGGTCCGGGGAGTGCGGTGCTTGTTCGCGCCCTCGGAGCTCCATCTTCAGGCTTCTCAGACCGTCTTGCCTTGTTTTCCAGGCGGCAGAGACTTTCGATGCTGGGGACAGCGGAAGCCAGGCGACGTCTCCGGCTGTTCCCTGGGCGGCCTTTCCTGCGGGTACCACAGCCACAGCAGCCTTGCCCTTCTCTTTCTCTCTCTCCGCACCCCCAACTGTTTTTGCCATTTTCAGAAACAGTTTCTCATTTTATTTGGTTTGGTCTTATCTAAAAACTGCAGTGACCTAGGTTGATCCTGAATCGAGCCTTTTTTCTTTCTTTCTTTTCTGTTTTTTGTAAAAAAGTTCGAATTGCATCACACATTGTCTGAGAGCTTGAGGCCTGGTTGTAAAAAGGAGATTAGGATGAAACTAAAGTACAATTTCAATTTGAAGTTGTCTTGTTCATTTTACAGACTTGTGTTGGATAGCTTTAGTGTCAGCTTGACACACGTGGGTTGAGGGAGCCTCAATTAGGGAATTGCCGGTGGCCATGTCTGAGGGGCATCTTCTTGGTTGTTGAGTGGTGTGGGAGGGCCCAGCCCACTGTGGGTGGTGCCACCCTTGGGCAGGTGGGCCTGTGTTGTACAAGAAAGCAGGCTGAGCAGGGGCCAGGGGAGCAAGCCAGTAAGCAGCATTCCTCCATGGCCTGTGCTCCAGCTTCTGCCTCCAGGTTCCTGCCCTGAGTTCCTACCTTGGGCTCCCTGATGATGTAATATAAAATAAACCCTTTCCTCCTCAAGTTGGTACTGGTAAGAGTATTTTGTCGCAGCAACTGAGAAAGTAGAACATTTCAAATGGCAACATCACTGGACTTGCTAACATGAATGGAGAAGTTTCAGAAGGCCCCATCCCTTGTTGAAGAGCTATATGCAAGAGAGAGAGAGAGAGAGAGAGAGAGAGAGAGAGAGAGAGAGAGAGAGAGAATGTGATTTCTCCCCAGGGACTAGGCCTCTGGTAGGTAATCCAGTCCCAAGTGTTAGCTCTAAACACATGTACCTGTGAATAACTCTGAATGAACTCACTGAGGTCTGTGTGCTTGTGTGTGTAATAACTAAAGAGAACAAGAAATTGGGAGGGAGTCGGGGGGCAAGGAGAGTAGAAATGCTGTAAACACAGTACTTACGTATGAAGTAATTAAATAAAGTCCTGCTTAATTAAGAACGTGATTTCTGAGGTATTCATTGACCCCTGTAGTCTTGCAAGAATTTAAAATGTGCACCTGTGTGTCTCTTTGTGATCCATGTTCTGTTGTGCTTCATAGTGACAGTCTGTTGCTTTTGAATTTAAAATGTCAGAAAAAGTATCTGATAGTTGAAGAATCTTGACGACACTGCTCAGACACCCCGTGCTGACCTCTGAACAGTACGGTTCTCAGTTTTCACTTCCTGTACCCACTGATTAAAAAGAAATCATCAGTGCCTGTGATAAAATTGGAAAATAATGTATCATTTCCATTAGAATTTAAATTTACAAGTTTTTTTTTTTTTTTTTTTTTTTTTTTTTTATCTTTTTGAGACAGTGTCTCCCTGTAGCCCCAGCTGGCCTGGAACTCACTTTGTAGACTAGGCTAGCCTTGAACCCACAGAGATCCATCCACCTGCCTCTGCCTCCAGAGTGCTGGGATTAAAGTCGTGTACCACCACCACACCTGGCTTAGAAGTTTCTTGATATTAAGATCATTCAGAAATATTAAAAATTAAAAATTAAATATTAAAAATTAA
This sequence comes from Nannospalax galili, assembly GCF_000622305.1. NCBI lineage: Eukaryota > Metazoa > Chordata > Mammalia > Rodentia > Spalacidae > Nannospalax > Nannospalax galili. The sequence continues at coordinate 2,263,921 of NW_008349451.1, forward strand.
AAGTAAAGATTAGGCAAGAAATATTTCTGGAGTGTTTAGTATGCTCGCCATCAGAATGCAGATGGAACTACGCTGAGGTTCCTCTCACTCTGGTCAGGACTAGAAAATATAGGAGCAAGTGCCGGGAATTATGGGAGGAAGAGGAGAGCTTGCCACCTCCGGGAATCAGTCTGGAGGTTCCTGAACAGTGAGGTTAGAACCGCTGTATGCCAAGCTGTCACTGCTGAGAATGCCCAGAGAACTCTGAGTCCTGCTGTCAGGACGTGTGCTCATCCAACTCAGCGCTGTCCTGTTCCCAACAGCCAGGAGCTGGAGAAAGCCTAGACAGCTATTGGCAGAAAGTGTGTGCGTACACACAGCGGGATTCTATTTAGTCAAAAGGAAAATGGGATTTTGAAATTTGTAGGAAAATGGATGGAACTGAGAAATTTTCAGTGAAATAACCCCAGCTCAGAGAGAAAGCACCCCCCCCCCCATCTCTGCTGATCACAGCTTCTAATTTCATGTATGTGTGTGTACATGGGACTGAGGGAGCTTAGATGGCCGGGAACTAGAAAGGGGGAAACCACAGGCTTAAAGGGAAGCAGTGGGGCGGGGTACAGGGTACAGAAGGTGGTACTAGAGATGCAGGAGTGGGGGCTGGAGGGAGGGGTGACCAGAGCCTAGCCTGCAGAGTGCCCTGCTGACGTCTGCCACTTTACATGCTAAAATAAAGAAGTAGACAAAATTTAGAATGTGACAGGAACCAGTGGCCTCAGGCTGGGGACACTGGAGCACTTGACTTGGACCTTAGGGCTAGAGTTTGAACCCTACCATCGCCAGGGGGAAAATCATTGTTCCTCAAAATTAAGCCAGACTGGTTTTGGACTAGGAACTTATCCAGAGACTATTTTTAGTCTGTTCTCCTGTTTTTCCAGAATACCAATTAGATTAAAGTGTAAAAAAAAAAAAATGTCATCAGGGGCTAGGAAATGTATGTAGTTCTAGTTAAAAAGCTTGGTGTACTATGCAGGAGGTCCTGGGCTCCACCCCCAACATAGGTGTGCCTAAGCATGTGCACACATACATGCACACACATGAATACACCATTGACGCAATTAAGTAAAACAATAAAGTCCATTATGAGAGATGTTTCTTAGAAGACTGTTCTGTCACCTCGGAGGACAGAACATTTCCCAGCGTGCACTATTCATGTTGATAAAACGTCCAGTAATGCTAGGAACCTTTGGTCCAGTCAGGAGGTGTGACGCTGCCATTTTGTGCAGTGTGGGTGGTGCCGCATTAGAGGCAGAGGACGGCTCACTTTCTGCTTTGGCCTGTACAAATGTAAAATGTCTAGAAGGCGAGGTGGGAGGCAGAACCTTGAATTCTGTCTGTTCCAATAACGTTTCTACGTTCCTCCAGCACTGTGCAGACCACATTAGAATTCAGTGACCATCAAAGGAAAAACAAGTGGTCCAGATAGATACTTTAATTCAAATTAGCTCCTTCAAAACAGCTTACAAAGAGGGCAGACTAAACTGTCACAAGCCGACCCTGTAGCAGGAATAATGGGAATTGGACCAGCAGATGTTGAACCAAGCGACTTAGATGTGGTTGTGCTGCATCTGGAGCTATTTGCATACAAAGCCAACAGGAAAGTCCAAGCATTCCTCCCCAGACCCTGGCAGAGGGGAACCTGGAGGACGGATGCCCTATTGATTTCATGGCTTAGTCTTTCCATTCTGTATCCTCCCAGCCAGGAAAACCTAGGACAACAAATCGGTCATTTCATTAATATCCCATTACTCTCCCTGCTAGCCCTGTTTTTCCAGTAGGATCTGTGTTACACATCCACCGGATCTCAGAACCTGAGTCTACACATTCTTGTTTGAGGAAAAAACTGTTGCCCTGTTTTGCTCGACATGTTCTGTTTGCACTCAGTTATCAGCGTCCCCTGAATTTGCTGGTCTGATGTGTGTTTTAGTAGACAGCCATGGGTGCTGCTTAACGACTGCTTCCCACCCTCTCTGCCCGTGTCAGACTCTGTCAGAGCAGACCCCAGATTTCAGTGTCGCGCTGTAACCTCATTGCTTGATTGGAAGGTTGTCATGGGTCTTCCTCTGGCTAATTGGTTAATTTTCTTCCACGTCTTGGCTGTTAGCACAGCTCTTCATTTTGATCTCTGTGTCAGTTTCTGTAAGACATTCTTAAGATGATAACTCTATCGCTGTACTTTAATGAGTGTTAGTCATTTTAGGGTTCTTAGTGAGTTATGTGGTTCACGTCTCCTCAGTGCCCACACTAGGAGGCACATACGTGATTATGGTTCTGACTTTGAAGATGAGGTTTCTAGTGTGGCTGCTGACTAGTAATGAGTCTTTGTCATTAACCCCTGGAAGCTTCTCTGAAATTCCCTTGGCCAGTATGGAAATGGAGCAGTTGGGTTATACAGGTACTCCTCCTGACTTAGAGCGCTGAGCTTACTGCTTTATTGTTTTTGGTTCAGGTCTGTAATTTGCATAGCTTGCTCTCAGTGTATCCTGGTACCTGATTTTTAACTCTATGTTCCAAGTGACTGGGTGCTAATTTCATGTTACATTGCTTCTAGAAGCAGAGGCTGGCACTTAGAATGCCAGGGCAGCCATGGGGGTCTAACACTGTAATTTCCATGTCTGGCCTAAAGTCATTGGTGTGGAGGCTAGAGACAGTCCATTTTCTGTGGTGGGGGTGCTCAAGGAACGATGTAGAGGCTGGCGGAAGACTGGGGTTGCCAGGCCCTGGGGTCGGCAGCCCTCAGGTTGGTACTTCCTCCCTCCTTTGCCTGCTGAAATTTCAGCTCACTTTCATCTTGAGGACCTGGTTCCTTGAGGACCACGTGGATGAGGCAGAGTGCATGTCTAGGTCCCAAACTTTTCCTTTGCCCACCTGAGGGCCTACAAGTCAAGCTGAGGTTTACAGATGTTTGCAGCTATCTTTAAGGCAAAAGCCAGCTTCTCTTTGTTAGTTCCTTTACTTGGATTTTATAAATTTTTGCTGAATATTTCTTTTCTGTTTTAGCTTGGCTGATTTAATTGCTTTCAGTGGGTGGCTCAGTCAAGCACCTAGTCTCCTATTTGCTGGAAAAAGAAATTTTAAGTAAAAAAAATAAAAAGAAAAACAGCACTAAGAAATCCCTTATGCTGTTTGCTAGTTGATGCCTAATTTTTTGCTAATTTTGTTAAAGTGAAGACTGTTGTGAATAATGAAGCCTATGGGAGTTTTTCTTGCCAGATTCTGAATGCCTTTCCCTCTCCCAGACCATTGTGTGTCAGTGTCGCCCCTGAGGAATGCCTGTGGCCTCACTGTAAATGGTGCCAGCCCGGCTGGTTTTGGGTCCCTTCCTCTCCTGTGCATGAACTATGCTGATTTGAGTTTACAGCTCGGTTGTTTTGAAGAACATTGCATCGTCATGAAACTGAGTATTATACATCTTTATATCAGATTATTGTATCATTCCCTTTTCTTTGAGGGGCGTTACTGGTCATGGTAATCCTACTTAGAATTTCTTTATCTCAGTGTTATTTTGGGTTTCATTGGGTGTAAATCAGAACGGTTTGCTCTCTGCAGTCCCACTTTCTGAGTGCATGGTGAGTGTGACTGTCGTCTTCCCAGTAAGGAGGACACACGGGAGGTGTAACTCACCTCAGACCCTCACCCTCCTGTTCAACATGCTGCACAGGCCCCACACAGCCCAGGACATTGCAGAGACCGCCCGAGCGCAGACTGTGATTTTTGCCTTATTCACATTGACGTGTATTAATTACTACATTCTTGACTCAGAGTCAGACATTTCTGCTTCTTGGGGCAAGTAAATTTTAGTTTTCCTAAAAGCAGCATCTTCTAACTTTGAAAATGTTGGAAATCTATGTGGTCAAATTCGTCTGGAAAAACCACTGTTTTGCCTGTTGGAAATACTAGTTAAGACCTTTTTATAGGATAACAAAAAAAAAAATTGTATGTAACACAATTCCTGCTATAAACTTTTCTGTGTTTGTTGAAAATTATATGTATATTTTAAAGGTTCATACAGTCTTATGGTGTCATTTATCGAAATTTCAGCTTTTTGTTTAGAACTTAAATTTGTAATTATGTTTTACTTACCTGCAATGATTTACTAGAAATTAACTTCCAGAGATAGGCTATCAGTTTTCCTTAAGACTAATTAAAACCACATTTTGCAAGCTAATTTCCAGTGACATATACTTGTTCAGTAATACCAACATGTAAGACCATGAAAATTAGACATTACAATTAATAAACGTTCTAAAACTGGAAAAGCCCATGTTTAAATAGGTTTTTACAGGACTAGGCTGCAGACCGCCTGCTCTGTAGTAACTGACCCCATTAGAGATTTATGACCTACACTGTTGTAGAGACTTCTGTGGGCTCCATCTCAAGTAAAGAATCTCTCTCTCCTCCCCGCCCCCCTTTTGAGACAGGGTCTCCTGTAGCCCCAGCTGGCCTGGAGCTCACTCTGTAGACCAGGCTGGCCTCACTCTCACAGAGATCTGCCTGCTTCTGCTTTCTGAGTGCTGGGATTAAAGGTATGCGCCGCGATGACCGGGCTTTTTCTTTCATTTTTTCATGGAAGGTGATTGGTTCTTAGTGTGTCGGGTGCTCTTTGTTTATTGCCTTGCAATGATGCTGCCTCTTGGTTAGTTCTAGTATGTAACTTTAGCAGACGTGAATGTAAGTGCTGCTGGTCTTGTCAGTAGGTTTTGTTTCTTGCACCTGCTTGTTTTCATGTCAAACCATGTGAGGCATATAGACTGTCTCACCCACCCTGTCCTGTGCTCAGCTTTTTGCCTTCTCATTCACTGTGTAGGAGATATCGGTACACAGCTAAGTTTTTCCTTGTGTAGTTTGGTATGACTGGGTGGATTTGTCAGTGTGTCATGATGTGCTGATGTTACAGCGGTTAGGAGCACGGCAGCCCCCGTCTCTTGCTGCCTGAGACCGTGTTCCAGCTTTTCTTGCGGCCTGGAATGTTTTCTCTCTCTACATGCTACCTCACACCCTTCTTTCTTCAGGGTCCAGCCAGAATATCTGCCTCCACTGAACCTTCTTTCTTCTCTCCTCCAAGCTCCCTGTGTCCACAAGTCTGGAAGTGCACTTTCCTCCGCGGACCGGTTTTGTCTGTGCCGTTAGCTAGATTGCATCCTGGCCTTGGCTTCTCCCTGGCATCTCTGCGTTTCCTTTTCTCGTACCCTTTCTCCTCTCTGAGAACGTCTTTCTAGAGTTTTTCCTTGACTCTTTTATTTTAAGTTGATTAACTAATTTTATGTGCGTGTCTGTGTGTGCATGTGCCACAGGGCATGTGGAGGTCAGAGGACAGCTGTGGGACTCGATTCTCTCCTTCCACCATGTGGGTCCTGGGGATCGAGCTCAGCTTGGCAGACTTGGTGGCAGGTGCCTTCATCTGCTGAGCCATCTCATCTGCCGCCCTTGACCCTTTATGTTGAGCTCTGATTATAGCTTTTAGCTGCAGATTCCCATTCTTCTCTCGTGCATCCGTAGAGTCCACGTTTTTTCAGCTGCTCCCTCTTCATGGCCTGTTCCATATGTACATTAACGTGAACGTGTCCCAACATAAGTATCGAAGATCAGACGTACATATGTGCATTACATATATAACGAACCTCAGATGCTTACTAATTTCCCCTTCCTTTCCTCCATCAAGCTGTCTGTCATAATTTTGACTACCTGAGGATCAGTTTCCTTATGGAGTCTTTTTTTTTTAAATGAAGGTGAATGCGGGGGGGGGGGGTTCTGAACCAGCAACCCCTGCACAGTGATGACTGGGGATGAGTAAGCACGCCGTTCGCCAGCCCACGTTCGCCAGCCCACGCCGCCCCAGTACCAGGAACACTCAGGCTCAACGGGGAGCCTAGTCAAGCAGGGACTCATTTATTGCAGGTGTTACAGAGCTTATAAAGGCACCTGGAAACCCCACCCCCAGGGTGTATCTTAAGGATGGTCACGCACTGATCATGCACTCCTCAGCAGTGTGGAAGTATCCTTCAGACTTTTAAAACAAGTCAGGCTGCGCCCCAGTAACTTCCTCTCGGACCTCTCTGCAAGGCGGGCCTTTAGGTCCCCACAGGTGAATATAATCCTCGCCTTCTGTTTGTTTTAAGACAGGGCCTTCCTGTAGCCTCAGCTGTCCTGGCACCCGCTGTGTAGACCAGGCCGGCTTCAGTGTCACAGAGATCCTCCTGCCTCTGCCTCCCAAGTGCTGGGATTACTGTTTTCATACTTCATCTTTCATATCTTTCATTATGTACACTAATTGTTTACATGTCACTTCACTGGAACGTAACTTTAGGAGCAGTTAAATACCCTTCTATTCTCTTTAATGGAAAGCCTAGATGTGGTGTCTCTGAGTGCTCTTATGTTAGCTAGGTAGGGAATTCAGTGCATGTGAAATATGTGGATTCCTTCACACGGAAGTTCGTTGCCGCTCATAGAGTCTCAGAATTCCTGACGGCTCCGGCCCGGCACACAACGCAAACTGAGAATTTTCCATGTTGAATGTTTCCTGACTCATCAGCAGCTGTTGAAGAGAAATCAAAAGATGTCTGGGCCTGCCTCCCTGTCCTGCCTTCATCCCTTCCCTGAGCTCTCGGAATGAGTATGTAATCAGAAGTTTACCCGAATCAAACTTCTTTCTGTTTGAAATTTCTAGAATGGCTTCTCTATTGCATGATTGATTCCCTTCCAGCTCCAAGTGTGAATTAGTAGAATCGATGAAATATTATGTACTGATATGCTCTGTTCTCTTTTTGTTTCTATAAGACTTTTTCATGATTCTGGACAGAAAAAAGGAAGCACTTTCAATGTTTCTAAGTACATAAATAGATTTGTATCATACAGATAGATGTGTACACAGATAATATTTGCATATTCATTCCTAGGCATTAGTCTGCGCAGTTAGGGTTGGCCTAAAATACAACATAGCTCCCTGTTTTGAACTTATGTTTTCTACCCCCTTTACTTGGGCTGTTAGGAATTTAAATAGAAATGTAAGTAAGTCCTTGAAGACTGTAAAACCTCCAGACATTGAGTTTATTTTAAAACTTTTACCTCAGAAAATTCTGAGATGATCAGGCTACAAACTTTTCATGGGATTTTGAGATAATCTTATAAAATTGAATGGAACATGAGGATCAGCATTTAGAGAAATCAGAGAACATTTTCTCTTATATTTTATATGTGAAGAGAAAAAATTTTAAAAAATATTTTTTGTAATTTTTATTTTGTGTGTATGAGTGTATTGTCTGCATGTAAGTGCACCTGTGTCGTGCAGTGCCTGTGGAGGTCAGAAGGCGTCGGATCCCCTGGAACTGGAGTTACGGATGATTTTTAGCTGCCATGTGGGTGCTGGGAATCGAACCCAGGTCTTTTGCAAGAACAGCCAGTGCTCTTAACTGCTGAGCCATCTCTCCAGCCCCGATGTGAAATTTTAACCAGCTTTTTTGAACAGGGTTTGCCCATTCTTCCACTGCCTTGGGCGTCACCTGCAGGACCTTGGTGTTGCTTGGGGTGTCTGTCCCTGGATCTGGGATCACCACCTGTGGATTTATGGTTTAATTTGGTTGGAAATCAGTGCACCTCTGAGACTAGATGTAAAACCTGTGTGAGGTCAGAACTGACCTGATCCTAGCTGTCATTTGTACTGAGCAGTAGAAAATACAGAATTCTTTTAATAACCTGTCGTCTGTCCGTGGTGGTGAAGGAGCGCAGGCTGGGTTTGTAGAATGTGAAGTAGTAAAGGTAAAGTAAAGTAAAGTACCACTGCATTGACATCTCTCTATTAAAGATAATTGCCCGTCCGTGATGAAAGAGCCACAGGACCTTTCTTTATGCTGTCCTCTGTGGGGTGGCGTTGGAGTTTGCTTTCAGGGCTGTACTATGAAATTCTCCATCTATGCATGTCTTCATTCGTTACTCACGTTTTACAGAAACAGTCTCCAACGCATGGCCATGTTTTGGCAATAAGTTATTCAGTCAAGATTGGTAAAGATCTTCCTCATGAACCAGTTTTGGAAAAGATTTGCATATCAGATATGACAGGTTTGTGTCAGTCAGTCAGGGAAGCAGAACTGTCGCAGGTGCATGGTAGGAGACAGCGATTGGCTTCCGTGTGTGCAGCGTGATGAGGTGGGTCTGCAGCCCACAGGGTAGGAGTACTGGTGTGCCGTTCTGCAGGTTCCGTTGGGGCAGTGATAGCAAGTTGCTGGTTAACGTGTAATTAATGGGGCTCTTTGAACCCAGTCTTGATCTTTCTCTGTTAATGCAGGTTTGTAAGTTTTGAGAAACCAGTGGCAGTGCCGTTAAAGGGTGCGTGCTTTTATTTATTATTTTGATTTTCTATGTATGAGTGTATTGCCTGCATGTATGTAAGTGCACCCGTGTTGTGCAACGGTGGGCTTTGTTTTTACCTTTGATAATTACATCATTCTACTTTACAAAACATTTTTTCCTCCAAATTAACCTTAATTAAGATGATTTAAGGAGCCCCAGGAACTAATGACTCTATTCATCATAGAAGCATAAATGAAAGAATATGAGGTTGGGGAATTATTATTAATTCTGCTAAGCACAGAAGAGCTTTTCAGAGGTGCTCGTGACTTTAGAGCTCCCCTAGTTACCAAGTTCTCACTTTTATTTTATTGACGTTTTGCTTTTAACTTTCCATTGAACTTGTGTCATGCCGCATTTCTTATTTTGTGAAAATTAACGCTTGTCTATTGGTGAGGGTGGCCCTTTTCAGTAACACGAACTCTTTGTTGTTTATACAGTGAAGCAATTCAGAGGCACATCTAGATGACCCCTGTTTCGGAGAACTAATCAGACCGCCTGTTGTTCCTCTTTGGGGGTGCCGTCATAAATAGATTTAGATCTTTAGCCTCTTTCAGACCCACAACCTACAGTCTGCCTGGCATTCCTCCCTGGCTGTCTGCTGATTTTCAGGGTCAGTCTGTCTTTCTGTAAAGATATTCTGGTGTTGGGTCAGTTTTTGGTTGTCGTCCCCTGGAGAGTTGATACATAATACATCAGAATGTCATCTTGTTACCAGGCAGCAGTGAGTGTTTCTGGGTAAAATGACCTTTAAAGAGTCAATTTCTTGCTGTTCCTGAGTTTGGCGCTGGTCAGCTCTTCCACGGGAGTCTTTGCTGTAGTAGCTGAGCCAGGAAGTTGTTTCGGAGATGCTTGGTCCTGTTAAGGTGTGACTAGATTCTAAACCTAGGTGTGCTGTGAGGAGCTTGGCTGTTTGCACATGAACCATGAACCATGCGACTTGCCTGCAGAACAGAGCGGCCTTTTGATTGTTCTAAAGAGAATCTCTGCTGTTCATGCTTAGTTCTTCCCCGTCCCTTCTCAGCGAATCTCATTCACATTGATCTGGAGAAGCTTTAGGATTGTGTTGGGTGGGGTGTGATGGCCCACACCTTTGGGGGCATACACAGGGAGCTCTCTCTGAGTTCAAGGCTGGTTTGGTCTATATAGAGAGTTCTAGGCCATCCAGGGTAAAAAGTGAGACCCTGTCTCAAAACAACAACGAACAAACAAAAACCCAAGAAGCAAACCAACACAACATTGTGCTCCGCTCGGCATAATTAAAGACTGAAGCCCTCATCACCTTCCTTTTATCCCTCTCATCTCATCTGGCCACTTAACACTGCTGGCTGCTTCCTCTTTCTATTCACTTGAGCAAAATATTGGCATCATCTCTTTTCATTACTGGTGGTCCAGGCCAGGGCCTTGTACAGGCCAGGCACCTTGTGAGCGAGCCCCTTCCCTAGCCCTGGAGTCATTCTTGGCCGGTCTGTTTCTCATCCACTTCCCCAGTCCAAACCATTCAGTCCATCTGGAAATTTTGTTAACTGGCCTTTAAAAATTAGTATTTTTCTGCTCCTCTTGAGCTCTGCTCTCCTGTCCTTGCTTGGGTTGGCCTCTTCTATTGAGTGGATTATGGAAAAAAGCAGTAAACAGGTCCCATTTCACCTTCTCTTGCAACTGTGTGTTCCCAGCAGAGCCCTGCAGCAATGCCTTTGTTCAGAGACAGGGTCTTCCTGTAGTCCCAGCTGGCCGGGAACTCCCTATATAGACCAGGCTGGCCTCGAACTCACAGAGATCCACCTGCCTCTGCCTCCCCGAGTGCTGGGAGCAACGGTGTGGACCACCACACCTGGCAGGGTAGAGTTGCCTTTTTAAAAAATTAAAAAAAAAATTTTATTTCTAATTTTTATTTTTGTGTGTTTGATTGTATTGTCTGTATGTATGTAAGTGCACCCATGTCATGCAATGCCCGGGGAGGTCAGAAGATGGCATTAGATCCCCTGGAACTGGAATTACAGATGGTTGTCAGCTGCCTTGTGGGTGCTGGGAATTGAGCTTAGTTCCTCTGCAAGAGCAGCCAGTGCTTTTAACCACTGAGCCACCTCTCCAGTCCGTAATACATAATACATTTATATTTCTCTTTTTTCTTTTCCTCCCCCTCTCCCCCCATCCCCTGGTCTCTCTTTTCTTCGGCAGGATCTGGAATTTGCTTTGTAGATGAGGCTGGCCTTGAACTCACAGAGATCCACCTGCTTCTGCCTTCTGAGTGCTGGGATTAAAGGCGTGGTGACGCTAGCATTCAAAGGCTCCAGGGACGCCTTTTTAGTGACTACATCATAGTCTGTGCACAACCCCAAGTTGGTCACTCTAACTTTGCAGACTTCTTTCTGAGGACACACAATTAACTTCTGAGGCAGGCGTTTCTCCCCATCTTTTAAGATGTTTGCTTTCATAGTCTGTGGGTTATTTTGCTGCGTCCCATTTTCCTAGCTGCCTTTCCAGGCCGGCGTTCTGCCAGTGACTCTCCCGTATGAAGAGTCAGCTGTAGGGAATGAGTGAGTGCAGCTCCCACCTCGGCCGCCCCAGGGCTCAGCGTTTCCCAGTGTTCTTCCTTTCTTCCCTCACTCTCTGTTCTTTTCCTTCTCAGGGTGTGTATAGTCAGGTTACCTTCTCTGTACTCTGGCGGCGTACACTGAGAATGCTAAGTCCCAAAGTAACAGAGTATCCTGCATTTGGGCCTCCCCACCTTATACTGTGATTAGGATATTGGTATATTTTGTTTTTAAAAGATTTCTAAAAATGATTATGAGTGTTGGGTTGTGTGTGTCTGGGTGTGGGGGTTGTCACATGAGTGCAGGTGGCTGAGGAGGCCAGAAGAGGTCACTGGATCCCCTGGAGCTGGAGGTAACGGAGGTTGTGGGCAGCCTCTCCTGAGGGCTGGGGGCTGAGCCCAGGTCCCCTACAAGCTGCAAGCGCTCTTGCATGCAGAGCCCCTTTCCAGCCCCTTTCCTCCTTTATTTGTATTAGTTTATTCTTGTGCAGGATGCAGTCTTCTTTCCTAAAAAGCTGAAAATCCCATCTCTGTGACCTCAGTGATTTAACTGCTGTGTGTCTGATAGTTCTTTGATGTGTAGATGAGTCTCTGGGAGCTCTGCAATGGTCTGATTGTGTTGCACCAAGTGACACTGTTGTTTGTTGAAATGTCATTGTACTTTAATGTGATCTTAGAGTACGTTTTCACAACTTTCTTTTTTATTGTCTTCCTGTGTTAACTTTTTTACCTTTTTCCACAGGGTGTGAGTCCTTTACAGAGAGTGAGATCTGCAAACTGAGTCCTTTACAAGGATGGGGCAGGGTCCACAGGGCGTGAGTCCTTACAGTGTAGTGACAGGGCTGGCTGCCTTGGCCTCCGCCTACATTTTCCTTTCAGAACTGTGTTAGTTTTCCTCACGTTTCTTGCTGAATTTATTTTATCCTGTTGCACTGAAAAATAGTTCTTTGTGACTGAGTTCTCAGAGGATGTCCAGCCGGCATTGTGACATACTGCCATCTGCAAAGTTGATGGTTAGAAACTGTGCAGTGAAGGTGTATGTATTTAAAGCCCTAATTAAGTGTTAAGAACGCTGCGTTTTTGTGTTGGCTTGCATTCATGGCATTCTGGGCCACCTACAGTCTGTGTGCAGAAAAGTGCTGGCACATGGCAGAGGGGTGACCACTAATCCTTTGTGTGCAAAGGGTCTTTCAGGTCGACACTCACTGCCCCTTCATCCTGTGCTTTTGTCTGACTTGACTTGATGGCAGTCCAGGGTAGGAACCCGAGGAGTGTCCATTCCCATCCTGTGCTGCCCTGTTGCTCTTTCTTGACCCAGGCCTTCCTGAGGTGGAAGCACAGGAGCAGAGGCGTCCCTGCCTTATGCATTCAGAGCAGAAACCCTTACCAACTTCCCATGAAATCAAATGATTTAGTGCTAAGATTGGTATGTTTTATTCTGTTTTGTTTTTATGTCTTACTGTTATGTAGCTGCCCCCCCCCCCGTGCTTTTAACTAGAAATGGGTTTTCAGTGTTATCAAAGGCAGTTTCAGAGTATTGGTAGAATCATCTCGTATTTCTTCAAGTGTGCCTCATACGGAGGGATTTACCAGTAGTGAGTCAGCATTCCTTCCTGGAACAAAACCTACCTATTCATTGGAGCTCATCTTCTTAATGTGGTTTTAGGTTGGGTTTACTAACATTTCATTGACAGTTTTTACTTCATTCTTTATAAACACCTTCATCTAAAACTTTGTGGTTTTTTTTTAACTGTCTTTTAAGTTATGTTGATTTGTGTGTGTGTGGATGTGCATTTCCACAGCACACGTGCGGAGTTCAGAGGACAACTTGCGGGCGTCAGTTCTTTCCCTTCACTGTTTGGGTCCTGGGGCTTGAACTCAGGCTGTCAGGCGGTGCAGCAGGACCTGTAGTCCCTGGGCCATCTCAATGACCCTTTTAAACTGTCTTTACAGGTCGGTATGAATGCTCTATTAATGTTAGTGAGGCTTTCTTAAATTTTAGTTTTAGAATATTTGGGTTCTTTAGTTTTATCTTGGATGGACACCCTTGAGACTATTTGAACCTTGTGCTTCTTTGTGGGGTTATTACCTATTAGGTTAATTTTTTTTCCCTCAAAGAAATTGGTTTTCAGAGATCTGTTTTAAAGTACTAAGCAAATCTACTTCTACAAACTATGTTTCTACAGGCAATTTCTGTTTTGGTAAAATTTAAAAATTATTTACTTGCCAGGTGTGGTGGCGTATGTCTTTAATCCCATTTTACCAGGTTAGTTACTACTCTGCTGAACTTCTGAATCCAGAATGAGATCGGCCCTTTATTGTCTTCAATATCTATTATTTTTATTAGTTTCCTTCGTCTGCTCTAATTTTTTTTTCCGGTCATTTCTTCAGTTTTTATTTGACCAGGGAAAGTAATTAATTAGTTTGAATTGATTTAAATGTCCTAATTGTTGGCTTTGTATTTAGCATAGACTATGGTATGCAATATTTTGTCATTTCTTTTTTATTTTTTATTATTTTATTTAATTTTATGTGTATGTGTGTTTTGCCTGCATCTATGTGAGTGCACCCATGTCTTGCAATGCCCGCGGAAGACGAAGAGGCTGTCGGATCCCCTGGACAGTTGTTAGCTGCCATGTGGGTGCTGGAATCAAACCTGGGTCCTCTGCAAGAACAGCCAGTGCTCTTAACTGCTGACCCATCTCTCCAGACCCCTGTCATTTCTATTTTAAAAATATTTTATTGTTATTTTTAATTTTATATGTATGAGTGTTATGACCGCAAGTAAGTGCACGTGTGTTGTGCAATGCCCACGGAGGTCAGAAGAGGGCGTTGGATCCCATGGAACTGTTAACAGTTGGCAGGTAGTTAGAATTGCATGGTGATCAGGTGGAGAGCAAAGTGGGTGTGATCTGGAAAAGCTGGAGTTCAGTGTTGCCGGAAGATAACACCAGTGGCCTCCAGTCCCCGCTGTGCTCACCACGCTCTGCTCCCTCCCTCAGCGAAGAGCTTGCTATAGCTGTCATCTCAAAGCCTGGTCTGGCTTCCAAGCCTGTGACCTGTGTCTAGGCAGTGACATTGTGAGGTCACAGGTACAGAACAGGTGGAACTGGGGCGTGTTACAGCACAGTGTGACTGAACCAGGCTAGGACTGGCTTGGGCAGCTCGTTTCTGGTTGTGTACTGTTAACAGAGCAGGAACATGAAGCAGAGCTGGGCTGCATGAAATGGTAGTTAACACTAATGTCCCTGTTGGACATCTGAATGGATCCTTGTGATAAGATGAACTCAGGGAGCTAGAGGCAGACAGCAGTTTGTACTGAGATGGGAATTTGGGTGTTATGACCTTGTAGGAGATGGGGGATTAATAATGGGTTTTGAAAGTGGTTATCCAGAATACCACACACAGGCCCAATGAGATGGATGAAGGAGTGGGAGGCAGCGAGACCACAGTTAATGGAGAGTCTCAGAAGGAAATGGGAAGCAGGCATAGTGCTGGGAGAAAAGGGAGAGGCCATAACAAATACCCAGCCCCCACCTTCGGAACCTCAAGGGCAGCATGTGTGTGCTGGGAGAGGTGGTTGGATTTAGCCATACAGTACAAGTAGTGCCAGAAGCAGCAGGTGTGGAGACTGGCCTGGAGGGGAACGGAGGAGAAAGAAGGCTTCAAACTGTTGAGGAAGCTTGGCTACGAAGGAAGTGTGGGGAGCCGCTGCTGTGTGAAGCCCAGATTTGGGGTCCCCCTTCCTCGGTCTCCTCCTGTAGCCTCCTGTCTCCTTCCCCCTTTCTCTCCCTTCTCTTCACCCCTCAGGAAGTCTACCTACTTCCTCCTTGTCCCTGATGCGATGCTCTTGAATATTCAGTGCTATGAGAATTTCTCCCAGCACAGCAGAACATCTTGTAAATTGTGACTGTAAACATGATGTTAAAGTAGGCAGGCATAAAGCCCACGACTTGTAGTTCCTTTGTAAAAGTTGTCCAGTAAGATCTGATATCTAAAATAGTAGCTGAGCTGATAGCCACTAGGCATCCTGTGCTAGGTGCTGTCGGCCTTTTCTGGGAGCTCTGTCCATGTTTAGAGGCGCCCTGATAGGCAGGTGGCTCACATCGCTCTGTGCGTGATGATCTTACACTGCTCTGAACCTGAGATCTGTCACAGCCAAATTCTTCCCTGTCACACAGCTCTTATTTTCATGCCTTTAAAATTTCATTAATAATATTTTTATTATCAGATACAGTTCAGAATTAGAAGTTGAAACGTTTTAACATTTTAGAGAATCCAGTTTAACCATATACAGTGAAGATTTAGACAAACAAAATTCTTAAAACTATGTATGAAGTCCAAACTTGAATTAAAATTCTACTTTGTTCTATTTGAATTGAGAAAAAAGAAACACCTATTTGTGAAGCTAGATTATCGCAGTTATCTAATGTTGAACATATTGTTAAAAAGCACAATATTGTTAGATATAATAAAAGTTTATATAAGATAATTATGCAATACCATAAAGCAGCAATCAGAAAACATTAATTCTTAATGGCCTTTATTTCTTCAGGGGAGCATGCTATCTCCATTGTGAGCTGCCTTCCGAGTTTGGTAGGACGTCACTCAGAGACCCACTGATGCCAATGTGGAATAAAGGTCACTGCAGTTAGATGGCAGAGTGTGAATGATCCTGCTGAGAATGACTCCACTTCTCAGAACAGAAAGACGTGTAAATGAGTTACCACAAAAGATAACATGTTACATTTCAAAGAGCATCACACATTCATTGGAATTTTTGAAAGTATTTTAAAAAGTAAAGTAATATGAATATGTAGTTTTTTTTTCCTCATTTGTATTTTTGTCTTTTTTATACTTTCCAGTTGGTTTGCTTCCATAACCTTTTAACGTGATCCTTGGTCTCAGTCTAATGATAGCTGTGCAATTAGTTTCCTAACAAACTGTCTTCCAGCATTATTTTTTTGTAGGAGTCGTGTTAATGCAAATTGGCCTTAACATGAACCCCCCGTTTTTATTATGAACTTGCTACAAAGATAATTGGATGCTGCATTTTACAGTAGTTCTAACTTGTTTAGTTAGTTGTTTGGTTAGTTGACTTCCCCGCTGGATCCAGGGGCCACTGATCCATGGGGCACCATGTCTCCTGTGTTTCCTGCCTGTACAGTGCTCCTGAGCGCACCAGGCCAGTGTTCTTTTCAGAACGGAAATTCAGTTGTTCTGAATGCGTGCGTGAATGTGTCGTGTCTGATTGGAAATGGACATCTTATGGCAGCGGGCTAGTACAGGCACACTAAGACATTATTACCTTGTTTGTTTGCCTGGGTTATGCTTGGAAACGTCCTGTGGAGTTCAGATTTATTTTAGACTTCAGATTAGAGCCCCAGCACCTTGATTTTCATTCTGGCTGCTTTTGCCTCCTGCTCGCCTCCCTTCCTTCCTTCTTCCTTCTCCTCCCCACGCTCTTTCTGCTCCTCTTTCTAACTCTGCTCTGTGCCTTGTCCCTCAGTATCCGGAGTCCATCTGTCACCAGCTTCTCCCGAGCTTGTCCTGGACCATGAACACTCACCTCCATCGATTGCCTGCCTCTCCACCGATGCCATCATTTCATCAGCAGAGGATGCACATGCAGACAATGGCCTTGGGAGTCAGACCATCCCCAAAGCCCAGGTAAGCACAGGCATGTTTCCATAGGAAGCTGTGACCAACATTCTGATACGTATACAAGACATAGACAAATGTGCATGCACAGAAAAGGCTCCATCCTGACTTCATTCACACTTTCGTGGTTGCTGTTTTCTAAAAGAAATATTTCTGTGATGGATGTTCTAATTTGGAGACCAAGTCCTAGAATTAAAAAATACTGGATAATACTGTTTTGTGACACAAATCCATATTTATGTAGCCTGAGTTGAAAAAGTTTGCTTTAAATGTCTCATTTATTATAACTGACTTAGTCTTAGGCCTGTGGCTATGTTTAGGGTCTCAGAGGAAACTAGACTCAGGAAAGCTGGCTCGCAGACTCATTCTCTAGATGTGCAGTGAGCTGACAGATGAAGGTAGATTCAGCTTCACTGTCTGAATTTCTGAGGAACTCCTCACTGTGAATATCCTCTCAGTCCTCAGAGCAGCCCCAAACCCATGAAGATGAGTTCCCCTGGGGCAGGAGAGATGACTCAGTGGTTGAGTGCTCTTGGAGAGGACCAGAGATAGGCTGTTTACATCCGCCTGGAACTCCAGTTCTAGGGGATCCCTTACCTCTGGCCTCGTGGGCACTGCGTTCATATGCACCCCCACCCCCACGTGCACATAACAATACAACATAAGCCCCCTGCCCTCTGTGGAAAGGTAAGGAAACGGGAGGCACACGGGAACCTGCCTACAAGAACACTGCTGCCAAGCGGCTGAGCCAGAGCTGGGGCTCAAACCCAGGCAGTTTGGCCAGAGTCAGTTTTTCCCACACTACAATTTAGCTGCGGTGTGGAACTCCACTGGCAGAACACAGCTCGCCCTTGCTCGGCAGTGGGCACTGTATTGTTTCCAGCTTAGACTCTGCAATGCACAGTTGCCCATCACCATTAAAAAATGGACTTAGCTCATTGTAGAAGCCTTCAACTTCAAAAGGAGAAATAATGACTTTTGTATTGCATTCCAAACATTAAACCTCAAAAAAGGAGTAATTATAAAGAAAACAATAGTTGTTTCTGTTTTCTGGGACTATGAACATGTTTTCAGGAGCATCTGTTTCAATTTTAGGGTTAAGTCCGTTGAAGACAGGCATCGCAGTGCATTCATTCAGATATTTATTGGAGTAATCATTGTGTGGGAGTCAGAACTCCAGAGCTCCACTTTGAAGCATTGAGTGCAACTTAATCTGTTAATTTTGCTAGAAATTGATGATCGATTACCATCATTGGTAGATGTCAAAGTCTGATTGGCTGTTGAATTATAAATGAATCCCAGGTCCATGTACAAATTTAAGAATCAGTCTCTCAGATGTATCTGTATCCCTTGCACTTTTTCAAACATAGAAGTTCTAGTGCTTTAATATAAAAATACTGAATACTGTAGACTTCAGTGCAAGAGCAGACTTTATTCATGCTTCAAAGATCGGGCTGTTTTAATAGTCTAAAGTCTTTTGTTGACTTACTTAAAAGGGGAAGTAATTTCCTAACTTTGGATTTCCAGATGTGGTTTCTGATGCGCTTTGGGTGTGTTCGTATTGGGATACTCTAAACCCTGCTCTGTCTTGTCTGTTTTGATACTGTGACTTAGATTGAGCAGTCGATGCACACGCATCTGAATATCCCGCTCTTCCCACTGGATTTGACTGATGAGATGAGCAGTGGGGCGATTGCTCTGGTGGATGAGTCTGAAGGTCCTGGAGCCGATGTCTCCAACACGCAGCTCCAGCAGAAAATATCAAGTCTGGAGACTAAACTCAAAGCGTCTGAAGAAGAAAAACAGAGAATTAAAAAGGTATGAGGACGTTTGCCCAGGAACGTGGAACTGTGTATTCTAGTGGTTTGTTAAAATCCAAAATGGATGAGACCTCTCCAGAAGAGGAGTGTATCTTCCTGGGGGCATACGTTTGAATCAGGCGCTCCAGGTCACCCGGGGAGATGCTTTGTCAAGATGTCTCTAGTCAGCAGGGAACGCAAAGCATCTGTTGATTCCACCAGCCGTGAATCAGTATACTGAGGATTAAAAAGTATTCTCTGTTGTACACATGTACATACCGCCCCTACTATGTTTCCCCTGGTCCACAGCACTCTGTGTCCTGTCTCTGCTGTTCTGGGTGGTAGGGGTAAGCAGGAGATAATTGGATCGGTGTGGGAGGCGGTGGGGTGATAGGTATTATGCCAGTCTCTGCATGGGACTTGAGTCTCCTGGGATCTGGGTAGTGGCAGAGGCCCATGAGCACTGGTGGACACCTAGCTGCACGTGCTTGTAAGACGTGAACAGATTTTAGAACTTTGTTGCTGTCTCTTGCCCCTCTAAGGCTTTCCTTTTTGATTTATTTTCATTCAATTTGGAAGTAGGCAGTATTGTATCTTGTGTGGGATTTCAAGTTTTTTATGTTGACTTCTCTCCATGGAAAGTCAAGTACCTGCTGGTGTTTGACAAGATGCACAGCTGACCTAGGAAATGACTGATATGTGCTTTAAGCTCTCTTCATCATCTGTATCATCCGCCCACCTGGCTGTCTATCATCGACTTATCTCCCTTCCTGTCCTCTGTCATCTGTCTTCCATCTATCCTGTATCTGTCTGTCTGGATCTGTCTGCCTGTCTCTGTGTCTCTGCCGTCTGTAATCTATTATCTGTCTGTCTAATCTTAGACAGTTCATAGAGAGGACTTAACAGATTGGTTTTGTTCATTGTGACAGGCTGAGATGCTCTTTTGCAGTTATTTACTTAGTGTGTGCAGCAAATGGGTGTATACATGTTCATGTGTGTGCAGAGTACATGCCCGTGTATTCACCTCTGGTCAGTGTTGGGAAGTCTTCATAATGTCTTCCTTATTTTCTGAGACATGGTCTCCCACTGACCTGGAGCGTCTCTGTTTCTTCTGAGCTGACTGGCAGTGAGCCCATGGGTTGGCCTGTCTGCCCTGCTGTGCTGGACACAGGGGCTCCTGGCCGTGTTCAGGCTTTTCACTGCTGGGATTTGAGCTTGGGACTGCATGCCCATGCAACAAGATTTTGCCCTCTGAGCCACCTCCCCCCACCCCTGCTCTCGTCCAGCTATTAATTTCAATGTCAGTTAAAATTTTAATATTTAATGTCAGTTAAAATTTTAATATTGGTCCTGAAATTACAGTTAAGCATAGATTTTTTTTTCTTAATTAGATTTGTTCTTTGACAGTGTTCTAGATTTTAACTCTAAATTTTAAACCAATCAATTTCTTGATTCTTTCCCTGACAAATGTTTTCTAAGTTTATTGAAAGAGATATTTTAGCCACTATGGTGGCTCAGGCCTTTAATCCCAGCACTTTGGAGGCAGAGACAGGAGGATTTCTGTGAGTTCAAGGCCAGCCTGGTCAACATAGTGAGGTCCAGGCCAGCTGGGGCTACATAATGAGACCCCGCCTCATAAAAGGAAAGAAAAAACCGTCGGAGGTATTTTATGCCATTGAATGTTAGAGTTTGTGTTTCGATTTTCCTTAGGATGTGGAATCTTTGATGGAGAAGCACAGCGTCTTAGAAAAGGGTTTCCTGATGGACAGGGAGCAGGAGGCCGTTTCTTTTCAAGATAGATACCGAGAACTTCAGGTAAGTCGTGAATGCAGCATTTTAAATGCAGACCTTTTAACGCAGCATTTACTGTAATTTCCAGAACTACCCAGTTAATGTGAGTGAGCACAGAAAACGGGGAGAAGCTAGGCCTGCTGACCTCAGTCTGGGATGAGCCAGAAGCGGCATTTTCAGTGCTATAACCTCTTGTGGAAGCCATGTTAGATCACCAACTTCAGTGTTAAAACACACTCACTCACTGAAGTGAGTTCAGATAGAAGTAGGATATTTTTTAGGGAAATAATTTTACCCCCGTGGGATCATCAGAAGTAGAAAGCTCAGTAAAAAGACAGGTAATTTAAAGGAGGGGAAGTGGCCCACTGTATCTGTGAGTGCTTTGTTTTTATCAAGCTTGTGCTGACGTAAGTCCATGTATTACCCTGGAATTCCAACAGTAATTAACGTGTATTAATCATAAAGGCCTGGATCAGCAAGGATTTAGGAAATCCTAGCTCGTCATTGAACCTTCTTTAACTCTTTTCTTCCTGGGTGGGTTATGGCCTTTTCTTCAAACTGGAACAAAGTTGGTTCTACCAGAGTAACAGCAGCGTAGGAACAGTGGATGTGAGGATGGCTGTGCAGGTCGAGGGAAGCATAGAAGACACGAGAGCCAAGGGTCTGAGTAGATAGTGACTATGTGAGCACATGAGTAACTTCTTGCTTGAACTTGTAGTCTGCCAGTGTATAGGGTATTGTAAAGGCATCATTTTGTCCCCTATTTTCTATAGGGTAGGATATTACTGTCCATAGATTTATAGTAGAGTGCCTAACACGTATGTTTTCTAAATATGTCTGGATCTTAGTGAAACAGAATACTATTTCTTTTGTTATTTCTGATGACAAGCACCATACAGTGTTGATTGGAGGTCAGTGCTCCCCGACAGAAGGCAAACCGTGTAGAGTACCGCCAGGGCACTGACGCAGATGAAGGGAGCATGGAAGCTCTTTTCCCAAAGGGGTGTGTGTGTGTGTGTGTGTGTGTGTGTGTATAAGTATTTGGAAAATATGGACTATACAGAAGAGAAAAGCAAGGTTCCTGCCTATCACTAGGAGCATTCAAGGAGTTTTCACCTGCTTTCAGAATAGTAAGCTTTGAATTTTCAGCTTTGAAAGGAAACCATTCTAAGGTGGACATTGGATGCAGACGTTTAGCTTGATCTGAGAAAGTAACTCCAACTTGGAATGTCTGTAAAACCTGTTTGCTAACTCTTTCTAAACATGAACCGCTATGGAGAGTTCTGCAGTGTTATTTGTGGTGGTAGATAGGTGGGGAATCCCAAATGCTTCAGCAGCCAGGCTACAGTGGGGCAACTCGCTTTTCCTCCCTGTCCACGGTGCGAGTTGCTGCAAACTGGTTTTCCCAGGATGGAAGAGGAGGGCATCTTGCTCTGCCCTGCCTGGACCCCAGGCCTCCTTTATGTGGCTCCCGCGCTCTGACAGGCACTCGGGGAGGAAGCCAGCTTCTCAGACGACACCTGTCACAGTATTTAAAACTTGATAACAGACAGGCCGGTTACTGAGGCTTCATCTCCAGGTGTCGGCCCCGTAGCCCTGGCCTGCTCATGCCGCTCAGTGTGAGCTTCTGAAAGCCCACGCCTGCTTGGTGCTGCTGTTGCTTCCCTTTCATTTTTGTCACAGTTTACAGTGATGGGTTTCAGCATGTGTTTTCACACATGCGCCGTTTTATGCTGTTTTGATTCTTCCCCGTCCAGTTTTCTCCCAAAGCACTTCCTGGTTCAGGAGCTCGATTGTTTTCTGCTTGAGAATTTGCAGAAATAATTATAAAACCCACATCCACGCCGTTGTGGGAAAATGAACTGTTTGAGAGGACCTTAGATTTACTTAACTAAATGGATTACTGTGGCGTTAGCATGCCACCTGTCTTCTGTTACTGATTTGCAGATCATAGTAACCTTCAATATGAGTAGGGATTGCTCCTAATTCCTTCCATTTTTTGAGCGTCCAGGTGTGGGGCCCTTGGGCTCTTGGCCTGACTCCACTGTGGTCATGTTATTTTGTGGCCTTTGGTGGAAGGTGTATCAAATCGGTGGCTTGATAACCCTGGACCCTGCTTAGTCATCTGGGCTGTATGGGGGGATTAACCAGTCCTACACAGGCACCCCAAACTATAGATTTTTTACCTGAGTGGTTATGCTAAAAATCTGTAGGAAATCCAGGCTGGCATCGCCCCGCTGTTCACCTGCTTCTTAGCATCACCAGTGTCTGCTGAGGAGAACAAGGAGAGGAAGGATTTCGTTTCTCCGTGGTCTCAGCTACCCTTCTGAGCTTTATACTTTCTTTGGATTAGATGCAGAGTGAATACATTTCAGTTACTAGGAAACCTGTCTTCTTACAAAGGAGAGTCATTAAATATGTCCACACATTTGCTTTCTTACTACAAATCTTACTGTATGATTGAATTACTATTTTATGGATTTACTGAGAATTTCATGCAGTGTATTTTGTCCACATTCAGACTTCCCACCGCCTTACCACCCTTCGACTTCGTGTCCTCTGTTACTGTTTTTGAATGCCTGTCAAGTATACTTTGTTGAAGATGCTGTATTTTCTCCAGTGTGTATTTTTGGCCCCTTTGTCAAAAATCGAGTGACTACAAGAGCCTGGACTTCAGCTGGGTCCTCTGTTCTAGTCCGTGGGCTAATTTCAAACAGCATTATTGTAAGGCTAAACTGATGGCATTATTTGTATACCAAGAGCAGTGTCATTAGGGTAGTTGTTGTGTCTGGGTTGTACACTGGAAAGTGGCACTTTTCATAGACTTACTGACCCTTTAAAATTAGTTTGCACTGGGGCTGGAAAGATGGCTCAGTGGTTAAGAATACTGACTCCTCCAGCAGAAGACCTGGGTTTGAATCCCAGCACTCCCATGGCTGCTAACAGTCATCTATAACTCCAGTTCCAGGGGACCCGACACCCTTTTCTGGCCTCTTCTGACCTCTGTAGAGGTCCTACCTGGGTGCACTTACATACATGCAGGTGTAGCATCATACACATAAAATAAATAAAATTAATGTGCACTAATTCTTTGTCTGATTAGCCTCACTGACTTGACTCCTTTAAGTCTGGAAGCAGACCACCAGCAGGGTCACTTCTCACCCTGCCTTCCTCCAACTCAGCTGACTGGCTCCATGTCCCAGGCATCGAAAAGCACATGCAGTAAGCCCAGGTCCATGACTGAAAGCTGCTTCAGCCTGGCGCTGGAAAGTGCCTGCTGTTCTGCCCAACAGCTTTATTGTTTACCTTAGCAGGGGAAGGACACACCTGTGTGTGTGTGTGTGTGTGTGTGTGTGTGTGTGTGATTAGCTTGAGAATGTCTGGAGGGCATTCCCTGGGGCTCATAAAGCTTTACCCTTCTCTCCATAGGATTGAAGTGTCTTCCATTATGAAACATCCCTGCCCACGTCTCCTGTGTATCTAAGTGTTTTCCAGGGTTGTGTTCCTTCCGGGCAGCACGTTGATTAGCATACATACTGATTTGGTTCATCTGGGTTAATTAACCAGGCTCATCATCTGCCCTTTTAATAGCTGGAGTTTCAGTTCCTTGTATGTTTCCTGAGGTTTTCGTTAAACTGGGAACATCTCTGTCCTGTTCTCTTACCTTCTCTTCTGTGATCTCTGTTGGAAAGCCCGTTTCCCCGAATCGGCTTTACGGACTTGATTTTGGCTCTTTACTTTCTTCTTGGTCTAAAGCGTCTCTCTTTTTGTTCTGTTTCTCTGAGACACTCTCAGCTTAGGCTCCTTGGTCTTGCATTCTTTTTCAGTGCATTATTTCTGAGTTTTCCTGGTTGGGACGTGTGTTCTTCTAGCTCAGTTTAAGTGTTTAGCGCCTGACGTCTGCTGTTCTGTGCTCCTGGTCGGGGCCTCATTTTCCACCCACTTTCACACACTAACGTTTTGTGGGAATGAAATTAGCTCTCTGAAACTTTGTCAGTGGAGGAACATTGCATGACTTTTCCTGGGGAGACATAAAAAGGTCTGTTCACCCCAGGTAGGACATCGATGGTCGAACACAGTTGCACCCAAGTCTAGCTTGGTGTGATCCAGTGGACTTGCTGGGGTTGCCTGCAGGAGCAGGCGACCCAGAGGCAGCTGTATCAGGGAAAGCCCGCCCAGCTTGGCCTGGCCTGGAAGCTTCTGCCTTGACCCTCTTCCCCTGCTGTTTCCTTGGTGTGGACTCTGTTTCCAGCATGGTTTCTGGTTAGGGCTTTTATCTGGAAAGGACTTAGACCCCACTGGGCCCAGACTGGTGCTTGGCCCTCGTTGCAGTGCTCAGTCTTGTTCAGCTGTGGGTGTTCTCCTCCGGATTTACCTCCGCTCCTACTGATGAGCTTGTTCCCGGTGGGTCTGACATTCGGCTGCTTTTTTCTTTTCCTCTGTGCCAGGTCAGACGCCACACAGATCTGGGGACTATTGGTGGCTTGGTGGCTTGACCTCACCCACTCATGTTCCCGTTCCTAAGCCCAGTGGGGCACCTGTTTTACTGACAGATACAGAATGTGAGTTTTTCGGAGGCAAGTTCTGGTGATCCAGATGCTGTACCATCAGCATGTTGTATTCCGTGTGTCCTCTCCCTGCTAAGTGCCATTAAGGAGATTGTCTGCTGTGGCATTAGCTGTGCCTTTCTGGAGGGTGCCCTGTGGGATCAGGAGTCACTCACAGGGGCTTAGAGTTCTCAATCTGCCTTAGGAAAATGTGAAAAGCAGAAGGGATCACTGCTCTCACGGTGCCAGGGATTAGGCTGGGGCATTGTGTGTGGTAAGCAGGTGCTCTGCCACTGAGCTTCACCCCAGCCCCACTCCTTTGTGTTTGTGCACTGTTGTTTAGAACTCGATGGTGTGTGTTAGACTTGTAGAGAGATGGCTCAGTAGTTAAGAGCACTGGCTGCTCTTGTGGAGGACCTGGGTTTGATTCCCAGTACCCACCCAATGGAGGCTAAGAACTGCCTGTCACTCCCGTTCTAGGAGATCCAGCACCCTTTTGGCCTCCGCGGGCACTGTATGATGCAGGTACACTTAACATGTACAGGCAGTACATTCATACACATAAATAATAAAAAATCAAAAAAATTTTAAAAGTTTGATGTTTGGAGAACAAAAAGAGTGGTCATTCTTTGATTTTAATCTTCATTTTTGTAGCAAATCAGTTGGATAGTGTTTAGGAGTCGTTGAATTTTACATTCCAGGGTTCCAGCCTCTAGAGAGATGGACCGGGTTCTTGTTTCTTTGTTGGGGCAGCAGTGTTTGCAGCCTTCTTAGGGTCAGCTTGGAGCTCTACCACCTTGCTGCTGTTTGCAGTAGACATCGTACACCATGGTCAGTATTGCCAATAAAGATCTTAAAGGCTGGGACTGTGACTCGGTTGGTAGAGTGCTTAGCCTAGCATGCACCAAGTCCTGGCCCCCCAGCACCACATAAAGCCAGGCCTGGTGGTGCACATCTCTAATACCAGTTCGGGAACGGGAGTCCGGAGGATCAGAAGTTCAAGGTCATTTTTAGCTACACAGCAAATTCAGGGCCAGCCTGGGCTAAGTGAAAACGTAAGTCCTGTCCTCACTGAAACATAGACTTAGAATGAACACATTAATTTCATTTGGTGGTATCATTCCCCAACTTAATGATTAGGTACTTTATTTTTTAAAAGTGATAGGCATTTTAAGAAAATAAATTTTTTTTTTCAAATGAAAATAGCTTTAACTGTTTATACATAGAAATACCTCGCCTGTGTGATGTAAACAGCTGGGAGATGAGAGCCTTGAGGGCTAGTCCTGGCAACATGCAGCTCTGCAGCTGGAAGGCCGGTTATGAAGGCAGGCGTGGGTATGCAGTGCTTTCCTAATCTGAGAAAAATGCTCTCTAAAGCATTCATCACCACTAAATTACTGTGGCAGTGAGACAGGTGACCTTTGTTCTTTTTTAAAAAATATTTTATTATTTTTATTTTATATGTATGTGTGTATTGCGTGCATGTATGTGAGCACACCCATGTCGTGCAGTGCCGCAGAGCTCAGAAGAGGGCTTCAGATTCCCCTGGAACTGGAGTTAAGGACGGTTCATAGCTGCCATGTGGGTGCTGGGAATTGAACCCGGGTCCTCTGCAAGAGCAGTCAGTGCTCTTAACCACTGAGCCATCTCTCCAGCCCCACAGGCACTCTTTTAAACCAAGAATGCATAGCTCTAAGGTATGCCGTCAGCTTCATAATGGGTCTGAAGGAGCAGGAAAGGCGGGGTTGGATCTCTTACACCAGACAGAAACCCCAGTGTGTTAAACTGTGCTCTCTGGATTTGGTTTAGAAAACAATGTTTCTTCATTTACAAATATTTTCAACATATTGAGGATTCATGAATAGATTACTTAGAAATCTAAAATGTTTTAAGGGGCTTGTTGGAAAGAAGAGGGATTGACAAAGTGTATAAAAGGTGAAAATGACCCAGATTCATTATCTGAATGTATGAAATATTCAAAGAATGAAAAATACTGTATAATGTTTAATGTAAACAATTATTTTCTGCTTTGTGATAAGAACAGAAAATAGAATTTCTCAATTCTAGTACTTACTACATGGTTCTGTGTGGAAGTAATTATAACCCGGGCTGATAAATGACCATATCACGAGGAATATAATTAACTTTGTAAATGTAACTAAAGAAAAAGGATTGTAAATTAAAGTTTGGATAAGATCCAACAAAGGAACTTGAAATATTTTAATAGTTTAGTTTTTTCCTGCTTTTTAATTTTAAAACAGTTCTACAATTTAAATATATTTGCCATATTAAAGAAGAAATGCCCTGCAAAACAAAGGAAGGAGCGCTCCAGTGGGGCCACGTGACTGCACGTGGGGCGTCTCCCGCAAACATTTATTTCTGTGATACAGTCTTTGTCATGCTGTTTACAGTCATTTTAACCTGTAGGTCAGTTCAGGCAGCTCAACTCCTGGCCAAGTCTCCCTCCAAGTCAGCCAGCCCAGGATGTGTCACTGATGATCTGTAAAGGATTGTTTGTTGATGCATTCAGACCTGAAACAGTTGTAGTCTTGACACTGACCGTGCTTGATCTGGGTTTTATAAGATTGAATAATTTGACATTGTCTTCGGTAATGTGTAATTTAGTAAAACACGATCCTACTATGACAGCTGCTGCCTTTGCCACGAGGATGTTTGCCACTGGGCTCTTGCTTCCGTGGTGTGTCTCACTCACTGGGTTGTGAGTCAGCTGAGGAGTGGCGGGTGCTCAGGTTTTGTCCTTGGGGAAGTGTTCAGTGATAGACTGTTTTTTATTGTGTTTAACAGCATTGCCACAAAATAGGAAAACATGGGCTTGTAATGTGGCCAGGCCTTGCTCTCACCAAGTGGTGAGGGAACCGGTTGTTTTTTAAAATACCAGTTTACAGTCTCCAGGGATCTGTTCCTGTATTTCCTACTTATCTGAGGTCGGACTCTGACCTCAGCCATTTGAGAACAAAGCCACAGACCTCAATGGGGAGCCTGGCTTGGGGCAAATTCTCATAAAATGCATCTCTTTTATCTAGTGGGTACCCACCCACAGGGACATTTCCCTCAGTTAGAAAGCTGCCTATTAAGCAGGGGAAAGGAAGACCATGAACAGGGGCTTCTGGTAGAGGCAGTGCTGTGCATACATCCTATGGTGTGACACAGTGCGGGTGCGGACACTGTGCCGTGCATGCTGCTTGCGAAAGTCCTTCCCTGGAGTTCACTAGTGAGGACCTGCAGATGACATGTCCGTTGGCCATCCGATGGGGTGGGGGTCATTGGGGCCCAGTCTGAGGAGGTCGCTGGAGCCTCGCTAGTGTCTGCAGTTGTGTACCTGCAGTCGCGTACCTACAGTTGCGTACTTACAGTTGTGCACCTGCAGTTGCGTGCCTGAAGTGTGTACCGAAGAACAGGCTGGCCCAAAAGGATGAGCCAGTCAGGGATCAGATTCCAGATCTTGATGCTTGAATCCAGGAGAGCAGTGGTAGAGAGGGCAAGGACCGGGAACTCTGGAAGGATCTGGGGGCAGGAACACATGGAGTAGCTGCTGGAATGGAAGAAGACGCTTCAGATTGTGGTGTCGCGTCCTGCAGGCCTCCCTTTCCCACACTGATAGGGATCATTTCTTCTGATGTGCATTTCCTACCAATGATGGTCGATGTCCTTTGCCATGTAGCATATTAATAATGAAATTGGAGGGGCAGAAGACAGTCGGAGGACACGGAAATGCTGTTCTTTGTGACTCCTCTACCTGCAGTAGGCATCCATCTTGCTTGTGCCGTGTCTGGAATCCCAACTTTTCTCTCTGTAGTCACTGCCCTAGCTGGGTGTGCAGGGCACACTGGGTTCCTGCACACCCCCACCCGGTGCCCAGGCTGATGGCAGTGTGGCTTTCCACCTGAGCATTTCATCTCTTCAGGGATTCCCTGTTCTTAGAGCCTCCGGTCCCCTCCTTTGTGTCATGGCAGAGTAGGAGTAACAGCAGCAGCAGCAGCAGCAGCAGCAGCAGCAGCAGCAGAACTTCGGCTTAGCCCAGTGCTGAGCTTGCGCTCTGTGCGTTAGAGCACCGGCTGGCCCTTAGCGCTATACAGATCTTTGCTATTTTATTACTTGTTTGGGATCTAATGCCCCACGTAGACTGTAAGAAGCCCACAGTTTGAAAAGAAGTGTGCCTCCTGCCTTTGGGTTTGCTGTCTAGCGCAGGATACAATAACGTGAACTGCCTTGGGCTTAGTCATTCTGAGGAGGACATCGTCTGGGAGTGTTTCGAAACATTGAGATCCTCTGAAGCCGGGGCAGGACTGACCTGCTCATGGCGCTCTGTGTCACTAGGAAAGGCCAGACGTGTTTTGTGGCTTCTGTTGGACTGCTGAAATGCCTTCTGTTTGAAGAAAGGAATCTATCTGATAGGGAGAGACAGGGCTGCAACTGGAAATGACAACGAGAGCCACACACCGCTGGGCTGGTTTTGGTCTCTCCCATTAGAGCAAAGCTTAGAGTCTGGCCATAAGCAAAACACAAATTCATCTTCAGCCCTTCAACTCTGAGATGCAGCCATAGCTCAGACTAGAATCAGATTTTGCACACACTGTTTGCTGGAGTATTTGGATATTTCTTATATATCTTCTGCAGACTTACATAGATCACATATCTGAAAGTTATTTCAAAGACAGTTTTAAATTTCTATTTTATTTGTAGAAAATTTTACACTGTTTTGGTAAGAGAATAAAAGGTGATTCATGAACAGATTTTTTTTTTAAACTATGCACACCTGTGTGTCTGTGGGTTTGTGCATGTGAGTGCAGGTGTCTGCAGAGGCCAGTGGCATCAAGTCCCCTGGATCTGGACTTACAGATGGTTGTGAGGTGCCTGACCTGGGTGCTGGGAATGGAACTCTGGTTTTCTTGGAGAGCAGTACACACTCCTAACCGAGGTTTCATCTCTCCAGCCCATGTGAACAAAATTTCATCCTAAGCAGAGCACAGGAGGGTTCTCTTACGCCAGGTGTGCACACCTGGGGGTCCTGCTGTCTCACTGGTGTTGTGCTTTTACACCTCCGTGTTTCCAGCCATCCTCACGACCTCCCAGAGAAAACAGGAACAGTGGAGTATTAGAAACAGCAGCACCTGCCTCACACTGCTATCTGGAGGAAGATGTTTTCAGCTCTATCTCAACCCAGATTTCCACGTCAGCCACTTGACTCTTTGGTGGTTTTATTTTCTCTGAGCAAAATAATTCCACTGTAGGTTTGGTGTTTGTTAACTTTAACTTGTTTCTTTTCACAAGTTTTCAATATCTTCTGTGATTTTTTTTTTTAAAGAACTGCCTAGGAAACTAGAAATCAAGGAGAATCAGCACAGAGAATTGATTCTGGTGACCAAGAAGGAAGGCATGAGCTTGGTGGCACACATCTTTGATCCCGGCACTCAGGAGGCAGAGGCAGGTGGATCTCTAAGATCCAGGCTAGCCTGGTCTACACAGCAAGACTACTGGGCAACCCTATCTCAGGAAAAAAAAAAAACAAAAAAAAAACAGAAAAGGAAAAATAGGCCAAGGGGAAAATGAACTCAACATGTAATTGTTTTCTAAACACACATTGAAAACTGAGCTGAAGGGCCTTTTCTGATTGCAGACAGGGCCACGTGACTCATAGAGAAAATCCTTCCACCTTCGTGGCAACAGACAAAAGCTTCATAGAATTTGCGTTACCAGATGCTTGCAGTCGAGCTGAGGCCGTTGGAGCAGTGTAGTGACGCTGCAGTCAGAGGACAAACCTTTCCTTCTGCCCAATGTGCAGGTGACCAGCGACTGTCAGGAATCACTCTTCTTTGTAGAGGTGTTAGATGTGAAGTAAACAGATTTAAGGCCTTTTTAATGTATAATCAAAGAATAAATATATTAGAATTCTTTTCTAAATTACTCAGCTTTGGATTTTTTAAATGAAAATACATGCTTAAAATAAAATTGCCTGTGTAATTGGGTCTTGAAGCTAGAGGGGATCAGCCTCCAACAGTGGAAAACGTGTTGAGAAGTTGTAACCCGCTTACTTTCTTCCCATTGATCCTGTAAAGTGTATCTTTTGAAGAATAAAAATGCTTTTTTTGGGGTACCTGGACCGCACAGTTGCACTGAATGGAAAATAAGGGTCTTCCTGAAATAACACTGGAGAAGGTGAGTTGATGTGGGAATCATTTGCCTGTTATAAAAAGATGGCTGAGTTAATTGTCGGCCTTGAAGGCCAACAGTTTTTATGGAAGCATTGCTGAAGCAGGGTGTTTGGATGGGAGTCTGCTCTTTGGCCTTCGCTTACCGTTCCTCTACTTTCTTCATTGTAGAATGCTTGTTTGTAGCACCGCAGCGCGTATTTCATTCCCACGAAATCCTTCTTTCCTATTACTGGCAGGGATGTGGACATAGGAGATAGCATCTAACCACGCAGATACCATCCATAAGGTGGACTGGTCTCTGTGGGGAGGAACCCTGGTCCTCTGACCTCTGGGTACCATCTGTAAAGTGGACTGGTCTCTGTGGGGAGGAACCCTGGTCCTCTGACCTCTGGGTACCATCTGTAAAGTGGACTGGTCTCTGTGGGGAGGAACCCTGGTCCTCTGACCTCTGGGTACCATCTGTAAAGTGGACTGGTCTCTGTGGGGGCAGAGCCATCATCCACATCTTATGTTTAATTTTTTTTTTTTTTCTTTTGAGCCCAGATCTCATAGTCTTGACTCACTTGGAACTTGCTGTGTAGACCGGGCTGGCTTCGAACCCAGAGAGGTCTGCTCGTGTCTGCCTCCTGAGTGCCGAGTGCTGGAGGTAAAGGCGTGCGCACTGTGCCTGGCTGCATTGTTTAGTCTTGTGTCCTTGTTTCCATGTCTACTTAGACACTTCTTATGCAGGAGGAGGAGAGTCCTTAACTAGGGAACTCATGGTGGTTGGAGCCGGTGTCTGTACAGGCGTGTTTCCAGAGTCACTAGGACGTGGCCCGACGTCGCAATGGCAGAGAAGGTTTTGAGAGTGCTGTGGTGATGAGTCGAGTCCCAGGCTGGAGGCTTTGCTGGTGAACAAGACTCACACCGATTGCACTCCTGGGACTGACTTCTTTCTAGATGGACATCCTGAACGCTGAGGTGTATGAATGTCCAAACCTGTTGTTTACCCCTTAATAAAGGAAGTGAAACCCATCGGTCACAGGAGGAAGCATTCTGAGACCATAGGTGTTTTCTGTAGTATTTGTACTCAAGTCAGCCTGTGCTCTGGGACCTTCCTGCTTTCAGGTCAGAATTGATGTTTTCAGTTAGATGACCAAGTTAAATGCATCTTTCATAGCTGTAATCTAGACTTTTCCACGTTTCCTAAGAGATCAGGAAATAATAGACGAAGATGGCCGAATACAGCGTTTTCCCACATTTCTTCTACTTTGGTCATATAAAAAGTGATGGGCTACAGGCCAAGCCGCGCTCTAACCCCAGAAGCAGTCCGAATGCTGTCTTCACTCCGCGCCTGTGGTTTCTGAGTTGTGATCTCCAGATGAATTCCCCAGGACTGTTTGAAGCCAGTGCAGCTATCCTGACAGAGGTTCACAGAGGAAAGGAGTCAGCTGGGCTAACGCTAAGAGAGACAGGAGAGGCCGGGACATCGGTTCTGTGGACTGGCCGGCGGTGATGTCACGGGAGAGGCTGGGGCATCGGTTCTGTGGACCGGTGTGGTGATGTCACGGGAGAGGCCGGGGCATGGGTTCTGTGGACCGGCCGGCAGTGATGTCACGGGAGAGGCCGGGACATCGGTGCTGTGGACTGGCCGGCGGTGATGTCACGGGAGAGGCCGGGACATCGGTGCTGTGGACTGGCCGGCGGTGATGTCACGGGAGAGGCCGGGACATCGGTTCTGTGGACCAGTGTGGTGATGTCACGGGAGAGGCCGGGGCATGGGTTCTGTGGACCGGCCGGCAGTGATGTCACGGGAGAGGCCGGGGCATCGGTTCTGTGGACCGGTGTGGTGAGGGGATGTGACGGGAGGGGCCGGGGCATCGGTTCTGAGGACC
>NW_008349451.1:2296865-2299489 GCF_000622305.1 Nannospalax galili
CATCGGTTCTGTGGACCGGAGTGGTGATGTCACGGGAGAGGCCGGGACATCGGTTCTGTGGACCGGCCGGAGGTGGTGATGTCACGGGAGAGGCCGGGACATCGGTTCTGTGGACCGGTGTGGTGATGTCACGGGAGAGGCCGGGACATCGGTTCTGTGGACTGGCGGTGGTGATGTACTTTGTACCATGAGCCTCTTTGGAAAGTCATTTTTTAAACACTGTGGAAATGCCACAGCTCTTGAAATATGAACCCTCCTCCCTCTCCTTTGAAGCCCCGGATATAATGGCGATGACAGTCATGACAAATTAGTCTGTTTTTGGAAAGATTACTTTGTGCGGCCAGCTCTTTACAGAGCTAGGAGACAGACAGTGCACAGTTTCTCTGTCACTCC
Organism: Nannospalax galili; assembly: GCF_000622305.1. Taxonomy (NCBI): domain Eukaryota; kingdom Metazoa; phylum Chordata; class Mammalia; order Rodentia; family Spalacidae; genus Nannospalax; species Nannospalax galili. The sequence goes on from NW_008349451.1 coordinate 2,297,259, forward strand.
ATTAGGCCTTCATCCAGGATCAGGGTGGCTCTGTGTGCACACTAGGAAATAGTAATACACAGTGGACAATTACACTGCCTGGAAATCGTAAGCAAAGTAGTGACAGAGGTGCAGTTAAGCCAGCTGTGGGGATTCCTGCTGCAGCAGTGACCACCCCCCCCATCCGTGGGAGTTCTTCACAGCAGCAGGCTAACCTGCGCTCAGTCCACACAGTTCAGCCTCTTGGCCAAGGGAGAACAATCTCATGTACAGTTTACATTTAAGAAATGCTTTTAATGTTTAAAAAAGTTATTTGTATTTTTTTATGTATTTTGCCTGCACATATGTAAATGCACCATGTACACGCAGTACCATGGAGACTACAAGAGGGTGTCAGATCCCCTGAAACTGGAGTTAAAGATGGTTGTGACCTGCCACATGCATGCTGGGAACTGAACCCAGGTTCTCTTAACTGCAGAGCCATCTCTCCAGTCCTTACTCCACATTTTCACCAATCTGTTCCTGGGGTACGTGATTGTAGAAGTTTCTGGAATGTTGATTTGAGATGAGAAATGAATTCACTAAGCAGGCTGTACACAAATATGGACTCTGTGTTGGTTTTCCTGCGGACTGGTGGGGTGCCTGGGGGCCCGTGGGGTGCCTGGGGTCCTGCGGGGTGGCTGGGGAACCACACACTCCTGCTTCTTGAGACCTTCCATCCTCTGTTTCTGTGGACATTCTTCAAGGAACCTCATGCCTGATTGCTTCATTTCTTTTTAATATTTTTATTTATTATTTTTATTTTATGTGTATGAATGTATTGCCTGCATGTACGTGAGTGCACCCATGTTATGCAGTGCCACAGAGGTCAGAAGAGTGTGTCAGATTCCCCTGGAACTGGAGTTAAGGATGGTTCCTAGCCTCCATGTGGGTGCTAGGAATCGAACGTGGGTCCTCTGCAAGAGCAGTCAGTGCTCTTAACCACTGAGTCATCTCTCCAGTCCCTGATTGCTTCATTTCTTACACTTTAAAATCACTTGATCGCCTTTATTGTAGCTAAATTGAAATTTGAAATCGTTAGGATTATCTTTGAATAACCTTTCCTACCTCACTCACAGTTTAGACTGTCACCATTTAGTTTAGTGAAGTTCTAATCAGAAGGCAGATTGTAAACTGACCATAATGTTTTTCTGTGTTGATATTGTATTAATGTCCGAGTGCTTCTCTAAAATTATTCAGCTCTTACTAGTTTATGTTTTTAATCTTTGTCTTTTTGTTATTACCATTTTAAAATTATATTGAGGGCTGGGGATGTAACTTAGTGGTAGAGCATTTGTCTAGCAAGAACAGGCCTTGAGTTTGATTGACAGTTTTGCTGAAACTGGTAACAAAACATACAGCTGATGACATATTAGGGTTTGTTTCTATATGTAATTTTGGGGAAAAAAAACTTTTGCGATACGGACTTTGTACCCTGGACTGACTTGGTACTCACTGTGTAGCTGAGGTTGTTTGAACTTGATACAGTTCTCCTGCCTCAGCTCCCCAAGTGTTGGGCCCATACTTCAGGCCACCACTCCCAACTTTACTTCTATACTTTTAAGACAGACTTTAGTGCTTATGGTTTTCTGAGCTGAAAGGAACTCTGGGAGAGTGTGGGTGTGTGGCTTGCTTGCCGTGCCTGCCTGTGTAGTAGTCGGAGAGTCTCAAGTAGGAGGCAGGGTTTGAGAATCTCATTAACCTGATGGCTGAGGTCTGTATGCTGCTGTTGGCAGGACAGTGTTCTCTTGGACGATTCACATTTCCATATTTAAACTGGTCAGGTCTATCTCACAGTTGTATTTTTCTTTATCTAGTTTGATGGCTTTGGGCAGTTTGACAGGGTGGTTTTTAAAAAGGAAAATGGGTTTTATTTAAAGCAGTTATTTTTAGGGATCCAGTAAGAGCCCATTATTTTCTTGAAATTATAAAGAAATAGTTCCTTTTTTGCTAAAGGCTTCAGTTGGCTTAAAAGTCATGGTTTTTAGTCCTTCCTCTCTTTCCATGCACATGCTCTTTTCCTTGCCCCCCTCTCTTGGAAGGCAGATAGCCAGCTCCCTCAGGGTGGTGTGAAGACCTCGGCGTGGGCACTGTCTCGGCACAGGTATTGTGGAGTACAGTTTTTTGACACTTACATCCCGTTCTTAGGCTGCTTTTTTTTCGACTTAAGAATTGTTCCTCTGGATTTCTGGGTTGCCTAATGAAGTAAGGAA
>NW_008349451.1:2300756-2305281 GCF_000622305.1 Nannospalax galili
TTCTCCTCTTCTTCCACCACCTCCTCCTCCTCCTCTTCCTCCTCCTTTTCTTATTATTATTTTGGTCTTTCTGAGATAGGGTCTCCCTGTAGCCCTAGCTGACCTGGAACTGACTGTGTAGACCAGGCTGGCCTTGAACTCAGAGATCCGCCTGCCTCTGCCTCCCAAGTGCTGGGATTAAAGGTATGGGTCACCACGCCCAGCTTCTTTTTTTAATTTTTATTTTATGTGTATGAGTATATTGCCTGCATGTGTGTAAGTGCACCCATGTCATGCAATGCCTGCAGAGATCAGAAGAGGGTGTCAGATCTCAGGAACTGGAGTTATGGATGGTTGTCTGTCACTATGTGGGTGCTGGGACTTGAACACAGGTCCTCTGCAAGAGCAGCCAGTGCTCTTAACCACTGAGCCATCTCTCCAGCCCCACTGAATATTTTCTTCTCTGTATGTGTGTCCATATGTGCCTGGGTTGCTTGCTGCCTTGCTGTTTGAGACAGGGCCTCTCACTGAACTGTGAGCCTGTTTGGCGTGGCTGACCAACAGTGAGCTTCAGAGATCCTCCTGTCTCTACTTCCCCAGTGCTGGGGTACAGATGTGCATTGCCAGGCTGAGGTTTACATGGGTGCTGGTGATCTGAACTCAGGTCCTGAGCTTGTGTGGAAGGGACTTTACCAACTGAGTCATCTCCCCAGAGTCTGCATTAGAGGGTATTTTGTTATTTCATGTAGACGCAGATAACCTTGAACTCACAGAGCTCTTCTGCCTGCTTCTACCTCCCCAGTGCTAGGCCAAACGTATGCACCACCATACCCAGCATTAAATTTTGAGGTTTTTTAAGCAATATATATTGGATAATAAGCATTATAAAGGTATTGATTTCACCAGGAACTTAAAAAATGATTTTTATCTCTCCCTATCTTTTAAGCAATTTACTATTTCTAGAGATGGTTTTATGTTATGGACGTTAACTTAACTGTATGATTTTATTGTGAGTGCTTTTCCTGGATCGATTCCCTAATGCTGAGGGTTGGTCACTAGGTGTTGATGGAAGAGAAAGTCCTGAACCCAGGAGAAGTATGCATGGCTTACACAGCCCACATTTTAGGAGTGCAGACAGCAGATAAACAGATGGGTTTGTAGTTTGTCAGGTGGTAACTGTGCAGCGAAACAGAATATGGCGGAGTGGGGAGCTTGGACTGGGTAGGCTGCCGTGTTTTCTTTAGCTAATGGACAGCTCCTCTGAGAAGGTAGTAACTGACCACACAACTCAGGAAGGAGGGTCGGGGTTGAGGTCTGGTGGATCCCAGGTTGCGTTGGGAGAGGTGGGTGAGGAGACTAACAGCTCTGAGGGCACACTGTGTGGAAGTATTCTCCCAGAGAGCAGGAACTTACTGGCTCTCGGAGTCCCAGCTGTGGAGGACAGCTAGAATGTCTGCACCTTGGATGAGGTCACTGTTCCTAGGACTGCTGGAAAATTATGCTGTCTACATCTTACTCACCAGTATACAGATACCCTTTTGATTTTAGCAACTCTCGAAAGGATCTCGGGGACCCTGTGAGGTCGATTCCTGCTGCTGTTGGAGCAGCCGGAGTTGGCTCTCAGCCCCCTCCACCTTCGAGCTAGAATTGGCTGTTTGAGTCTCTGACATTTCACGTTACCCTGCCCTTCTCTTCTAGTCAGTCGCCTGACTTGTTTGTGCAATCTAGAGTGATGGCTTTAGATTGCTCAAAGAATCCAGGAGATTCCCCATTCTAAGGTCATCTGATCAGCCTATGCCTTCAACTTCATGTAATGGGCGCATGCCTGGGCTGCTGGAGGCCATGGCTCAGCCAGTCCTACTTTGAAGACTATGGTTTTATTTAGACATTTCTTGTTAACATTTCTCCATTTCCACGTTTAAAGAAGAGATGAGGCGGCATCAGTGAGGGGAGACTGGCAGTCAGTGCGGAGGGACTGGAGGACTGACTTGTCCTCCAGGCTGTGACAAGGCTGCCTGGAGGAGAGCCGTGGACTCTGCTCTGTGCTGGTGGTTCCCGTTCCTAGTCAGGCTGTGCAGCACCTGTTGTGCAGGAGCCCGAGCATCCATCCCTGCACCAGCACCTGGACAGAGGCTGTCACAGTCTACAGGTGCCTGTGCTTAGGTCTCTGCAAGAACAATTGAGGTTTTGGGCCTTGAGGTCTAGATTCCTGGTGGACACCATCTAATGGTGTAAAATAAAATAAAAAAGGAATCTTTCCTTGGGAAGTTTTGGAGGAATTGAGTCCCTGTTGTGGTTCTAAGATGCAGGAGGGGAGTTCGGGGAGCAGAAGTTTGTCAGCACTTGGAATGTGTGCACTGACTGAGGAGCAGAGCCTGGAGACAGCGACCAGCCTTTGAAACCACTGGGTCAGAGTGACTTGAGGACAGCAGTGATGGGCGTTGACATGATGTTGAGGTGAACGTCATAACATGGAGAGAGTGTACAGGAAACGGTTGAGGAAGGGGGAGGGAGGCACAAGGAAGTTTCTTCTGGAAAACATTGTTGCTTATTTGTGTAATTAAGGGATTGACTCCATTGAGAGGAAAATTGATTATCACAGGCATCAGTGAGGGGGTCAACTCAGGGAGAGACCCTGGGTTGGGGGCGTAGCATCTCCCAGCTGAGGAAGGGTGTTTGCTGTGGAAGGAGCGCAGACGATTCCCTACCATTACGTAGTGATGGGGAAGACCATGCATCCGGTGGTACAGATGTGGGCCGAGCAGAAGGTGGGGGAATGTTTTCACTGAAAAGGGAAAAGACAGTTACAGAGACATTGGAAGTTTCAGAGTGAAAAGAGTAAAAGTCTGCCCGGATCTCCACCCAGGCACAGCCCCTGATACTACATCTGAATTTGACAAGACTTGAATTTTCTTAACAAACCATAGGTTTTCATACGTGCACAAACACATCTGTGCATCCAAACATAAACTCCTCTCGCTCTGTAGAGGTGGGGATGGGAGAGATTGGAAAGAATGATGGACAGAAAGGTGCCCAGGCACGGGTGCTCGGCTTCCTCTTAACCAAGGATCCTACAAGCCACCTGCCTCTGTAGGGAGCATGAAAGGCCCCACATGCAGCCTCCTTCCCTGTAGAACCCTCAGTCAGATACCGAGGGAAAAATTTTCCCCCTTTGCCCTTCATGATCTTCCTAGTTCTGAAATTTTCTGATGAATTAAGTCACTGATTTGTTAACAGATGTTAGGAAAAATACCAATATGTGTAAAACCACCCCTCCAGCGGTGCGGTGTGTGACCTCTGTGATGGGCTGAGGACTTCTGTTTTATCAAGGCAAACCCCATTGCTCCGTCGGGGACGTTCTGCTTGCTCTCCGTCTGACTTCAGAGAAATCTACGACAGGAGTTTTCTGAGTGATGTAGGGCTTTTGTGGGTTTGCCTGAATACGAGAGAGATGGAGAGAGACACACAGAGAGAGAGAGAGAGAGAGAGAGAGAGACAGAGAAATAAGTTTCCATCTACAAGATGTGATGTATGTTTTATGTCACAATTATCTAAAACAATTGTGTTTTGTTTTGTTTTGTTTTGTTTTGTTCTTTGTGCTACAGGGTCTCCCTTTAGCCCCAGCTGGGCTGGAACTCGCTATGTAGACCAGGCTGGCCTTGAACTCATAGAGATCTGCCTCCCAAGTGCAGGGGGTTAAAGGCGTGCACCGCCACGCTGGGCCTAAAATAATTGTTTTTATAGTTTGGTACCAATGGATGTTTCAAAAAAGGAAAAATAAAATGTGAAATTTTAGGGCCATAATTATAGTGCAAGTTCATTAATGCTAAGAAATAAGATTTGTAAAAGAATGGAGTTGAATGAGTTGCAAATCCCTTATGTAATTTGGAGTTAATAAAGATACATACTAATCATTACTTGATTGTTTTAAGGAAAAGAGCAAATTTTGGTGATTTTTGTGGCAGCAGATGTATTTGCCCGTTTTTCTTTTTTCCTCCCTTATCAACATTATTGAACACTAGTGAATGCTCGGAGCCGGAAGTGAATGGGTGCTCGGAGCCGGAAGTGAATGGATGCTCGGAGCAGGAGCATGAGCTTCGCAATATAGAAGAGAACACATCAACTTGTAGCACTGACTTCCCCCGTTTCTATGTTCTTTCATTTGAAAGCACAGATTTCATCAATGTGTGGAACACACTCACTGGTGTTAATTTTCAAGCTTTATCAGAATCTTCGGTCCTGGAACCTACAGGACCTAGAGATAAAAATCTCCTTGATGATTCTCCTAATTCTCCTCCAAAGCAAAAGGCTGTGCTGTGGGAACCTAACGTGTTGGCGGGTCCCTCGCACAGGCCTCTGTGCTGTCATCTCTGCATTCGTTAATTCCTAATTTTAGTTTTACTCTGCATGTGTGAGCATTTGGCCAGTATGTATATAAGTGCACCTATGTCTGTGAAGGTCAGAAGAGGTTGTCAGATCCCCTGGAACTGGAGTTACAGATGGTTCTTAGCTGCCATGTGGGTGCTGGGAACCAAATCTGGGTCCT
>NW_008349451.1:2307043-2323790 GCF_000622305.1 Nannospalax galili
GGGTCTTCTGCAAGAACAACCAGTGTTAACTGCTGGGCCATCTCTCCAGCCCCCAGGTGCTTTATTTCCATGTGTCATTTTGGTTGATAGTTTTAGACTGATCATTGCACCCCTGTGGTTTCCTTCCACGTGATATTTGGCTGCAAAAATTTGTCTGTGAGACTGATGGGCATTCGCAGGTGTCCTGTCATGGGCTGTAATTTGTCACCAAGTGGATGAAGTCGGGAGTGAATATTAAACATCTCTCCGAGTGGAAACCCCTTTCATTCATGGTGTGCTTTGCCAATGATGCCTGCCTCTTCTGCAAGGATGTGGCTCCCTAGCCATCAGCCAGGCATGGTGCACTGCGGCAGGAAGCTGGTGTGGTGGCTCGAGCCACTGACACTTGTGAGGCAGAGGCGGGAGAATTGCTGTGAGGTTGGAGCCAACCTCGTATACTAAGTAGGTCCAGCCAACCTGGGCTACAGGGTGAGACCCTGTCTCAACCACAAAGACCCCAGATGTGCTGAGGGCTTGCCTGGCTCATGAGAAGCCAGCAAGTTGTTTTGCTTCTGTTCTCTGGACACAGTCCCAGACATGTGACACCCTGAGCACCTCTGCATGCTCTGGCCTTACGGTGGCCCACGCTGTGTGTCCACAGACCGTGGCAGGGGAGTTGACCTCCCTGTTCTGCAGCCCTTTGGTGTGGCCGTTACCCACTGCCCACACTCTGATTCCTGCCACACTCATGTCCTTTTGGGTTGTGGGAGGCGCAGGTGCTATGTTCTCCAGTAGAGCTGATTGGTTCCTGATCCTGTGACCAGAGAAAGTGCTGGTGCAGCTGGCATTGGAAAGTGGTTCTCTGTAGGAGACCATCAGCTAATTCTGTTCTAGGGTGCTGTTTCTAACCGATTTCTTGCCATAGCATTTGGAAGGTAAGAACTGGTTCCCTTGTCCTAGGTAGGGTGCCATGTTTGATTGGCCCACAGCTGCTTTTCCCGTTCCTTACCAACCTGCCAGTCAGAGGTTGGCTCTGCACCCTCTGTGGTGGAGTGTCATTTCTCTGCCTGCATTAACTTGTTAGAGGGGATTTGAGAGGGTTCTACTCAGCTTGGCAGTGGCAGAAATAACAGTGTGAATTGGAAATGTCTTAGTTTACAGCATGAGTTTGTTGGAGAAAGAATCTTGGTTCAGATAGCTGAATCTTGTCCTTGGTAGTTATGTAACTATTGCCAAGTCAGCATTTTTCTGGAACACATAGGTACTGTTAGGTTCTTTACATGTGTGTCTATTCAGTGGGTTTTCTTTGAGTACCAGTCTCATCCAGCTCTATGAAGGTTCTGGTAGCCATTTGGGCCTGGGGTGCTGTGTGAAGTGGGGGAAGCACAGGCTTTGCAGTAATCATGTTCCTAGGGTGTCTTGGATTTGGATTGGTGTGAGGAACTGTGAGTGATCGTTTCAGGTTGTGCTAAGCGTGGCTGACTGTGTCCTACTCTTTTCAGAGGAATGATGGGAAATGCCTGAGCCCTTTGTATTACTGCATTTAATGCCAAAGACAACCTGCTTGTTTGGGTGTAGAAATACACTGAAATCCTTCGGTTTATGTATTTATTGGCTTTATTTTTTGAATTGGGGCTCACTGAGTGGTCTGCAGCTCATGTGTAGACCCAGCCTGAAGCTCATGTTAGACCCAGCTGGCCCAGAACTTTTTGTGGTTCTGCCCATCTTCAGGTGATGGGACAGCAAACACATGCCTCCAGGGAAGGCCACCACTGGGTCTGATAAGAAGCCCTGAGGCATCTAGATGACACTCCGGAGATCTGACTCTGAACTCACTGATTTTGAATGGACGTCTAGATGTCTCTGGACCTCAGTTTCCTCATCATGAGTGTGTTAAATGTAATTGCCTGTGTATCTCTTCTTGTTTGAACATCTAGTTCATGATGGTGAGACCATTTCCCGTGTCCAGCCTTCTCAGAACACTCTCAGGTTGATGCCTTGAGAGAAAGCTGTTGCATTTAGTCTTGGTTTTGAGTACTTTGAAGATAAGTCATAAAGTTTTGGCTTTCATGTTTTTTCAAAATTATTTTTATTTTATGTGTATGAGTATATTGTCTGCATGTGTATAAGTGCACCCCTGTCTTGCAGTGCCTGTGGAGAAGAGGGTGTCCGATCCCCTAGAACTGGAGTTTCCAACACTTGTTAGCCACCATGTAGGTGCTGGGAATCGAACCAGGGTCCTCTGCAAGAGCAGCTTTAACTGCTGAGCCATCTCTCCAGCCCCAGCTTTTACATACTTGAAACGAAAATGTCCGGCCGCTTGTACCCCATGGCTGTTGTGGGTTTTCTTTGGTAACCGAGCAGCCTGACCTGCTGCAGTATGTCTCTATCAGCCACTCACAGGGATACAAGGGAGGGGCCACCCAACTGTAGCAATCAGGTCATAGAACAGCATGGAGAAACTTGGAAAGAGGTCTTCATATAAGAGAGTCCAGCTGTGAATAAACAGATAAAGAAACATGCCCCGAAATGTTTGCTGACTACTTGTGTAACACGGATCAGGTTTTAATTAATGGCGGTGCTGCTCATTGTAACCCACAGACGTCTGTGTGAGCCTAGGTTCAAAACCAGGTTCTGTACAATTTTTTAAGATGACTGATGCTAAATAGCTCTGCCTTTCTTCGATGAAGAATGAGAATCCTTTTCAGTACTGGTATTATGCCCATAACTACACAGACGGAAGGCAGGTAGAGTTGGTGTTGGCCATGGTAATATTGCAGTTCCCACACACTGGCATGTTAGAAGCACCTGGAGGAACCATGAGCTCGTAGAGGCTGGTCTTGCTGCTGGGACACGCTGCTCCCTCGAGATCCAGGTCTCAGAACACCCAGGGGAGAGCTCTGACTTGGTGTGGCTCTCCTTGCTTGCCTGTGCTTCCCAACGCTTTGAACAGAACTTGTGTTTAAGAAGCAAGCCAAACAAACCATTTTTTCCTTGACTTCACCCAAAGCCTCAGTTCTACAAACCTCCTCAGTTTCCATAGAGGGAAGTGTCAAAGGTTCGTTATTTTGGAACAAAATGGAAGAATAAATTGTGGATTCAGTGTGGGTTGTTTTTTGTCTTTTCAGGAAAAGCATAAGCAAGAGCTGGAAGACATGAGGAAAGCCGGCCACGAGGCGCTGAGCATCATCGTGGACGAGTACAAGGTGAGCTCCGGGCTGCTCAGGCAGCTGAACTATGGAAAGTCTCCGTAAGAACTTGACTCGTAGGGCTGTGGAGGCGTGTGCAAGCATAGACCTGTGGTGGAGCATCTGGTACTCATCAGGTCTCTTTGGACTGCTTGCCTAGCGTACCTTCAGGGGTACAGTTGATGTGGGCTCAGGGTTTGGCAGGTTTCAGTCCCTTCTCTTTCAGCTGCTTGCTGTAGACCTGACACAGCTGAGTGTCCTGGTAGAGATTGTGGGTGCAGCCCAGGAGCTGAGAGGGAAAGAAGGGAGTGGGCCATGCCTCCGGGGACGACCCCGCTCCACGTGGGCCCCACCTCCATTGCTGCTGCTTCCCCAAATGCTATCTACTGATGAGGTGTTAGTCACTGTGATCAGTCACTTCACATCAGGTTGCACCATCCGACAGAAAGGCTTAACAGGTGGGCCGTGGGGACACTTCTACTGAATTGTGTAGATTGATTTTATAATCTGCCTCTTTGTTGAAAGTGTTGATCATTTTTAGACCTTTTCTGGTGGAGTTTTTGGGATCTGTTACATATATCATCTGCAACTATGGCTAAATTGGCCTCTTCTTTTCCAGTTAATACTCTTAATTTTTTTCTCCTGTCTTATTGCTCTAGCAGGATTTTCAAGGACTATATTGAAAAGGGGTGGGGATAGTGGATAGCCCTGTTTGGTTCCTGATTTCAGTGGGAATGCTTCCAGTTTTTCTCCATTTAGAATTGTAGATTGATTTTATAATCTGCCTCTTTGCTGAAAGTGTTGATCATTTTTAGACCTTTTCTGGTAGAGTTTTTGGGATCTGTTACATATATCATCTGCAACTATGGCTAAATTGGCCTCTTCTTTTCCAGTTAATACTCTTAATTTTTTTCTCCTGTCTTATTGCTCTAGCAGGATTTTCAAGGACTATATTGAAAAGGGGTGGGGATAGTGGATAGCCCTGTTTGGTTCCTGATTTCAGTGGGAATGCTTCCAGTTTTTCTCCATTTAGAACGATGTTGGCTGTGGGTTTGTTATATATGGCTTTAATTATGTTGAGGTATGTTCCCTCCAGTCCAATTCCCTCTAGGACTTTTAGCATGAATGCATGGTGGATTTTGTCAAAGGCGTCCTCTGCATCTATTGAGATGACCACATGATTTTTGTCTTTGAGTCCATTTATATGATTTATAACATTAATCGACCTATGTATATTGAACCATCCCTGCACCTCTGGAATAAAACTGACTTGATCATGGTGGGATGATCTTTCTGATGTGCATCTGTATGCAGTTTGTGAGTATTTTGTTGAGAATTTTTGCATCTATGTTTATTAAGGACATGGGTCTATAGTTTTCTTTTTTGGTTGTATCTTTACCAGGTTTTGTATTAAAGCGATACTGGTTTTAGAGAAAGAGTTTGGGAGCTCTCCCTCTGTTTCTATCTTTAAGAAGTATTGGTTGTAGATCTTTGACTATCTGGTAGAATTCTGCTGTAAATCCATCTGGGCCTAGGCTTTTTTTAGTCAGAAGGTTTTGTATTACTGTTTCAATTTGCTTATATGTTATGGGTCTGTTTCTTCTTTCTTTAGCTGTGGTGGTTCCCATGAATTTAGAAATTTATCCATTTCATTTAGATTTTCAAATTTAATAGAGTATAGGTTTTTAAAGTATTCCTTTCTAATGTTTTGGATCTTTTTGGTGTCTGTTGTGGTATTTCCCGATTCATCTCTGATTTTGTTGTTTGGATTTCCTCTTTCTTTCTTTTGGTTAACTGGGCTAAGGGTCTGTCTATCTTATTTGGCTTTTCCAAGAAGCAGCTCTTAGATTCATTGATACTGTTTTCTTTGTTTCTATTTCATTAATTTCTGCTCTGATTTTTGTTAGTTCTCTTTTTTTTTTTTGAGACCAGGCTGGCCTCAAACTTGCAGAGATTCACCTGCCTCTTCCTCCCAAGTGCTGGAATTAATGGTGTGCACCACCACACCCGGCAATTTTTATTACTTCTTCTTGTCTCCTGGGTTTAGATTTGGTTTGTTCCTGCCCTTCTGGAGTCTTGAATTCTGCTGTTAAGTCATTTATATGTGATCTTTCTGATGTTTTAATATAGGCACTTAAAAACTTCCCTCCTAGGACTGCTTTGAAAGTGTCTCAGAGGTTTCGTTGTGTTGTAATACCATTTTCATTTAGTTCCAGGAATACTTCTGTTTCTTTCTTAATTTCTTCTTTGACCCAATCATCATTCAGGAGTATGTTGCTTAATGAGTTCATGTGGCTACTAAAGCTTCTTTTGCTATTTTATAGGCTTTACTGCACTGTGGTCTGATAGAATGCATGGAATTATTTCAACTTTTTTGTATTTGTTGAGGATTGTTTTGTGCCCCAGTATGTGGTCAGGACCTTTTAGAGAAACTTGCATGCAGTGCTGACTAGAAAGTGTATTCTTTGGTGCTTAGGTAGAATATTCTGTAGATGTCTATTAGGTCCATTTGATGTAAGACATCTTTTAATTCAGATGTCTGTTTATTCTTTGTCCAGTTGACCTGTCTATTGGAGACAGTGGGGTATTGAAATCACTTAGTATTACTGAGTTGGGGTTAATCTGTGTTTTAGGGTCCTTTAATACTGTTTGAAATTGGGTGCACCAGAGTTTGGTGCATATGTTTTCATGACTATAGTATCTTCTTGGTCAATTGTTCCTTTGGTAGAATGAAGCAGCCCTCCTCTTTATCTCATCTGATTAGTTTTAGTTTGAAGTCTATTTCATCAGATACTAGAATTGCAATGCCTGCTTGTTTCATGGTGCCGTTTGCTTGGAATATTTTTGTTCGTCCTTTCCCCCTAAGGCAGTGCCTGGCTTTGAAAGTGAGATGGCTTTCTTGCAGACAATGAAAAGATGGATTTTCTTTCTTAATCCATTCCACTAGCCTCTTGTCTTTTGACTGGGGAGTTGAGGCCATTGATATTTAGAGATATTATTGAATGATGTGTATTGGTTAATGTCATTTTAATTTCTTTGTTCTTGGTTTGATTTTGTGTTTCTGTTATTATACCTTTGTTTTCTTTCTGTAAACTCTTGGGCATAGCCACTCCTTTCTTTGCCTCTTTGTATTGCTTCAAGCGTCCTCTGCAGGGCTGGTTTGGTGGACATGAATTCTTTCAGCCAATTTGTGTCATGGAAAACTTTCCGTTCTTTGACTGTGATAGATAGTTCTGCTGGGTAAAGAATTCTGGGTTGGCATCCATGGTCATTTTGGAACGGGAATACTTGGTCCAGACCCTCCTGGCTTTCAAAGTATGCATTGAATCATCAGCTGTTATTGTGGCTTCACAATATTTCATTTTCCCTGCTATGAACAGCGACAAATAACAGAACCCCAGGCATCGCAGATAGAACACGTGTTCATGAAGTTTAGAAGAAAGCACGCTGGCCGGGAACCTGAGCTCTGGATGTCTGCATGGCAGCGAGTTTGCAGGGATTTCTTTTCCTCTTTATCTTCTGGAGCCTGGTGCTAGTGATAGAGAGGTCCAGCAATTCCCGTGGCACTGTGAAGGGACAAGCAAGAGTTGAAAGTGGGTCAGAGAACCACTTGAAGACGTGGACAGTGACTTGAGCAGCCTGTGGAATGATCCAGAAGTTCTAGAAGTTTTCTCCTCAGGTTCCTTAAGGGAGAAATGGCAGCCAAAGTCCCCAGACATTTCAAAAAAGTAGATAAAACTCACATTTAATGGTTTGTGTCATCTTGATCTGGGTGCTCAGAAATTTGGTTACTTTTTGAGCATTTCCAAAAGAATTTGGGCGTGTGGCTGAAATTACCATTTAAATGTAGGGACTGGGTGGAAGAGATGACTGCTGTAAGGTGGGTGGGCAGCAGACAGGCTCAACAGTGTGACGGGGCGCTGTGCAGACAGGCTCCACCCATGTGGCCTCTGTAGCTCTTCCTGGGTCCACATGCGAACACCATGTAGACTGCAGTTGTGCTCCAACATGAAGAATTTGAACTTGCTGGACTTCAAAACTGCCCAATCTCATTCTTTGGATTTAAGACACATACCTCTCTACATGGGCAGACAGCCTGTTGGTTCTGTTTCTCCGAGATCTTGGCTAATGCCTGTAGACAAACCTCCAACTGAACAATCTGAAAATCTTGACAGCAGCCGAAGAAAGATAAAGCTGCTAGAGAAAAATGGAAGAGTGATGGTGGACTTCTTGTCTGATACCGTAGAGGCTCGGGGATATGGAACAGCTGCCATTCCCTTGTTGAAAGGCGAATTACCAACCCGGAATTGCACCCGGAACAGGTGGTGGTGGTGTAGTGAGTCAGCAGTCAGCAGGTTTTCTTTTTGTTTTAAGGTGACCTGAGCCATTGTGGTGTGGATCACTGCATTGTAACTTGTGAGTCTTGGTTTTACAGGACATAATAAATCTCTTGTTGCTTTTTAAGGACACATACCGCAAGACAGGCATCGTCTCTGGAGACTGAGTTCACAGGTGTAGTTAGGGCTTGTGTCAGTTTCAGAGTTGTGTGCTGTGCTGCCAAGGAGAGCGCTTAGGGGCCGTGGTCATCTTGTCTGCCCTTGGGTTCCGTTCCAGCCACTGCTCTTTCCCCATTTTACCCAGTATTGACCGAGTTGTGTGGGTATGCACCTGCTTACACCCGTGTGCACGTGTGTATGCATATGTGTGATGTCCCTTTGAAATCACATACAAGAAAGTTGAGAGACACAGACTCGGGAAAGGAGCGAATACAGGGTGGAAAACCTTGAGGTCTAGCTGAAAGTAAGCAACTAGAATTTGCCTTACATCAAGACTTTTTTTTTTTATATTTTTTAAACTTAAGCCTTGTTTTTCTGGATATGAGATAAGTGGTCACCGTAAGAGAAAAATTCTTTATGGTGAAGGATTGGTTTAACAGCCCCGAGGGATTACCAAGGAAAGCCACACGTGGGGAAAAATGGACACAGTGTCTCAATAGGTGGGGCTGTGCGTCTTAAGCCACGAGGTAGCTCGTGTTCTCTAAGGAGAAAACCATGTTACACAGATGTGCTTCTCTCTCTTTCCAGAGTGTCTCTGTATTTGTAAGCTCACTTGACACAGTACTTATGAATACTCAAGGTGAAATCATTTTAAGCACTACCACCACCTCAAAATGAGTTTCCTTTTTGTCCTAAATAACTTTTGGGAAGAATTTTCCCAGGGAAGTGCTTCGTTGACTCAGCCTGTTAAAATTCATGGGGATTTCTGTTCACTTGCTCTTGTAGTGAGTAGAAAGTAACACAGAGTTAGGGTCATCTTGTTTTTATTTTGGCTCACTTGGAGGTTTCAAACGGACACTAATTAGATCCAAACATTCTTTTTACTTAAAATTTTTTGCTGCTGTTTTTCAGTGACAGCCCTTCTCTTCCCATTTTTTCCCCCTTATAGCGAGCTTGGTATTTACTTAGACATTAGTCATTGAGAAAATGACTCTTCATTATATAATTCTTATGCATAGACTTTCTGTAGTGCATTTGTAAGTTGCTTTCTTGGGTCTAGTTCACCTTGTTTAATTCTGGAATTAAATCACACGCTTGCTTTGTTTAAATTAAAAAGATTTCAGGGCCAGTGGGTCAGGCTACTCAGCGCTACTAAACCTGACTATCTGAGCTGCATCCCTGGACCCACAGGGTAGAAGGAGAGAACAGATGCCCTGCAGGTTGTTCCCAACTTTCACACCTGTGCTTGGACTTGTAGCCCCAATCCATAAACAAACAAACAGTAATACCTTTGCTTAAAGTTTTAGGCATTTTGCAGATCACAATAGTTAAAATGTTGAATTTTTATATATTTGATCAGTTAAAATGTTGATTAGCAGTTTGGTTTTATGTTTCTGTGCAGAAACCTAATAAGTTATAACTGTAAAGTTTTGGTCTTTGTTGGTTTTTTTTTTTTTTCTTGCTCTTTTTTCTTTTTTGGCTGGCTGGCTGGCTGTATCATTTGTTTGTGAAATGAAAAATTAGCTGCTGGTCACACGCGGAGATGGAGGCTTTCTTGCTCTCTGACTCTGGGAGCCTTTTTCCTTCTCCAGCGATTTGTTGGCCAAGCAGAATGTATTTAAGAACCTCATCCTTGACCGGGTTGCGTAGTGGTGCAAACCTTTCACCCAGCACTTAGGAGGCTGAGGCAGAAGGACTGAGTTACAGAGTGATGAGCAAGCTAACTTGGGCTGCACAGTGACAACTCTGTCTTGCAAAGCAACCAACCATCCACCCCGTACTCCCTTACAGCTTCTGCACATTTGAAGACCTCTTCACCAGTTACACACTGAGCACACTGTGTTTCTGAAGCTTTCCTCAATTTGTGATCATTAACTGTATATTCCAGATGCCAACGTACACGTGGTCCCGAGTGCATAGACGGGTTAAAACATGTGACCACATTCATGAGAAGACAGTGGCTAGGCAGGCTCTTATGACAGGAGTTTTCTGATGCCCCGCCCCCTTCATATATATTACCCAGGTATTGAGCCTGACACACTGAAGTTTTTACTTATAGACTTGGGATTTCTGCTACTTAAAATGGGGAGTGATGGGATCACTCTGGAATCATCTCGACTGAATCTTGATGTACTGATGTCCTATTCAGCCAAGCGGTTTTTTATTGGAAGTGTTGGCCTTTGGTATATTTTTAAAAAGGTTGAGTGTGCCTTAAATTCCCTTTGAATTTTAGCAAGTCAAGACATGTTACGTGCCAGTTTAGAGAATCATATGATTGCTGTATTCCATTTTTCAAAAGCCTGTACTTGCTGGTGTTTTATGTGAACTCTTGAAATGATTGTACTGTTTTATAAGGGAAAACATATTCCATTTAGGAGACCGTTTTTTCCCAGAGTGTAGGATTACTTGTATTATATAAAGTTCTCTCCCAACAAGGGAGAAAGAACTTTGTTTCTCTTCATTGGGTATTTTCCATTGATTAGATATTGCTAAGTCTTTGTCCAAAGATGGAGAGAGTAAAATTCAAGACACTTCATTCCAACCTCGTCATTCTGCTAACCCAAAGGTATGAAATAAATTTATAGTTTTCAGTTATTTGATGGACCAAGGACTCTCATAAATTCCAAGTTCTATCGTGTGATCAGATTTTTCCTGGACAACTGAAGCTGTTTGCTGTTGCCAACAAAATTTGGCCCAACAGCGTGCTGCTAGATACTAGGGACTGGTTTGGGACTCGTGCCTTGGCCTGGCCTCTCTCATCCCTCCCACCAAGCTCAGCCTCATGGAGTCTTGAGAAGGGTTAGCAGTTGAGATGGCTCTTCTGCGCCTCTGAGCTTCCAGGCCTGAGCCAGAAATTCACAAGCCAGGCTATTCTTGTGGTTTTTCTCTTCGGGCCCAAACCAAAAGGCATTGGAAACATTGCAAGGAAGCTTGTTGTATCATAGATTGAAGGCTCTCCTTTGTTATTGCTGAACAGCTGAAGGAGGGAAATACTCCACAGATCGAGGGCACAGCCACCTTTATTATTTTCCTGCAGAGCAGATCTCGAGAAAGAACTCCAAGTATAAGAAACTTGAACAATTACCGTATCGCTAGTCTCTTAAGACACCTACCGGTAATAAGCCTGCAGCTTACACAGTGCACTGTCCATGCTAAGTTTCCTTTTCAGACTGACTGATTGACGCTGTTCATTGTAAAGCATTTTATCACTGTTTGTCTTGTTCTGCTGGACATATTGGGGACTGATTTCTGTTCATTATCCTAAAATTTAAAATTTCAGTCTGTTGGAGCTATTAGTGTCTTCTGGGCACAGTTAACTTACAGATGACACCGTCTTTCCTCTTTCACCTGATTGGGACAGAGCGTGTTCTGATGGAGTGGACAGTTGATTTGTGCCTGAAGTCTAGGCTGAGCCCGCATGTTCCATCCCTCATGGTCCTGTGGGAGGAGCAAGCACTCAGTGATCTCCGACAGATGTCCTCACTTCCCTGATCAGCGCCTTACCTCTGTCAGGCAGACATTGCGCCAGCAGTGCGTGAGGCAAGTCTTCAGCAAGATCTGCGGAGACCCAGAGGTCCTCAGGTTTAGAAGGTGCCCTCAGAAGTGTTAATTAGGCCAGGGAAAGAATGGGCATAGTTACATTGCAGATTGTCATTTGGTGACAATATTCCTCTTAGTGGTCAGACAGACACGGAAGCTGTTATCAGCACAGGAATCAGAGTGGCAAGCGTTTGATGTCGTTACACTCATGACATCCCTCAGTGCAGAGGAGTATGTTTGCCAAGTAAGTGCAGAGATGGCATCAGTAAGAACACACTTAAATGCGACTCACCTGTTTGGCAGAGAGGAGTGATTTTTGTTTGAAATCACCATGTCTGTGACCTGTCCACTGTCAAGTGCTTTGTAAGGGGAGAAAGGAAATCCATCTGAACAGTGATCCAGGAGTCCGATTCAGCCCGTTGGACCCAGAGCACCAAATTGAAGGTTACTTGAGTCAGTGTTCTTGTGAAGTATTCCTGTGCTTCCGTCCCCCTTCTTAGGTGTTCTGTTCTAAAACCCAGTGTGGACTGATGTTAGCACCTCAAGGCTGCTAACCCTCTTGGCACACTGAACTCTTGTGTGCGGTTAGCATCAGTCCATCTGAGACACGTGAGTGGCACTGTCCCTCTCCTGGGGCTTGCCCTGACTGGATGAAGCCGGAACTTCCATTTCTACTTCTGTTATGGGAAGGGTTCTGCTTTTGACTTTTTGTTTTTAATTTATATCTTTGTGTATGTGCCTGCTTGTCTGTATGTGCACCAGATGCATGTACTTCCTACGGAGACCAGAAGAGGGAGTCAGAGTCCCTAGAACTGGAGTTGTGAGCTGCCATCTTAGTTCGGAAACTTTTTCTCTTTATGAATAAAATGAAAATGTAAAGGCGGGTGTAGTCCTTGCCACTGTCCCTGTCATAAAGCCAGTTTTGGTCCAGCCTCTAGACTCTCTCCGTGTTGTTGGGATGAGGAAAAGTTCCAGCCCATGAGATCTCTGCTTCATGAGCTGATCCCACCACATTGAAGGAATTTAATGATTTTAAATCTAGCAACTAATGAAAGCCATGTGCCTCCCAGATGAATTCCAGGGGGTATGGATTTCATGTATATAAAGTGGGGAATTTAGGGGGCTGGAGAGATGGCTCAGTGGTTAAGAGCACTGGCTGGTCTTGCAGAGGACCCAGGTTCGGTTCCCAGCAAACATATGGCAGCTACGAACATCCATAACTCCAGTTCCAGGGGATCTGACATCCTCTTCTGACCTCCGTGGGCATTGCACAACATGGGTGCACTTCATGCAGGCAAAACACTCATACATAAAACATAAATTTTAAAATTATTTTTATTATTTTTATTTTATGTGTATGCATGTATTACCTGCATGTAGGTAAGTGCACCCGTGTTGTGCAGTGCCCACGGAGGTCAGAAGAGGCTGTGAACTGGAGTTAGGGACAGTTGTTAGCTGCCATGTAGGTGAACCTGGGTCTTCTGCAAGAAGTCAGTGTTCTTAACTGCTGAGCCATCTCTCCAGCCCCCAAAACATAAATAATTTTTTAAAAAATTAAGAAAAATATGGGGAACTTAAATCACAAACTTCAGGAAGCTGTCAAAACAGTCCTGTTCCCAAACATCAACATGGACACTGAAGCCAGCCATGTTGTGAGAGCTCCTGGGAGGCAGGGAAGAAAGCTGCAGTTCTTCCATTTATCTCAGGGGGAGCCCAAAACATGAGAAGCACTGTGTGGATCAGATGTTGGGGAACAGACCGGAAGGGGAGTTGTAAACAAGAGGCGGGTCGTTGTTGGCCCTAAGTGGGGCTTGACTTGACCCAAAACCCACCTGCTTGGGCAGTGCAGACCTGTGCATCCTAGCCGGGCAGCTGACACCCCAGTGCCCTCTTCTATACTCTGTCTCTAGTTCCTCCTCTTAGAAAGACAAGCTCAGGCCTTTCCTGTACTTAACCACGGATTATGAAGACGTTGTTCTGGGCAGAAATCTTCCTTTCCTTTTTTCTAACTGAAACCATAGACCTGATTCAAGTCACAAGGTGCAAGGTTGTGGCATCCGAGAGGGAGACCAGCCCACGTGGCTGCTTTTCAGAAGGTTGAAGCATCTGGAAACAGACACGCACAGCCTCCGTGCTGCACTTAATTTTAGAAACTTCTTAATTTTAATGTGTTGTCCATGGCACAAAAGAAGTTTTCACTGGGAGACTTCTGTGGTGTTTGAGGTGACGGCTCTTATGTTACTCGAGTCCCTTAACAGCAGGGCCAGCGGGAACCGTCCTTCTGTCCTGAAGGTTTTCTTTGGCCGTCTCAACCTCTGAGGCACTTTATAACATGGCTAGACGATACTGAATTTCCTCTACGATCTATGCCCAGCAGCTAACATTTTTCTTTTTGAATTGTGTAGTAACACTGCCCTGGTCCTCAGGCCGCAGGAGAACCCAAGTGCCAGAGCCTCTCCTGAGAGGGCCGAGTTGGACAATGAGGTCTTCCGTGGCCTCTGTGCAACCTGCTGCTTCTCTTCTTTAAAACAGTAGATGGGAAAAGGGAGGAACCTTCTGTGTCTTAGTGCAATTGTTCGAAATACTTAAGAGGTTAGTTTTGTCAAAACTAGAATTGAGTCTGTTACTGGTTCTCCCCAGATGCATGGCCTTCACTCCCGAGACAGGCACTCCTTACCCTTCTTCCTGAAGAGTGAGCTCTTGGGTTCTGGTGTGCCTTGTCTCTGCCTGGCTGGCTCACCAGAGACCATGTGTTTGAACTTGAACCTGGAGCAAGGATAAAGTAAATGACAGCCTTAAACCCAGACTGAAGATTTTGCTCCGTGCACTTTTCTGTAAAGACAATTACAATAAGTGAGGGGATGTTAAGATTAGCATTCCTTGTTTGACTCAGAATTCAAGAGAGGCACAATGCCAGCTACACAGGAAGATGAGCGTGATGCTGCCCAGCGATACAGCAAGCCATGGTGGCTGCAAGTGTGCTCCTATTGGATACAGCTCTCATGGAAGGATGGCTCCTATTGGATACAGCCCTCATGGAAGGATGGCTCTTATTGGATACAGCTCTCATGGAAGGATGGCTCCTATTGGATACAGCTCTCATGGAAGGATGGCTCCTATTGGATACAGCTCTCATAGAAGGATGGCTCTTATTGGATACAGCGCTCATGGAAGGATGGCTCCTATTGGATACAGCCCTCATGGAAGGATGGCTCCTATTGGATACAGCTCTCATGGAAGGATGGCTCCTATTGGATACAGCTCTCATGGAAGGATGGCCTTGGGAAGTCTCCTCATTGGCCTGGCCTGTGGCACTAATCATCTGCTGCTGAGTAGCTAGGCACCCATCTGTAAACTCTGGTATCTGCCTGCCCTGCACCTGCCCACTTCCTCTCTCCTGCCGTCATCTTCAGTCTTAGACTGAACTTTATGAGTTTTTGTTATATCTGTATTACCTAACCTCTGTGTTGCCCTTGGAGGAATCCATGACTGCCTGCGGCCAAGATGGTAATGGTGGATGTAGGCATCTTGTTCCTTCTGCATGGTTTTCTTTCCATCCCATTGTCTGAGTAGCTCTTAAAGGGCTCTGGTGTGTGAAAGAAAAGGAATTCACATACAAATCAACCAGTAAAGAGAAAATGCTGTTTAAATCATGTCTGTTAACTCTGGGAAGAGTGCTTTATTAACTTACCTGTCCTCCTACAAATAGAATTGACTAGACATCAGAGCTGTCTATTTGAGTTTGGACCATGCCAAATAGGAAAGTGGAGACCATTCTTTCCACTTAACAGTTCTGTCGTGTTCCAAATTCCAGAAAAGAATGGGAGTTGTGCCAGGCCTGGTGGCAGTTCCTGTAATCCCAGCCCTCAGGAGGAGGTAACAGGACATCCTTGACTTCATAGTGAATTTGAGACCAGCATGGGCTACATGACTCTCATCTCAGAAATAATGAGAAAGTGTATCTCTCTTTATAAAAAGATTTGCAGTTATTCCAAGAGAGTGTCTGTATCATTAATTAATTAATTTTCTTTAGTATTTTGCCAGAGGTAAATTAGAGATTTTTACCATCCAGTCAGGGGCAGGGATGAATTTCAGCTCGTCTGTACATTGATCCCGTGGCTTCTGTCGGAGGTGGCTTTGGATGCAGCCTCTCCGTGGCACCCTGTGCTGCTGACGAGAGGGCAGGGCCCCTCCTTTGGCCCTCACTCCTGGGCTTCCCCAGGGACCTGAAGTGGCGCCCAGGCAGCAGCATCTCCTGTTGCAAAAAGGGAGCCGATTTTCTAAGGCTCTGAGACTTATCCAGAGGTTTAAAAATATTTTTAGCTTTCTTTAAAAAAAAAAAAAAGCCTATTTATTTAGCATTTTAATGCATGTTGTTTCCAACTGAATAAGTCTATTTTCAAAACAGCGATCAAGAGATTTGGCTCATTTTTCTTTCACTGGCAAATATGGCAAGGTCTGTTTTCCATACGGTGTGTCTACTTCAAGTTGCCATTTGATTATGAGTAGTTCATTATCCAGATAGACCTTTAAAAATAGAGCATTGGCTAAGGAGTTCTGTGCATATGGCTATGTGTGTATTTAGGATGATTTAGGATCAGTACATAGTGCATGCAGTATTATGGAGAACGTTAGTCTTGCCATTAAAGACACAGCTTAAATGAAAAGAAACACTGCCAGCATCTCAGCATCTCCAGGGTGGGGGTGAGTGGCGTCCCCACATGGCTTGGCAGTCTCACAACGGTCAGCCCATCATCATGCCTACCTTTCCTGGCTCCCAGTGTCTACACCATGCAGTCCAGTCCGCCCTGTCTTGCAAACCCAGTTAGCCCTCCTGAAACTCTGCATTGCACACCCGGACATACACCCTCTCCTGTGAGGGCCTTGAGCTCCTGGGGGCCGGGGGGCAGTCTTTAGCGTCTGGAGTTGTTGGAGTTGGTCTCCATCTGCTTTTACTTGACTTGTGGTCTTGAAGATCTTACTTGGCCCATGGGTGCTGCAGTGTGCCCAGAGGATGTGGAGTTCTGTCAGCCAGTGAAATATGCCTGGCTCTCCCCCATCCCTTCTTCATCCTGTGTGGTCTCTACTAAACTGAATTTGTATGTGCGAACTCTACTGGTGTTGTCATTTTCTGTGACTCGGCCTTTTCGAGGAGGTGTGGAGAGGGCCTGTCTGAGCCTGAGAAGTGCAGCATTTCTAGCCTTAAAACCCCAGCTGGAAGTGGAAGCAGGGCTCCCTGGAGGTGAGCCCGCGTCCACAGTGCCAGTGCCACCCTACAGTGACAGCGGTGACCTTGGCCCAGACGTGTGTGGCTGCTACACTCTTCAGGCCGGCCTCCAGCTCCAAGTTTTGTCTGAGATCCAATGATTTTTTTTTTCAGGCACTTCTGCAATCCTCAGTTAAGCAACAGGTAGAGGCCATCGAGAAGCAGTATGTGTCTGCCATCGAGAAGCAGGCCCAGCGCTGTGAGAAGCTGCTCCAGGCCCAGGTACGGAGCCCAGGTCTGCCACACTGGCTTCCCGCAGCCCTCCCCTGCTGCAGCCC
>NW_008349451.1:2323824-2333477 GCF_000622305.1 Nannospalax galili
CTCCTCCCCTGCAGCCCCCCCTCCAGCTCTTTTGCCTCCCATTGGCTCAGTGTCCTCTCATTTACACCTCTTAGTTTATTTGGGGGAAAATACACCTGGTATATTCTCAACATGAGGATTTCATTATAGACTGAAAATAGAGCCAAAGGCCTACAGTGTGTGCGTCTCCCCTAATTGAGGATTGTTCTCATTGCCAATTCTGGATCATCATATTATTCACAAAATCACTAAGAGGTAACAGAATATTTCATGGCACCTGAACGACTGCCTGGAGATAGGAAATGATCAGATTTTAAAATTATTCTATATATTTTAAGGTTTTATTTATTTTTATTTTATATTTATTTTCATTTTATATATTTGAGGGTTTGCCTGCATGTATGTGTATCACATGCATGTAATGTGCATGGAGACCAAAAGGGGACTTTATATACCCAAGAGCCGGAGTGATTGGTAGTTGGTAGCCGCCATGTGGGTGCTGGGAACCAAACCTGGGTCCTGCAAAAGCAGCCAGTACTCTTAACCACTGAGATATGTCTCTAGACCCTAATTTTATTTTTTAACTGATACATAAAAACAAAAACAAAACATGTCTACTAATTAGGGGGACAGAGCTTGTTCATGTTGGACACTGACTTCTTTTTGTCCCTTTGCATTGAAAGTCCTTAAAGCCTGGAATGCTTAGGTGCTGTGCGTTCATCCGTCCCCTGGAGACTTTGGACTCACCTCAGCCAGTAATGCTTGTTAGAAACTTCTTCACATGGTTTTTAGTGTACAACTTGGAAGATGAAAATTAAGTCAGTTTTATTTAAAATGGTCTATTAAAAAGAATGGGACAATGACTGACTGAGATTTAAGAAATAATAAAGTGTAGCATTAGGTGGAGATTTGTGGATAGACTAGACGCAGCATAGGGACCCACCATATTGGAGATTTTTTCAGACTGTGTGTGTGCTAAGGTTGCAGATATGCATCACCCTGGCTTTTGACATGGTGCTGGTGATCGGGTCCTGTGTTTGCACAGCATGTCCTTTCCCCACTGAGCCATAGCCCCATCTGTTCAGTATTCTCATAAGTGACTCAGGAAGTGATACATGGGGAATTTATTAAATGTGATGTCTTGTGTGTGTGGAAGATAGAAAGTATGAGTCTCATGCATGGGAGAGCGACAGAGATTAGCAGAATGGTGATGCAGCCTGCCATGTACCTCCCTGAGCTCCCAGGATTCTGTCTGCCTGGCTTCCACAGCTTCGAACCTGCAAAAGGTCTTGGGCTCACTCACACCGTACTTACAAGGGTCACTGTCGCGGTGTTCTGTCTCACCTGCTGTTCTCCTGCAAACTCTGTGGAGAGTGTATGTATTAGTCACTTTTCTGTTGCTGTGATAGAAACACTGACCCAAGAAGTTTATAGAAGGAAGAGTTTATTTGAGCTTATGGTTCCAGGGAAATTACAATCCATCATGACAGGGAGGCATGGTGGCTGGAGGTGCGTGCCTCATGTAGACTGACTGCTCCGTGCTGTCACTGCAGCCTGGAGAGCCCTTAGATTTCACAGCAGTGACTAAGCACAGGGGAGGTGGTGAGATGCTGAACGGGAGAGGCAGGAACTGTTTGGGGAGCATGTCTATGGGGAATATCCAGCTCTTAATGTGCTCGAAGTCTTCATGTCACAGGCAAACCATCATGCTCTCCCCCATGGGTAAAAGTCTGCAAGTCCATGCTGCCAGGGTCCCGTGCTCACGTGTCAGGGATGGCAGTGCTGTAGTCTATACAAGTCAGATGGTGTCTCTTCTGACCAGAAGAACTAGAGACACCACTTCTTGCATGTGGAGTATGCGCTGGTGTGCACTGTCTGTGAGGACTGCTAGTGTGAGCACCAGCAAGGGGGACAAGGCCTGCATTCCGGTGTAGTGGCTGAACACGCTCTGTGAACAGAGATGTCTGCCCTGGGGGCGGGGCTTGCCGCTTGATTGATGGAGATCCTCTTCAAGAGCTCAGAGCATTTATTTCTCAGTCTGTTATTCCTGTGTGCTTTTCACTTCTGGTGTCTGTGTTTGCAGGTCATGTAGACAGTGGATATTACCCTTTCTCAGACTGTGACTTTTCTGCATAGACTTGCAGACCGAAGGGTCATTTTTGGAAGCAGAGCGTCTCAGTGTTGGTTCTTTCCACTTGCCTGTTTCACTGCTGGCAGCTCTCTTAGGAGGTATGTCCACAGTTTTCGGGAGCTGCTTCCTAGATGGAACACATGTCTGTGTCTCTTGCTTAATTTTATTAAACTTAGGTACATGAATCTATAGTCTCTTTTCCCCAGAATCATATGGTTGAGATGATGAGATGAAAGTACCCACCAAGCCATAACAGCGTCCTTGGACCTTGCATGGAGGCATTTTAAACCCCTAGGTCCTTCCACAGCATGTGTGACGCACAGGTGGTAGGGTCTGGCAGAGTATCACTGGTCATTGCTGCTGAACGCAGCACTGGTTTGTGCAAGTCCTGACGTTCTTAAACATTTCTGTTGCCTCTGATGTGAGCCTTTGAAACGTTCTTTGTGTGACTCGGTGGCTGTGAGCTGGTCTTTCTTTGATGATTCTCTGTCAGAAGCAACAAGGCCATTAAGTGGCTCAGCCGCAGGTTAAGTGACCAGCTCATGGAAATGGTCCTACCGCACTCGAAGTTCTGAATTGTAAATGTTAGAATGAGAATCTCTGGGAGTTCCCGAAACCTCCCCGACACAGTAGGACCTCAGAGAGCCGTCACATCATGTGATGGGGATGTCAACCATAGGTCACATTTGTGCACGTGGACACCACTGTAGCTGCGGCATAAAGCTTGACTCGTTGACTAGGAGTATCAGAAGCACCAATTAAAAGACAACTTTGTCACCTCCATGAGCCTTGGGGCCCACGCTAAGTGCAGCTGTAGACCTTGAGAACTTGGTGTGCAGTTAAGGAAACAAATCAGAGAATTTGTAGGATAAGAAGATGTTGATTGATAAGGGAGGTTATTATACATACATGTACCGTGTGCATACATGTATGTGTACACTATTCTGGGTGGACTGTAGGTTTGGGTTTTGGCAACTCCCTGAAATAGGGAACTTAAGCTGTGGAGTACAGTAGATGTGAGAATTTTAAATTTGTAGTGTGTTGAGTTTGTGGTGTCTGAAATGTTAGTCTGTCAGACATTGAATACAAGATTTGAAACATATGAGGAAGCAGGAATTGGTAAATTTGTGTGATCGTAAAGTATATTTATTCATGTATTTACCTTAATTTACATTTAAAGTTGACGTTGTGTTCATTTAAACTGGATTTCTCATGGACCACATGTGGCCGAGTCTCGTCTTCTGCCAGATTCCCTTTTCCAGTGATTATCCTAAAGTTCACACTGAACGCTGAGAACCACATGACTCCAGCTGGAATGACCCTGTGTGATGTTGACTGCCTGAGGCCGGGTCCAAGCTTCTCGGCGCTCTTCATGACTTGGAAGTGTGTGTTAGGTGCAGACGCACTGCTGTCTGTCATTCCCAGAGAGCTGCTTACAGAAGTCAGCGAGAGAAATCAATCAGAATTTTTGTGTTCTAGTTACTAGTTCTCAGCCGCCTCCCCTGTCTTCTCTGGCCTGTGTCATTTTCCCTTTTTGTAGATGATTCTCAAAGGCTAAGTGTGCTGACTGACAGGGGTCCTGCTGTGCAGGTCATTGGACCCCTGCTTTTCATTTTTTTCACTTGAACTGTGTAGTATTTATCTAGATAGGCCATGTATGAGGCATATGTCCCTCTAAGTACTTGACCGTGTGTTTGTGTTCTTGTGATTGATTTTTGACATTGCTTTACATGCTGAGGATTGAAATCCTCAGAAGAGTTTGTAAATATTTTATCACAATCTGTGTCCCCTCCACTTTCTATTGTATTTCTAGTAGCTAAAGTTTTAACTTTATGTGAATTTTCTAGTAAAGGTTTTGTTTGTTTGTTTGTTTGTCTGTTTGAGACAGGGTCTCCCTGTAGCCCCAGCTGGCCTGGATCTTGCTATGTAGACCAGGCTGCCCTGGATCTCACATAGATCCACCTACCTCTGCCTGCCGAATGCTGGGACTAAAGGCGTGCGCCACTTGGTAATGGTTTTGATCTCTTGTGTAAATCCTTTCCACCCAACTTAATGTCAAAGATTTTCTCTCATGGCTCGTTTCAGATGTTTACAGTTTAAGGAGTGTTAATGGCCTACTTTGAATTGATTTGTGCGTGTGGTGTTTGAAATACTTTTTCACCTTTCTGAGTGTGACTTTCCCTGGTTTTTTGCTGAAAAAGAAAAATCTTCCATAGCTGACTCTCCCTGTGTGTTTGTCAAAAGTCAGTTGAGTATGTGCGTGTGGGCCTCTTACTTCAGTTCCTTCTGTCTTTCCTATTTTCCATCTCCTCTCGGGTACTGCTTTTTTTGTTTTGTTTTTGTTTTTTGTTTTTTTTTGCTATAGATATTTATTAGTCTTGAAATCAAGGATGTGTAAGTCCTCCAGAATTGTTGATATATTTCAAAGTTCCTTTGGCCGCTCTAGGTCTTTTATGTTTCCGCATGAGTTTCGTTAGCACTGTGAACTTGCACAACAGCACGCATGAACATGTTGACTGGGAGTGCGTCAGGTCTGGGGTGTGGTGTGATGTCTTCGCAGTGCAGGTCTTCTGTCTGTGAATATGGGTGGTATGTGGTCTGTTTCTTCGGTGTTTAGTGTCCTTCAGTAGCACATCACCTCGTCAGTGTCCAGGTCTAGGGCATCTCTTGCCTCTTTATCCCTAAGTATTCATGTTTTTCGTTCTCAAACATTCTCGATCCCCTCCCCATTTTGTTTTCAGTTATACAGTCACCGCTTATTGCTATGACATAGAAATGCAATTTACCAGGGCTGACGAGATGGCTCCGCGGTTAAGATGATAGGATGGCTCAGTGGTTAAGAGCACTGGCTGCTCTTGGAGAGGACCTGGGTTCGGTTCCCAGCACCCACATGACAGCTAACAACCATCTATAACTCCAGTTCCAGGGAATCCAACACCCTCTTCTTACCTCTGTGGGCACTGTACAACATGGGTACATTTACATACATGCAGACAATACATTCATACCCTTAAAATAAAATTTTAAAAAGAAATGCAGCTTACCAGTTTTGTGCCCTGAAATGATCGCATATTGATTGTTGGCTTTAGCAGGTTTTCTGGTAAAGCCCATGGGCTCTTTCTCCTCAGCTCTCTGTGTATACAGACATTTTGCACTTTCCCTCTTTTTCTTGACAATCTTCCTTTTTCTTACCTCCCTGGCTGGGATCCCAGAGGGGAGACGATGGAGATGCTCTGCCTCGTGTGTAGGTGAAGAAAACCTCTCTTTGAACCTTTCGAGTGGAATTTAGCTGTAGCTGTCTTGTCACAGTTCTTTACCAAGCTGAGTGTTTTTCTAATACTGTTTTTATTCCAGAAATAGATGTTGGGTTTTATTAAACAACCATCTATACATATTTTCTTTGGATGGGTATGTTTGTTTTTAAGCTTTGCATAGTGTTGCCTTATTGTCTTTTTAAAATATGTGGAAGCTTTGGTTGAGTCTCTGGAGTTCATCCAGATACTGGTTATGTATGTCTTTGCTTTTCTTTGCCCATCTGGTAGAGGTTAGGCTTAGGTTCCATTTTTTTTGGAACTTCTCAAAGAACCAATCCATGAAACCTTTGGGTTTATTGATTTCCTCTTTTTTTTTTTTTTTAAATTTCGATGTCACTAATATTTACCCTACAGCTTAATTTTTTATGTTTGAGTTTCAGTTTGCATTTAGTGTGTCGTATTAGGGACATCCTTCATCAACTGTTCATTTTTACCTGTAGGCATTTGATGTTATAAATTTTAAGTCCCACTTTAGGCGTATGACTTGTGTTTTCAACATTATGCTTTCATTTTCCATTAAAATGGTTTTAAACTTTGCCTTTTCAGTGGGTCTAGAAGTGTTTTATTTAGTTTCCAGATATTTTGATGCTTTCCAGATGTATTTATTTTATTGATTTCAAGTCTCATTTTGGTGTAGAGAGAACATACTTCATGTGGTTTTGATATATTTTTGAGGTTTGTTTGATGGCCCAAAATATGTGGGTGGAGTTTTTTTTTTTATATAAATATCATTTAAATCAAGTTTTTTTGGGTGTCCTGTTCAAGACTTCTGTGTTGTTCCTAATTTCCTGTCTACTCATTCTGCCAGTTGAGGGGAAGGCATGGACGGCTCTGTCTGACTAACAGTGTGACCAGTTTTCTGGGCTTTGTTGTTCCATTCCTTTTTTGTTTGGGGGATATTTGACATAATTTGAGGCATACACATTTAGAATTGTTATACCTCTTCCCATGGTTATCCCTTTATTGCTGTCTAATGCCTATGTCTTTCTCTAGTAATACGGGTTCCAGTGAGTTACATTTTGCGTTGTGTTACTGTAAGCAGTATACTCCTATTTTCATTATTGTTTGTGTGGTGTATCCCACTCGCTTCTTTTCCTCTAGATGAGTCTGTCTTAATGTGTCCGGTGGGTTTCTTGTAGGAAGTATATAGTTGCATCTGGTCTTACTGAACCTGATAATGGCTGACTTTTACTTATTCTTTGAGGTACTCAGATTATTATTTTATCTACCAGTCAATTTGAGGTTTACCCACTTTAACAAATCCCCCGTCTCCTTTTTTAAGGCTTGTTTCTTTGGAGGCAGTTTAAGTGGCGGTTTAAAATACCGATCATCTCTGTGAAGTGGATTTCAAAATGATTATTGTAAAGGAACTTTTATTGTTAGTAAGGATATTCGTGAAATAGCTATAAATATATTTGTAGTATTACATAAAATATTATTTATGACACTATGGTTTTTCCATATACTCCTTACAATGTATAAATTCCGTTAATCTGAATATATATTTAAAGTTGCATTTCAGTGCAGAAAAAAGTATTTTGAGTTGACCATAATCTCCCTAAAAACTTTTTACAAATATCTGTGTTAATGTGTAGTAGTTCTGATCAATGTATGAGATATGGTTTTTTTCCCTCTCAAGTGTAATAAATTATGGCTGGGGTGTTGGGTTAGAAGTTAAGAGCACTGACTGCTTTTGCAGAGGACCCGGTTTATTTCCCATTGCTCACATGGGCTAACAATCAACCATTTGTAACTCTAGTTCCAGGGGATCAGATGCCCCCTTCTGGCTCTGCAGGCATTGCACGACATGGGTGCACTTATATACATGTAGTCAAAACAGTCACGGACAATTATTAGAAAAATGATTTAAGAGCTGGGCATGGTGGCACACACCTTTAATCCAGCACTCAGGAAGCAGAGGCAGGCAGGTCTCTGTGAGTTTGAGGGCAGCCTGGTTTACATAGTGAGTTCCAGGCCAGCTGGGGCTAGAGGGAGACTTTTGTCTTTTAAGAAACAAAGCAACAACAAAATAATTAAAGTAAAATTAAAAATAAAATAGAATAAATTATGCCAGGTGTGGTGGCATATGTACACCTTTAATCCCAGTATTTAGAAGGGAGAGGCACATGGATCTCTGAGATAGTGTCCAGCCTGGTCTACATAGAGTTCCCGAACAGCTGGGGCTACAGGGAGACCTTAAAAAAAAAAAAAAAAAAAAAGAATAAATTGTGCAGTTCAGAAATTAGTGGCATATTTTACAAGGTAAATCGAATTCCCAGTATTACATAATGAAAGCTGTACTGTGACATTTCAGTAGCTTTGTGAGTAGTTAGTTCTGAACAGCCACTTCTCTCCTTTCTTGGACAAGCAGCATTGCTGTAATTTGTCACAAAACAGGAGTTCTTGTTCCATGGCCTTGCCTGGCGCTCGTCCCCACCCTGTACCACTGGTTAAGGATGGGATGAGGGTGCTGGAGGAAATCAGCCTTTCTCTTAGCAGTTTTTCCTACCCAAAGCCCCCTCTGTGTCAGGGAGCGTGGGGGTGTGTCTACACTGAAGGGGAAGTCTTTCAGGGACCCTGTCCCATTGTCTCCTCCCGTGATGTAACTGCTCCCCCACCCCCATGCACGTTCACCATGGGTTACCACGCCAGCCCAGAGCACTTGGAAAAAACTTGATTATGAGCTGTAAGCCAAGTAAACCTTGTCTCACTGTAAGTTAATTTTCCTACAAATTTGCTACAGTAACAGGTCTGATTAACAGGCTGTAGTTGCACAAACTAGATATGAGCAGTAATTTCAGCTTTTTGTTTGACTTAACTTTCCATCCGTTATTTTTGCCCTTTGTGCAGTCAGTGCAGTGTGGTAACATTGTTACCATGCAGTTACACTGTGACCATCTTGAGCTACAGCTGTTGTGGGATGGTGGTGATAGTCAAGGAAAGCAGAGCACATCTGGCTGTGCCCACTGCCCAGTCCTGGATCCTGGGCAGCTGCAGAACGCACTCTGTCATTTGCTGGCACTGCTAATCAGTCAGAGTACCCATCACCCCACAGTAGCCTCCACATCCCGTGTTTCTCACAGTTGATGGCCAGAGTTTGTGGAGTGGTTGAGTTAGATCTTCTTGGATCGAATCTGTGCGATTTGTGTGGTGGAGACAGAAGTGCCCAGCCGTGTCTTTCTTAAATCAGTAACCCTCCTGTTAAGTGTTGTTTGGGTTTGTGAATTTGAGAATTAGCTTATTTTAAAGAATCTATGTGGTGTTTCAGTTTGAACTCCTTTCAGTCAGTGGAACTGAAGGTGGATGGACTCTTCCTGTCCTTCAGTGACGCTTTCCCCTTCGTGCCTGCTTATTTGCTTTTTGTCAGCAAGGATGGCTGCGTCTTCTGTTGCTGATAACACATTAGAACAGGCCAGACCTGTGTGAAAGGAGGGGGCTTATGGAGCTGAAAACTGAGCAGTCCCATCCCGTCGTGCTGGCAGAGCTCCACAGCCATTGGTGGGACCATAGGCAGAGAGACCAGGGCATGTGTGCAGGCTCCTTCAGCCCCATTCCGTTCTGTAGAGACAGCAGTACACTGCTGAGGGGCGCTTCCTTTACCCAGTCCTCACAACTCTCAAATGCCCACCTCTAAACACCACGATTGGATTAAAGTTCTGCCCTTGTCGTGCCCCACCGTGGAGATCAAACTCGGAAGGGCGTTTCAGGAGGAATGAGACATAGGCATAGACTCTATCCACATTTTGACAGATGCATGTTTTAGTGTAATTGTAGTAGTGTTTTTATATTAATTAAGTAAAAATACATCATGGTTGTTTATTTTTTAAATGCAGGCTTTGTATCCTACGGTACATTTTTTGTGAATGAAAAAACTAAATTTTGGTCTTTGCAACTGTAATTTTCATCATAAAAGATGACGTCATTTTGAGGTACAGATAGTCTTTCCAGTGTCCCTGCATCTCTCTGCTCTGCTGTTCTGCACAGTATCTCCAGGGCAACACTGAGGAGCATCAGTAGATGTTCTTAACACCACACCCAGTTTTAGAGGAAAGGACACAGTCTCTCGCCATCACAATATTCTGGTGGCATATTTAATCGCCTCCCAATCCCAGTCAGTGTATTTTCCTCTCAGAGATTACATTTTTAATTTCCAGAAATTTGTTCTTGATCTTTCATATAATCTCTGCCCCTCCTTAATGAATTTTTCTGACCTTCATGAAGGTGTATGG
>NW_008349451.1:2333590-2338995 GCF_000622305.1 Nannospalax galili
GAATTACTGAGTGTGATATAGTTTTATCTTTTTTTTTCTTCCTCCAAAGTGAGACCCTGTCTTACTCTCTACTCCCAAATGTGTTTTTTCAAAAGTATGTTAAATTTACTAGGTTCTAGCCGGGCATGGTGGCACACGCCTTTAGTCCCAGCACTCGGGAGGCAGAGACAGGTAGATCTCTGTGAGTTCAAGGACAACCTGGTCTACACAGTGAGTTCCAGGCCAGCTGGGGATACAGAGAGACAAAAAAAAAAAAAAAAAAATTACTAGGTTCTTGGAAAAGAAAATAAATGGTTGGGCAAAGATGACATAATTTTCCTTCAATAAAATATAAGACCAAGTACTTGGTTATCATATGCAGTTACTATATGTGGGGTGTGTGTGTGTGTGTGTGTGTGTGTGTGCAGGTGTGTATGAATTATGGAGGTCTGGAATCGTCTTGTGTTGCTCGCACCCTGCTTTGAGGCAGGGTCTCAAGCAAACTCAGAGCTTGCTGTGTCCACTAGTCCCATTAGCTTGCTCCAGGTCCCCTGTCTCCATCTTCCAAAGCTGAGGTCACAGGAGGCTTGTTATGCCCACCCAGCATTTGTGTGTGTAAGGATATCTGTGAGTGTGCATGCCTACCTTTTACATGGGTGCAGGATCTGAACTCAGGTCCCCAGGTTTGGGGGCAGGCAGTCTAGCCACTGAGCCATATGTCCATCCCAGGCATTGCTAATATTATGTCCCTGGAGATCTACTTTTGTCTTTGCACCTCATGTACCAAAAAACCAAAGCAAAGGTAGCAAAAACCGATGATCTAATGAACTAGCCAACCAACAAATAGGTAAGTGCTGCTGTTTTGAACATACTTTTATTGTCTCCCTAGCTTACCATTCAACAAGCCACAGAGCTAGCATTCTGTCCTGACGGGACTATTTTTACTTTGAAATCCAGTGCTGGCAAGGGGGCATTTTCTTTATGTTGGAACAAAGAACTCATGAAGCCTCCTTGTTGATGAACACTAGCTTTCCAAATAGCTCTTAACAGGTTTGATTCTGAGAAATAATGGTGCATTCTGTAATATTATTTTGCTCATGGTTGAGAGTGTTTTTCCCTCCAATTAAAATAGACTGTAGAAGTACATTTGCTTACTGAGTTCTGGAAAAAAAATTAGGTGTAAATTTGAAGATGATACCGATGAGTATTTGACTCATTTTGATAAATCACAGTAATTTATGCCATAAAATTAGCACCTGGGTTTTAAAATATACTGAAATTATCTGTCCTTTGTTTTGTGTTCTGTCACATAGAAAATATAGGAAGTTTGATATATTCAAAATATTAAAGATGAAAATTTTCGTGCGTGTGTATGGGTAGCTGGTATTTCCTGAAGCTGAAGCTGTTCTGAACAGGTTTAGGGTAAGTGGATGTGTTTTATTGCACTTCAGCATTGTTACCAGCTTGACTTTGTGCTCAGCATTCTAGAAAGTGAAATAAAAATTGCATCGACCAGGAACGCCCAGACTTCTTGGTGCTGCTTTTTCCTATTTCGAAGGTGTAGTCACCATTAGTCAAATGTTTACCAACCTTCTACTGAGGGCTAGAATTGTTACACATGACGTGAAGTCTATACCCACACACATATTCAACTTACATGGTCTTTGCAGGACAGAAGAGCGGGAGGTTGATAAGCAGTGAAGCAGGCATAGCACAGTGGTCCCAAAGGATTGTAGAGTACTTGAAAACTCATTTAGTCCTGTATTTTCACTCTCTCTGAGCTTTTTTGATATCTGTATACGTAGAGTGCATTCTAAGGGCCTAAGCTATCCAGTGTGGTGATGGGTTTTGCAGCTTCCAGCCTAGTATACCTTACTCCATAAGACCTGGGTGAGTAGCCAGCTGGACCATCTGTGAGGCCAGTAAGCACACCTGTGGTGTGTGTAAGGACGCCTTAGTGAGCTTGGTGACCAGCAGCTTGGGCAGACTCTAGACTTTTCTGTGCAGGATACATCCTAGCCCTGTGGTGTAGGCAGGCATCCCGTCTGAGACTCCAGCCCCTGCTTGTCTACCCTAAGGATTTTGTAGTGCCAGTTCCTACGAAATGTCCTCCCCCTCCATGCCCCGGCCTCTCCTGCTGCCTCTCCCCTCTTCACAGCCATTATGGTGTTTTGGGTGGCCCCTCAGTGATGCAGGGTGTAAGCTTCTGTTCCTTTGCTTGAGGCTGATAGGACTTGCTAGGATGCTTCGCTACTTCTGAACTTTTCTGACCTGCCTGTGTGGGTCTGTGCTCTTGCCTGAGAGCCGCAGCTCGCGTTGGCAGAGTTCCGGGAGGTGGCGGAGCCTGCCCTGGTGTCCACCACCCTCTCCCCCAGCATTGCCAGATGACGGTTGTTGAGGAGGACTTGAGTCACATGGAAGAGCGAGAAGATGGTGCCTTAGAGTCGAACAGCATTTACCAGGTTGTATCTACTAATTGAATGTTTGTTCTGGTGGTTACCTTTGTGTACAGTGAGGCAACACTGTAGGGATTGGAATCCAAACTTTATGAAGATTGTTTAATAGCAATTACTAGCTCTTTATTTCTACTAATTTTATACACAGCAGTTATGGAACAATAACAGGGCTTGTGCTGTTTTCTGAGGTATGGGATGTTATTCTAGTCCACTCTTAGCATACCTACAAGACCACTCGCAGATAAAGTGTGCCGGGAGACCGTTCATCTGCCAGAGAAAACACGCTTTATTAACTGCTAATTACTGTCCCTAATGTGTACACAGCACAGTGGGAGAGATTGTGGCCAGCTGGGAGAGCTTCTCTCACCACACACTTCAGTTTGCTTTACTGTCCACATACGGTAATTTAAAAAGTGCTAATAGGGAAGTGATGTTTTAAAACGAACCCTACCCCAGAGATAATTGGATGCTTTTTTGTCCGTATGTTTTGAATGCATCCTTCCAGTGGTTACACAAGTCTTTATCCTCTTAATACCCAAACAAATCATAAAGATCCTTCAGATTCATGTTAAGAAGAAAACCAGGGCCAGAACAGCCCTGCTTCTTGCTGGGGGCACATTTGACCCAAGAAAGGAAGAAGTAGACTGACTTCCTATTTCATTTTTTCCTCTTCCTGGGTGTCATTTCCCTTCATTGCTGTGGAGTCTACCTCAGAACAAGGATCACTTACTCTTGCTGGAGACTGGTGTCAGAGCAGCTGTAGCAGGCTGTATCCAGCACCAGCACGCTGTGGATATGACATAATCACCTGTCCAGGAACACACACAAAACAGGGTCACTCGGCCTGTGATCCTTAGAGCTGTTCCGAAGACCAGCTTCGGTGGCTGGACTAGAAAGTAATGTTTTGCTAACTTGTGCTTGTCAGGAGGTTACTAGATGAATTACTAGAAGGTTTATTGAAGAAGAGTACTAACTGTAAGCAAGATGGGTCTGGTAAGGAGATGCAGCTAGACCCACCCGACCCTTCTGAGGGACGGAAGGTAAGGAAGTGGAGGTTGTCTGAAGTGTGATGAATCAGGTCTCTCACAGAACCCCCGTGCAGGCGGAGAGTGTATGACAACAACAGCATTGAAGAAATGACCAGCCACTGGTCCGTGCCAAAGAAGCTCACGTGCGGACAGGCACTGCCTAGAGGCAGGCCGAGGGGTGGAACCTAAGTCTCACGGGCATCTTGATTCTGCTCAGTATTGTTAAGGATAGTTGGGATGGAAACCTAGAAGGCACACCACATTGTGTATATTTAAAGTGTATAGTGTGCTGTATCTAAAGCAGAAATATGAGTCTTACACTGAAAACTTCTGCATCAGTAGAGGATTAGGAGGCCACATCACATGTACGTAATATTCAGGCTCTTTAAAAGAATATTTAATATTCTTATTTTATGTATATTGAATGTATTCCCTGCATGTATATAAGTGTACCTGTGTCATGCAATGCCTGCAGAGGTCAGAAGAAGGCATTGGATTCCCCTGGAACTAGAGTTACAAACAGTTGTTAGCCACCATGTGGGTGCTGGGAATCAAACCCATCCTCTGCAAGAACAGCCAGTGTTCTTAACCACTGAGCCATCGCTCCAGCCCCTATTTAGGCTTTTTTAGTATCATTTTTGTTCTAAGATTTGTTTTCATTTTATGTGTATGCATATTTTGCCTGAATGTGTGCGTGTGTGTGTGTGTGTGTGTGTGTGTGTGTGTGTGCACCACACGCATCCTTGTGGAGGCCAAAAGGCATCACAGCCCTCAGAGCTGCAGTGAAGTGGTTGTGAGCTGCAGTGTGGGGGCTGGGAACCA
Organism: Nannospalax galili; assembly: GCF_000622305.1. NCBI lineage: Eukaryota > Metazoa > Chordata > Mammalia > Rodentia > Spalacidae > Nannospalax > Nannospalax galili. The sequence continues at coordinate 2,337,876 of NW_008349451.1, forward strand.
AACTCAGGTCATCTGCAGGAGTAATAAGTGCTTAATCTCTGAGCTGTCTCTAACCCCACATCAAGTTTTAAGAGAGTTTAAAGCAGTAATGTTTGCTTGTAACTCCTGTTACAGAATTTAGTTTCTAAAAATCACTAAGGGCATTACACTTATAAATTGTGTATTTAGGTTGGAAGATCTTTAGGCTGTGAGTGCAAAGTCCAGGGCTGTGAAGATGAGCACTGTAGTCACTGCGGTGGCCGCTGAAGCAGGTTGCCTATCCCGAAGGTTATCGCATAGGGACAAATGAGACGTGTTTTCCCATCATTAGACAATTAGGGTTGAACATACTAAAACTAGCAGCTGCTTCAGTTCGCTATGAGAACGCAGAGTTCTCTCAGGCCACCCTACTTGTCTCACACAGAAATGCCCCTGGCCACATCCATGTTTTCACACACTTCAGCCTAATGTGGAGTGACAGTTCTTCCTGAGTGACAGTTCCCCTGAGGCAGCAGATCTCCTCCATGGAGGAGCTAACTGTAAGGTGACCATCACCTGTGGGTTACTTGTGCCAGAGTCCCAAGCTTTACTTGAGTGACGAGATCAAGTTCATTTCAAACCCTGGAATTTTGTGACTGTAGAAATTGCTTTTAATTTTGGCATACTGTGCCTTGTGAGTGGGGATCCTGGCACCCTGGCATCCCCTCTGGGGTGTCATTCTTAAGGGAGAACATTTTCATTTGTCTGGGTGCATTGATCCTTTTCAGTAAATTGAAAGACAAAAAAAGTTTTCTGTAGTGATAGACTATTTTTTCCTTTCCATACTGGGAATATGTTTTGAAAACTATTCTTGTTATCTTTATCTTGACAGTTTAAAAGATGAACCTAAAGATCTTATTTATATAAACCAGTATATTTTCAGAAAAGATGTGTTCTCTATATAATGTCTACTGTGGATGAAATTAATACCTGAACTTGAAATAATTTATTAAAAATGCTTATTAGGCCAGGCGTGGTGGCACACACCTTTAATCCCAGCACTTGGGAGGCAGAGGCAGGTGGATCTCTGTGAGTTCAAGGCTAGCCTGGTCTACATAGCAAGTTCCAAGCCAGCTGGGGCTACAGGGAGACTGTGTCTCAA
>NW_008349451.1:2339033-2344430 GCF_000622305.1 Nannospalax galili
AGGAGAAAAAACTCGAACCAGTAGAAACGGCTTCCGCCCACTAAGTTTCTAGTTTCCGTTTCTTTGCTCCACTTCCCCCTCAACGGAATCTCACTGTGCAGCCCAGGTTTGCCTGCAACTTGCTGTTAAACTCACAGAAATCTGCCTGCTTCTGCCTCCAAGTGCTGGGATTAAAAGTGTGTACTACCATGTCCTGGTGGAGAGGCCCCTTTTATCTTTTGGTCTTTTTGAGAGAGGGTCTCCCTATATTTGTAGCTGGCCTGGATTCACTGTGGAGACTAGGCTGGCCTCAAACTCACAGAGATCCACCTGCCTCTGCCTCTGAGTGCTGAGACTAAAGACGTGGGCTACCGCGCCTGGCTGGAGGTTCCTTTTTAATAGAGATTTTGATGAAAAGATAAGGCACAAGAAAGGCCTTTGTGCTGGCAGATTCCCTGGGAAACAAGAACTGAAGGCATCATCGTTAGTACCTTGTAGCCCAGGATTCAGAAGGCAGCATTAGGATGAAGCTCGTTTTTATTCCCTGGACCCTCAGGTTACCAAAAAGCATTGTCCCTGTGTTCACAAGGCTTCCCCGAGCCAAGCCCTGAAATAGGATCTTGCACTTAACTTCTCTTCGTTTGAAACTCTTTTGATGTGTTTGAAGAAATGAGGTCCCTTAGCTATGATGACTTTGTTGGCAGATGTGTAAGTTCTCCATCTGCCTTCGAGACTGTGACGGTTTGGTATGTCGGCAAAAGAACAAGTCAGTAGCTGAAGTGAGGGCTGGAGCTGAGATTGTAAAATTACCAGAATTGCCACGTTTTGGCATTTTCCTGAATTAACTCACTTAATGTTTATATTAACTTGTTTAATATTCATACTTCATTTTGGATATTTCTGGAATGAGACAAATAGACTAGACAGCTAGAGCACACCTACATGAAGAGTTTACTGTTGTGCCCAACATTGTAACCCCATCAGCTTTCCTCAGAGTGAAGAGGGATTTGGAGTTAGATGGAAGCGTCTAGTACCACAGTCTCCCACTGTGCCCTGGCACTGCCTCTGTTTACCCCTCTCTGTCAGAAGCTGCTGGGAACCCATCCGTGAGCTCTTAGTGCCCATAATCCGTCTCCTGAGCTCACAGATTGGCTCTGAAGACAGGTGGGAAGAGTGTTGAAACTGGGGAGCGTTAGTCACAATGTGGAGCTGGGGAGATTTGTCCGTAAGGTTCAGTCGATGAAACAATTTTACACCAGAGTCTCTAGAGTCCCTGTCAGCTTAGTTTTTCTAGTTGGTGAATAAGAGTCTGGATGAAGCATTGGGTGCAGGTTTGCTCTTGATCTGTTCTGCACACCACAGCCAGGTCTGACATGATTTATTCTAAGCTCAAGTTTTGGTGAACTGTGGTCCCCCTCTGCCCATTTCTCCCTCATATGCTGGTTGTCAGGAGAATTGATTTTCTTCACTATCAGTCTAATTGTTTGGGCATGTATGCATGTGCGCATGTGTATTTTGCTGAGGATCTAACCCAGGACGTTGCACATACTAGGCAGATGCTTTACCATGCTACTACAAATCCAGCCCATTCTTAGGTGAAGAGATACAGTTGTACTCCTTAATTCATGATGTATTGTCTGGTTACCCATGTGCTTTTCATGTGGTGTGTGTGTGTGTGTGTGTGTGTGTCTGTCTGTCTGTCTGTCTTTCTGTCTGTCTGTGTCTGTGTGTTTACAGAATGTATATCTGTTTCCTTTCAGTTCTTTACCCCCAATGTCTCTTCTCCCACAGTGGAACAGTTCTAAAGTGTTTGCTGGATGCCCTGATTGAGTATGTACTCACAGTGTATTTTATGATTCTATACACACAATATTTCATAAGAACGGTATGTGCAGAGCTCATTTAATTTCCTGCCTTTTATCTCCACCGAGGTCTAGTCCTCTGAGACCCCGGAAACGTGCCTGAGATGCTGAGCTGTTGTGTGACTCTCAATCCTCTTTTCACTGTCTTCTACTGTGCAGTCTCATTTGTTGTTCTAAACTGAAGACTCCACGGTACACACCACCGTGTTTCCCTCGTCTTCTCCTCCCGGTAGCAGACACCCGAGCGGCCCCCCTAGCTTCCTATCAATCCTCAAGAACTTGGTGTCCTTACTGTATGACGCAAGATTAGAAAACAGGACATCATCTCTTTCTATTTGCTCACACATTGGTGTGTCTCTCCACCCATCCATGTATCACCAAGCCATCATTTCCTCCAAGAGAGCAGGTGCTAGAGGAGGGGTCAGGTGTACATCTGTGGCACTGCATGTGATAAGTTCTGACAAATTTCAGTCCTACAGCCCTGATTACTCCAGACACTTTGCATAACCCGGTTGCTAGTATTTCAGTCTTTTAAGGTGACACCTCATTCTCAACTTGAATTTCTTACTGTAAGTCTGGAAACCTCAGGGTTGGTTGTTCAACCTGTTGATACTTGTTAGCTGTTTTTCCTGTTGAAGTTGATCTACCTTTTTTTCTTGCCAATTTTTAGTTCTTTGTAAATAAAATATATTAATCGTTGCTATTTTCAGTTCTGCTTGATAACTCCAAAAAGATTCACCCTATCTGTGATGGGTCCTCATGCTCTGCATCCTCAGACTATCCGCCTTTCAGCATGGTATGTGTGTGCAATTTTTTTGCTGAAAGAGTAATAGGAGCTGGGCATGCGGCACATGCCTGGACTGCTTGTGAGATAGAGGCAGGAGGATCAGGAGCTCAGAGTTATCCTGTGTATCCAGTTTGAGATCAGCCTGGGCTACGTGAGACCCTGTCTCAGAAAAATATGCTGCTATAGCTGGAGTGGTGGCTCATTCCTCTAATCTCGCACTTGGGAGGCTGAGACAGGAGGATTGCCTTAAGTAGGAGGCCAGCCTGGGTCATAGCGTGAGGTCCTGTCTAAACAGAAACAGGACCCATGCAGTCTGCTGTGTAAGAGGACCGAGGCAGGTGAAGACGAGGGACAGGTCTTAAAATGGCCTGATTAGAAGTAGGCTGCTAGATGTTTTCTGGGGCTTTGAGTCTCCAGAGGGCACATATTCTTTGAGTGCCCATGTATCTGTCTTTCCTGGGGTCCTTGGCATCTCTACAATCTCTTCCTTAGAGCTCCGTTGGCTGTTACCCACTGTTTGTTACCCAGTGTTTGTACCGGATAGAAAGCTGCTGTTCTGGGGGTACGGTGTTACGGGGAGGGAACTTGTGCTGTGGTTGATATCAGGAAGACTGCGACCTTCTCAAGTGCTCCTTGGTGCCCACACTCTTGCAGTGAGATGGAGAGGGAGCTGGGACCTCACCCTGCCTTCCAGGTGAGGAAGCTCTAATGCACACTTTTCACCTGAGGAGCTCGACTTGCTGAAGAGTGTTCTGGCAAGGGTCACGGCTGCTCTGTTCTTCCACATGGGAGGAAGTGGGGAGTCTCATGGCTCTTGACAGTGAAACCCTGGTGGGATTCCAGGTGGAAACCCTCTGAAGTGTGAGGGTCCTGACTCTATTCCCAGGGTTCTCAGTCCCCTGCTCATCTTTAATGACTTTGGGGACCTCCTCAAAAAGAGGTCAAGCGTTTTCATCAGGCCTTATCCCCAGCAGCCTCTGCTGTGGGTAGGCAGACCCTGATGTGGTTCGTTGGATCAGTCCGTCCAGGATTTTCTTGTAAGGATCCACATGTGTAATGACTAAAATCAGAATTATAAATACATGTTCATTACTTAAGCAAACTTCAGAAGTTTAAATGCATCATAAATTTCCTTCAGATTTGAAAACGTTATCTTAGCTCCTCCCGAATACCATCCTTATGAGGAGGACAGTGGGGCCTGCTGGTTTGGGAGGGAGTTTCTGGAACTCTGCTGGACAGAATGTGACCACGGTCAGTACTTAGTAAACTACCCAGGACTTGACCGATCTGGTATGAGAACTCTGTGTCTGCTATTCAAGGTCAGCACTGTGTGGAGCCGTCTGTCTGTCTGTCACTGAGGTCAACACTCTGTGCTTCGTATTTACCTGTGTCCTGCCCATTGGCAGTTATTCTGCAGTGTTTCCCGAGCATCCCTAGATTTCACTGAAATGTGATTTATGTTAGAGAAGGTGGATGGAATTGGTTGCACTTTGAAATGTGTGGATTTTTTTTACTGTAGAAAAGAAAATGTTGTGTTTTCTAGCTAGTGCATGTCTAGCTGGATGGCTGATCTTTTAAGGAATCATGTGAAAGGTGTTTGGTAACAGCTCCATCCCCTCTGTTACAGACACTAGAGATGTATGCATGGTTCTCAAAATGGTCTTTACCCAGTCTGCACTTCCTGATGACTTTAGTCTTTATGTACAGGAACAGCTAGACCTTTCTCACGGCTCCTCATTTCCTAATCTTAAGACTCTGAGCTCAATTTTGAGGTCTGGGGCAGGGAGGCTGAGGTTTAAATCTTTTCATTGACCATCTGATTTCTGCCGTGTTATGTGCCTCTGACCTGTTTTCCCACAGAACTAGTAATTTAGCTCATCACTGCTCTGTGTAAATCGTAGCCACAGCTATTTCCCAGGGTGGTTTGGGATCTAATGAGTGGTGGTTGGTGGTGCCCCAGTAGACCTTGTGGGCCAGTTGATTGGTGTGGTTCACTGCAACCTCACTCACGTTTTGGTCAGGTTGCACTTAGGGGAGTTATTTTAAACTCTGCCAATTCTGTTTATGTCCAGGGTTTAGGTGGCCCCAGTCTGGTTTACCTTGCACTGTGATCCATGCAAAGACAGTTGCTTGTTTTTATCAGAGTCAAGAACTAATGCATTTCTCCTTTTTCTTTGGATTATATTGACAGTCATTTTGATATGTAGACTCATCCACTAACTTGTGTGTACTGTGTGGCAAACTTAGTTCCAGAGCCTTTGATATAGCATGCATTGTTCCAGAAAAGACTTTAAAAATGAAGCATTCTTTATCTCTAAGTCATAAGAAACATATAAAATGAATTATAATAGAGTCATAAACACTGCACTAGAGGAAGAAACAAAGATCAGTGGAGGTAAAGACAGAACAGCAGCCAGTTCCTCCTGAGTTTTAGGGAAACCTCACCGAGGAGGACAGTTCAGGGGGAGAACCTCGTGTGAGGAAGCAGGATGTGTCTTCCAAGCTGAGGTCCTCCTTCAGGCTGAGGCGCTCCTTCAAGCTGAGGCGCTCCTTCAGGCTGAGGCGCTCCTTCAAGCTGAGGCCCTCCTTCAGGCTGAGGCCCTCCTTCAAGCTGAGGCGCTCCTTCAAGCTGAGGTGCTCCTTCAAGCTGAGGTGCTCCTTCAAGCTGAGGTCCTCCTTCAAGCTGAGGCGCTCCTTCAGGCTGAGGTGCTCCTTCAAGCTGAGGCGCTCCTTCAAGCTGAGGCCCTCCTTCAGGCTGAGGCCCTCCTT
>NW_008349451.1:2344504-2347388 GCF_000622305.1 Nannospalax galili
GCTCCTTCAGGCTGAGGTCCTCCTTCAAGCTGAGGTGCTCCTTCAAGCTGAGGTGCTCCTTCAAGCTGAGGTGCTCCTTCAGGCTGAGGTGCTCCTTCAGGCTGAGGCCCTCCTTCAAGCTGAGGTGCTCCTTCAGGCTGAGGCCCTCCTTCAGGCTGAGGTGCTCCTTCAAGCTGAGGCAGAGGGGAGGGCAGGGAAGGAGGCTGCAGGAGTTTCCCTTTTTGGCCCAGGAGTGGCCTCTGTTAGGAGTTACCAGAGGGTGAGTTGTGAGTAAAAGAATGTCTATAGACATCTCTGCGGGCAGCCATCATCAGGGGAGTCTCCAGGGGAGGTGTGACAGGAATCCGTATTAGGTCTTATGGCCAGCCTTTATCAGGGGTCTCTAGGGTGTGTGTGTGTGTGTGTGTGTGTGTGTCTGAAGTTCCACCACAGGACCTTGAACACACCAGGCAAATGCTGTACCACGCAGAGTGCTGCTTTTGTTACTGGTGGCTGTAACTGATAAATGTGTCTAATTTATACAAAATTTTATTTAGTGTAAAAAAAATGCAGGTAGGACATTTTTTCAGTTCCCCCATGACTGACTTCTAAATATTTCACTGTGGTGAGATGGTAATGTACACGCACGCACACACACACACAGGGTACTGGAAATACTCTGAAATGTTGTAATTCCCTCCTCCCATTCAAAAATCATGTTAGTTTGGAAAGTATGTGTTTCCAGCGGTTAGTGGTGATGAGCGTGCATCCACTGGTCCTGCCTGCTATGCCATTGTTACACACTGACTGTTCACAGCTAGAGCAACTGATTCTTGAGAGAAGTTGATCAATTTATTACTAAGAGAACTGTGTAAAGACACGCTGGGGTGATCATGAAACTAGCCAGTCTTCCTTATGGTTCTCTCAACGTTTCCCTTGTGTATTGTGCAGTACTATTATTAGGTACATAGGCTTCTACAGTTGTTGTCCAGGTGTCCTAGTTTGGTGATAAGCGTACTCCATAACATGGGTAGGCATCAGCAAACCGCTCCAGTATTACATGTGCTAAAATGTGCCTAGTACCTTTTTCTCCCAGTTTTTCTGTTTCAGATGTACCCTTTATAAGCAGTAGATGGTAGAGTTTTTCTTTTAATTTGGACTGATAATGGTTTTTGTTTTAGATTTTAAAAAATTATCTTTATTTAAGACGATGGGTCATATATGTAGTTTACATGTGCCTGTATTTTCATATGCTTACATAGTACAAATTGGTTATAAATATAGGTCATATGAGTTAAAACTTCCAACTTAGACCAAATCCCTATAATTCACAGTGTAAAGGGTTTTTAAAATATGTTTTTTTTTGTGTGTGTGTGTGTCTTTTTGAGACAGGGTCTCCCTGTAGCTCCAGCCGTTCTGGAACTCCCTTTGTAGACCAGGCTGGCCTTGAACTCACAAAGATTCACCTGCCTCTGCCTCCCAAGCGCTGGGATTAAAGGTGTGCGCCACCACGCCCAGCCCATGTTTTATTATTTTTATTTTATGTATATGAGTGTATTGCCTGCACGTATGTAAGTGCACTCATGTAGTGCAGTGGCCATGGAAGTCAGAAGGCGGCATCAGAGCCCCTGGAACTGGAGTTATGGACAGTGGTTAGCTGCCATGTGGGTACTGGGAACTGAACCTGGGTCCTCTGCAAGAACAGCCAGTGCTCTTAATCCCTGAGACATCTCTCCAGTCCCATTTTTTAAAAACAAGCCAGATAAACACTGTTAGTCAAGATGCTATTTAGTTACTTGTCTGGCATCTGATTCTGTGGCTCAGAGAAGTTTGTATTGCTTGGAAATACAAACTGGCTTTTAGAACGGGGTGAGTCCTTCTTAGAGAAGCTTCAGGTCCACAGCTGGCTTCACTGGAAAGTGCAAAGAATTGCCATCTGCCCCCCATCCTCATTCTCACGTGGCCTCTTGACAGTCAGATTCCTTAGTAGCACCTTGGTTGTCATCCACGAGCCCCATGAGTGTTACTGGAAGTACGTAGCTCACCCAGCCTTCCTTCTGGTGGTATACATCCTGAGTTTCCGCAGATGCATAATGGTGTGTTTCCGGCTCTACGCAGTGGTCTCTGTGTTGTCTGGTAGCTCCTCCAGCCCCTGCAGACACCGAGGCGTTGATGGTCTTTAGTTTCGCCTCTTCTAGTCTGTCTTGGTCTTGAAAACGGCTTCTTTTGCTTAGCTGCAAGCATCTGTGATCAGACTGGCTCATTTGGACAAAGACAAGACCAAGGAGACGCGATGGCCGGGTGCACAGGGAAATAGTGCTGAACTCTAAGGCATTGCCAAGCTCGGTGGAATGGCTCTGCCATTTTGCACACTCTTCTGCCTCAAAGCGTTCCTGTATCAGCTGATTTTAAAATGTCCGATTCTAGGTGGTTTAGTGACATTACTGTATAAATATGGAAGTGTGGATTCGGAAGGAGATGAGCAAGGGAAGTAAGAGCCACCTGCACGATACCTTCTGATTATGAATTCAAGGGGACTGGAAAGGTGGCCCAAGGGTTCCAAACACGACTGCTCTTGCAGAGGACTCAGGTTCAAATCCCAGTGTCCATGTGATGGCTAATAACCATCTGTAACTCCAGTTCCTGACGCCCTCTGACCTCGCTGAACATTGCTCCACACGGACGCACTTACACACATGCAGGCAATATACTCATACATGTAAAATAAAAATAATAAATAGAATATTTTTTAAAGTTATTTAATAACCACATGATTAGAAGAAGCATTTCATTACAGCTTTAACATATTCAGTAACAATTTCCAGAGCAAAGATACATCTCTTTCAAAAGTGGCTGTAAATTTTTAGATTCACAGTTGAATTAATACAGTTATACAATATTGTAT
>NW_008349451.1:2347439-2395538 GCF_000622305.1 Nannospalax galili
TCTTACAAAATTGGCTGTACATTTTTAGGTTTACAGTTGAGTTAATACAGTTATACAATATTGTATTCAGTATAAACCCTATAATACATAAAATTGAATGAAGTTTTAACCTTTAAAAAAATCCATTTCATTTTAAAATATTCTGTTAATAGAATATTTTTTTAAATTCCTGGGAATGAGACTCACAGAGGACCAACAGTTTAAGACTCCCAAGTGAAGCATCAGGCCACTTCTTGAGGAAGCCAGTGTCAGCGTCCTGGCAGTCCTGTGTCCCTCCCTCCTTCACTGTCTTAGAGTGAATATTTATGTGTTCTAAAATTCATGTTGGAATTTAACTCCTAGTACAGCAGTGCTGAGTGGCTGGACCTTGAGGGGCTGGGTGTGCTTAGTGCCTTAGAGACCTGGGAGCAGGTTTGGCCCTGAAACAATTCCACCAGGTGAGGACATTGTGTTCAGTGATTATTATGGGACCAGAGATGCTGGACCCTCAACTTATGTGACAAGTAAGTTTCTGTTATTTATAAATTTCACAGTCTGTGGTATTTTGTTATAGCCAGGCAAATGGGAATAAGCTATTGCTAAACTGTGATTCTTGCTAAGAGCTTTCTTACGTACACGGAACATTTACCTCCAGAGCCCACTTGAAGGTCATCATTAAACTGAGGTCCTACTGTGCTGTTTAAGCATGCGGATGGAGTAGGATTGAGATGCATTTTCAAAAGCTATTTCACTTACAAGTGGTTGAAACAGAAACACTCTGCTTAAATTTCAGAGTGTGTCAAATCCTTGCATTTAATAAAATGTAACTATCTAAATATAGAAACCACATCTTGGAAGCAGCCTGCCTTGTGCTGTGGGGTCGCTTATGTTCAGTGGATTTCTCTGCTCCCTCTGGGAAGCAAAGACTTGTTTACATTGGAAGGACCTATTTGCTTGCACTTTTCTGTGACTGAAGTTGATGTGAATCTGCTCATGTCGCTCATGGTAGGCTTTTTTTTCCTCCCAGTATGAAATGTGTTGATGTTATTGCCTTTGTGGCAGGGACTTTAAGTAGATATAATCTCAGTTTGTCTTCATTAGGTTTAATGCATTGGCCCTAAATGATGGAATATCTATAACTCTGTATGTTAAGACATTTAGTAAATTCACATTGAGTTCATATTAAGTAGATGTATTACGTGAGCTTTCAAGATTATCCTTCGAGATCACTTGATCTGTGCAGGGTTAGGGGTGTCAAGGAGACAAGGAGACGTTACAGGATCCACACTACACACAAGGCTGACAGAAGTTCACAAACACTGGGAACTTAGATTGCTGCGTACCTGAATGCAAGCCACCAAGATCAAGATCCAGTGGTCTAAAATAGAGAAAAGCTTCCACATGTGATTGGGATTAGATCTGTTTGCTGTGTGTCTGTAATTTACATTCCAAGGAAGAAGAGATGTTTTACATTTCTTTTATACGTTCAGGAATCAAATAAAAACCACAGAACCTCTATATTTATATTTGAGTCTACACTGAGCATTTTTACTTGGAATAATTCCCTCCAAAGAGGGGTGGCATAGCCTTCCGAGCACCTTTATTTTAGATTAAACTTGAAAAGGTTGTTTTTGACACCCTCGCAAGAGTTAGAATTTATTTCTTCAATTATATAACTTGATGACACTTGTTATATCTTCACGTAAGATAAGTATCTTAAATTTTTTACTAAAATGCTACTGCAGTTTTGAGATGCAACGTAATGCTGAAGCAAAATGTAAAAATCTCTTCTTGGATGAGGTTTGCTGGGATGAATTTCAGTTAATTTTCATAACATCTTTTTATAGTGCCGTAAAGCCAAGTCTCGTTGACCAGAGGCGCTAGGCCTGGGAGCGCTCACAGCTTTGCGCTCTCCACAGCAGTTAGCCCTCAGCCAAGGCTTTAGCTGTCAGCTGACAGAGACAGAGCGAGGCTGGGGCCATGGAACTTCCGTGCCGCCCCCTTCCTTGGCTGCATTGAGACAGATGTCCTCGGCCACAGAGCCTGCTGTGACTACTGCCTGCAGCCTCGTAACCTGTACCTGTAGCCAGTATGAAGATGGAGCGGTTAGTGTGCCAGTCAGAAAACTAGACAATAGCTTTGAGTTGGATGTAGATCTGAGTCCATAGACCATTTACAGAAGACAGATTTTTCCCAAGCTGGGTGTGGATGAGCTCCGTGGCACATACACAGCACAGCCTGTGGACCAGTGGACCAGGTGTCATCAAGTGGAACATTTCCACCGTTGAAACTAAGAGGAGCTGGGTGTCGTTCTGAAATGCCAGCATGTGGGAGGCAAGAAGCCTCCCAGCCTGATCGCCATAGCAGATTCCAGCCCAGCCAGAGCTATGTAGCAAGTCTGTATTTCAAAAGATCAAAAAGGAAAGGAACCAACAAGACAAAAGAAGAAACAGTAGAAGGGCCGGGGCTGTGGTGATAGCTCAGCTGGTTATGAAGGCTTTTGCTGTGCTGGCCGAGAACCAGAGCTCTGATCCCACGCACTCATGTAAATGCTGGGCATGTGATGGCCCACCTGTAATCCCTGTGCTCAGGAGGCAGAGACAGGATGCTCACACAAGCTGCCTGGCCAAGCAAGCCAAGTCAGCAAGTTCTGGTTCAAGCGAGAGACCCTTCCTGCGTGTGAGAGGTAGGCAGCTGGTTTCAAACTTCTCCACGCACGTGCACATGGGAACACTCATATACAGTATACGTAGACCACACACACACACACACACACACACACACACACACACACACGGAAACACCCATATACAATATACGTAGACCATACACACATGAACACCCACGCACAATGCACATAGACCACACGTACATGCACACACATGTAAATACATACAGTGCACATAGACCAGACACATGTGAACAACCATGCACAATCCATGTAGACCAACCATAAACACATACATACATTTGAACACTCACACGCTTTGCACATAGGTCACAACGCATGTGGATACCTGTACAGAATGCATGTAGACCACACACATACACAGACCCATACACAATGCACATAGACCACACACACATGTGAACACGCATATATACGTGAATATCTGTACACATTGCACATAGGCCATACATACAGATGAACACCCAGACACAGTGAACTACACCATACATTAAGAGTCTGGGATGGCATGGTGGCACACACGCATGTGACCCTGGAATGTGGGAATGAGACAGGAAGAGCACAGTTTTGAGGCCAGCCTCGTCCATAGTGGGGACTGTGGCTCTGCAGCCCTGAGTTCACCTGCTGAAATGACTGAAACCAACATTGACCATCAGGTGGTACGTGTGTAACCAGGAGACCCTCAGACACTCCAAAATGGCACAGTCATTTTGAAGAAGTACTCGGCTTCTTCTGACTTAAACATAGATCTTCTAACCAAACAATTCTGGGAAAACGGCATGTCTAAAATCCTGCTTCGTTTGCAGTAGACTTGGTAGATGCACTCTGGTATATTTATACAAAAGAATTCTGCTTTTTCATAAAAAGGAACCAATTACTGATACATGCAGTTAACTATGTAGACAATTTAGAGGTTTTGTTTTTACAGATCCCAGAAAGCCACATCCGAGCAACTTGAACCTCATTAGAAATATGTGATGCTGGTTCTAAAGTCCTAATGTTTTGGATTTCAGTAAGAGATACTTTAAAAGTTATTTGTCCGCCCTCTGTTACAAAGAGTGTACCAGCATTCCTTCCGAGGCTGTTATTAGTGAGTAGCATGCTTTGTTTATGTTGTCACAAGTGTCACAAGTATGTCAGTTCTTCAGGAATTTCAAGCATTTTTGATGACCAGTCACATTAAACAAATTCCATCACTTAGTTCTAACGGCACCAAGAATGTGAACACAAAATGGAGGTTCAGACGTTTGCTGTGCACCCAATAGAGAGCTTGCTCTGAGCCTACAAACGGTGCTAACCAGTTTCTGTCTAGTGGAACATGAGGCTTCTTAGGAGACATGTCTCCACAGTCTAAATTAAACCAGAGAAGATTGCCTTTATTTCACTTACAGACATGGGTGATATAAGACAGCTTGCACAGTTGTGGCTTGAAACTCTTTCTGAAGGTTTATCTTTAAAAAGTTGTCACCTGGTCCATGCCGTGATTGTTCATTGTAGATTTCTTGGAGTACTAATCAGTGAGGTATCTAAATGCTGGGTGATCTGCCTTTAAGAGTTTGTTGGGGACGGATGGTTTTCCTCTCCGTCTAGTTTTTGTAATCTTTTACTCTGTTGCAGTACCTTTAAGGAGCTACTTAGGGGGCTGGGGGCTGGAGGATACACTGTGATGGCAATAGAGATGTAGTTTTGGAAGTTAACCCTAACAGCAACAGACCAGGACAGGAGGAATGTGTGAGGGAAACCTTGAAAGTGAAAGAAGCCGTCGGGGGAGGTGAGCAGGGGTCAGTCCACTGAGACTCCTGGACACCTGTCCACCCTCCCTGTTCCCAGACATACCACATTTCCAAGTTGGAATGCAAATTACTCAACATCTGTGGTATTCCTAGCGGGTTCCCAGACGCTGTCCAGTCAAAAATGGCAGCTATGATTGCAGCCTGTCTGTAAAGTGACTTGGATATAGAGAGGCGTGCTGCGCTCAAGTGCTCTTCTAGCCTTTGTCCTCTGAATAAAGGAAGTGAGTAGTGGGAACAGGAAGTGATTCTATAGTATTTGAGGAACATTCTGAAAGGACTTAAATAAACACGTCTGTGACTAAAAGCTGCAAGTCGGGAGGCGTGCTGGACAGCGTCATTCGCCAGCTGACACTCCTGGGTGGAGGGAGTCTCAGTTGAGGAGGTGTCCTCATTGACATTTTCTTAATTGCTGAGTGATGTGGGAGGGCCCAGTCCACTGTGGGCGGTGCCACACCTGGGCAGGTGGTCCTGGGTAGTATAAGGAAGCAGGCTGGACACTGGCCAGGGGAGCAGCCAGTCAGCAGCGTTTCTTCATGACCTGTGCCCCAGGTTCCTGACCTGAATTCTTTCCTTGGCTTCCCTTGATGATGGGCCTTGCTTGTAAGCCAAATAAACCCTCCCCAAGTTGGTGCTGGTCAGTGTTTATCACAGTAACAGAATGCTAACTAAGGAAGTGAGGCTCAGGGGGAAACTTCTCGTTACTTTGGTAATGATGAGGAGTTAGTGCTGATGGTTACTGATACTGTTGATATTACATGATTGCCCATGTTAATAATGCGTATGTAGGCTGTGACTGCGGAGGAATTCATTCAAGGCCTGACAGGGAGCACACCTGAGGAGAACATGGGCTACTGAGCAGTGAGCAGTGATCTGGAGCAGTTACTTCACCCACACGTGTAAAGCCCAGTGTGCTTGAGGCCCCGAGGAGATCAGCCATTCCTGAACCAGCAGCAGTACTTTAAGTACAATTGCTTCTTTCAAATGACAGCATCTGTTTTTGTACAGACCAGCCCAGAGTTTGCCTTCTGTGACAGGGTCGTGTGGAATTAAGACATGTCATTCGGCATGCGTGTTCTGAACGTCATGTGGTTGTTGTAGCTCGTGCATCCTGTTTGTCTTTAACTCTCCTTAGACTGTGGAGGAAACTTGGCTCACATGTCATTAATTACTTAATGATTTCCATTAGTTTGACTTGTTGACATAAGACTACTTTTCAAGGAAAAGCTGTTTTCAGAGTTATTTATGACTCTGGAAAGTTTATTGTGGTTCTTTTTCTAATTCCAGAGCTTCCATTTATTGAGTATTTACTGTTTACCAAACCCTCAGTAAGCCCAAACTGAGGAACTTTCATCTCTGGAGAATTATGTTTACTTATTTTAGTATGCGTATGTGTGGGGGTTTATGTGAGTGTATGCATGATGTTCACGTGTGTGTGGGCACCGGTGTATGTGAATATACATACATGTGTGCGTGCATGTGGAGGCCAGAGGCTGCTGTCCAGGAGCCTTTCTCCTCCACTCTCCGTCTTACATATTGAGGCAGGATTTCTTATTTGAACCCAGAATTGGCCTGTTCAGCTAGTCCAGCTGGCCAACCTGTCCAGGATTCTCTTGCTCTGAGCTCTGGGCTCACAGTGTGGCACCACGTGGCCCAGTGTGTACGGAAGTTGTGGCTCTCCATGTGCTTGGTGGCAAGTGCTTTGCTGAGTGTATGACCTTCCTAGCTCTATTGTTTTCAAGTGTTGGCCTTTTTTTCTCCTTCAAAGTATTGTTGTTGGATTTTGTGTATTTCAGACACAGCATCTTAATCATTTTATACCCTTCCCGCATCCACACCCTCCCATACCCCCCCACCCCAGACTGCAAGCATTCTGTCACTTAGGATGAGGTGTATTGAGTCAAGTTAATGTACCCAGACATCCCTCAGTGCAAGTTCGTCACTAGGGTCTCGTCAGCCTGTCTAGAGTCACTTCTTTAAAGAAGATCAGCTCCTCCTCACCCAGCAGTAATCAGCTGTCCAGTAGTTCTTCAGCTAAGCTGGGGCCTGCTGCCCCTTTGCCCAGTTCTGTGCTGGGTTTGTCTGCTTGAGTGTGCGTGGGTCCTGTGCATGTTGACACCATTGCTGTAGGTTCATATGAGCAAGGCCCCAGGAGCCTGTAGGGCTTTGTTTCCTTATGGTCATCTCACTGTAGCCCCAGCTGGCCTGACACTGGCCATGTAGACCAGACTGGCCTTGCTCTCACAGACAGCTGCCTGCCTCTGCCTTCTGAGTGCTGGGATTAAAGGCATGCACCACCATGCTCAGCTGAAGCTGCATCTTTCACTGTGATTTTTATTCTTCAAAAATAAGAAATTCAAAGCAGCCTTATAATTTTAGACGGGAATAATAGATTATCTTAACTAGATGGGGACTCTGGTCACTTTCTTCGTACACTGCCTTGCCAAGAAATGTTTTAAAACAGAACAACTTTTAAAGATGTAAAGGTGTTAGGGAATTAGGGAATATAACCGTGGTTTAAGCTGGACATGGTGGCGCACGCCTTTAATCCCAGCACTTGGAAGGCAAAGGCAAGTGGATTTCCATGAGATCAAGGCCAGCCTGGTCTACATAGCTAGTTCCAGGCCAGCTGGGGCTACAGGGAGACCCTGTCCACAAAAAAGACAAATAAATAAATAAGTAAATAAACAAATAAATAAATAGGTAAATGCGTTTACATTTAAAGGAGGCTTGGAAGTTCCTGGCACTCTGAATGTGCATGAGGGAAAAAAATGTCTTACTTTTGGTAACTGATGGAAAGTTTATGTGAAGAGAAATATAGGTTTGTTTTTAAGGTTGTTTTCACCTCGGAGCAGGATTTCAAAACAGTACCTGGCTCAGTGTGCATAGGTTGGGGCTGAAAAAGTAGAATATCATCAGAAACCTGCATTGAAACGCCAGGCTCATGGTTCCTTGATCACTGTGTGGTGTTGCTGGAAACCTCCATTCCAACCCCCGGCTCATGGTTCCTTGATCACTGTGTGGTGTTGCTGGAAACCTCCATTCCAACCCTAACCACATGGTTCCTTGATCACTGTGTGGTGTTGCTGGAAACCTCCATTCCAACCCTAACCACATGGTTCCTTGATCACTGTGTGGTGTTGCTGGAAACCTCCATTCCAACCCCAGGTACCTGGTTCCTTGATCACTGTGTGGTGTTGCTGGAAACCTCCATTCCAACCCCAGGCATGTGGTTCACGATCACTATGACGGTTCTCTGTGCATTGTAATGAAAATAAGTATGGGTTCTGCACACTGAGAATTCCATATTTCTTTGATTTCACAAATTCTGTTTTCGAAACTTGTGAAACCTTAGAGCTAGAAAACCAGTTGTCTTCCATGGACTTCCAACAGTGAGTTACCAGACACACAGAATTTCCACTGTAATGGTTGTTCCTCAAGCAAGCAATTGGGTTTTCTGGGGTGTGATCTGATGCTGCTGTTGATGCAGAATCCTAGCCATTTTAGGGAGAACTTCCTCTAGATTTAATTTTATACAAAGACATGTCATGTTCTGATAGATTTCTCAGTATGAAGTCTTTCTGAAGTTCGATCATCAGTCACAGACTTAGCTGACCTTGAGAGCTTAACAGCATCTACAGGATGACTAGAGGAAGGTGAACTCGGTTTCCTGGGTCCTCCGCCTTTAGCAGATTGTCCATCATTTTGTCCTGTAATCACAATATCATCTGGGGCAAATGTTCTCTGAGTCGATGGTTTTCTATCTCAGGGTCATAATCATGGCTTTGTCATCTTTCCGTGCAGCATCAGAGGCTCCTGGAAGTGCTCGACACCGAGAAGGAACTGTTGAGAGGGAACATCCAGGAAGCGCTGGCCCAGCAGTCTCAAGAGCAGAAGGTGACGCTCCACAGAGCTCAGAGTGTGTGAGGAGGGTGTTCTCTGCCTCTAGTCACTTCTCTCCAACTCTCTTCCCGTTCACAGGAAATACTGGGGAAGTGCTTGGAAGAAGAAACACAGAGGAACAGAGACATGCTGGAGTCGGCCGCGAAGGTAGCCAACCCTAGCACGTGGCATTGCACGTCAGCTCAGTAGCAGTGGGCTCACGATAATGAACAGCGTTTCATTGTAGAAAAGTTCTGTTCTTCTAATTTTTCCCTTCATCTTAGAATATGGCCATCCATCATCTCTAACATTATGAGGGCAGTGAAACGCTTAACAGTAAAATTAATTACTTAAAAATAGGTACATTGGGACACTGATATCTGCCTGGTACTGGATGGCTAGATAGACAGACAGACTTAGAACATTAATGTTTTTAAGTGATTTAGGATTAAGTTTAATAATCCTATCAAATATATACTATCACCATGTCAGGGTGGTAATCCAAGAATTACCATGATCTTGTCTTTTCCTTAAGAAACCTACAGTCTGATAAAATACAACATACATCCAGAAGGAATAATGAATTAAATCATTATGGTTATGTAAACTGCATGTCTACATTTTAAAATGGCTTTAAACAGTAAGTTACCTGTGAAGTGAGACTTAAAAGTAGCTAGCCTGCTAAGCCAAGTTGGGATTTGGGTCTGTAGCTAAGGAAGACCTGTGGAGCTGTGGAGCAGAGGTGGACATTGACATCGGATTCAGGGAAGTTGGAGGCAGCAAAGGCTAGACAGGGGAAGGATGAGTAGCTGGCGTCTGGACAAGAAGATAGACCAATGGAGTGTGGAAACTGAGGTGGACGAGCAGGGAGTGGAAGTTAGTTATCACGCATGTCAGGTATGGCTAGTGTCCCTGTTCTGAACAGGAGAGCAGCCCAGGGACGGAAGCCAGAAAATCCAGCTGTTTCTTTGAAACAGAGTTCAAGGAATTTAAAACAAAAGTTGCAGTCTGTTTAGTTCCAGCCCTAGGGGGGTGGCAGGGAGCAGAGGCAGGAGAATCTCTGAATTCTAGGCCAGCCTGGTCTACATAGGGAGTTACAGGCCAACCAGGATTATATAGTGAAACCCTGTCTCAAGAAACAAAAGTTACAGTTTGGACAAAGCATTATCTGAGTCCCAGCACTTAGAGAGATTGGAGTGAGATATTTCCTTTTCTTGTGCAAGGAAATGTGTCAAAACCTGGAAAGGTTACTTGACTCAGTGAATCAGTTATTTTCCATACAGCAAATGTTTAAAAATCATCTATCAGTGAAGGAGTCTTTGAAAATGCAACAGAGAATTATAAAGCCATAAACCAAAAAGACACATTTTTACTTTTTGCACATTACTGCAACTAACCTTTAAGACCTACCTTTTGTCAGATTTTAGTGTTCATAAAGAGTACCTACAGTTACCTCAGCTGCCTACTAAATATACCTCCTTTAAAAATAACAACACATTTGTGTGAGACTGGGTATTTTTAATAGGCTTTAACCCAACAAGACATGGTTACACCTTTATTTAAGACAGAGGCAAGTTTAAGAATCAAAGTCTGCTCTGAAGTCTGTGTTAAAGAGACAAACCAGTTTACAAACCCATAGCAGTCGGTGTCTCACCTCTTAAAGTTTGGAAACATGAGTGCTTTTCATGAGGCATACTCCTTGGTAGTATAAAATACATTTAATGTTACTAACTGTAAGTGACTTAATGTGAGGTACACTCCTGTAAACCTAGCACTTGGGAGGTAGACAAGGAGGATCAGGACTTGAAGGCCAGCCTCTACCTCATCTCAAGTTCAAGGCCAGCTGTAAGCCATATAAGATCCTGTCGCAGAAAACCAGTTAGTAGGGGCCACAAGATGGTTCAGTGGGTTAGTATACTTGCCACCAAGCCCAGTGACCTAAGTTGGATTCCCGGGACCCATGTGGTGGCCAAAGGAGACCCTCTGGTTGTCATCTTACCCCCATGTGGTGTTGTGACATGTACCACACCCCCCACCAAAATAAGTCACATGGTAAAAAAAATAGAAAAATAATTAAAAATTTTTACTTTCTTCATTTGGATTTCTTTCCCAATTTATTATTTTACGTGTATGAGTGTTTTGCGTGCATGTATGTAAGTGTGCAATGCCCGAGGAGGTCAGAAGAGGGCATTGAATCCCCTGGAACTAGAGTTACAAATAGTTCTTAGCCACCATGTGGGTGCTGGGAATTGAACCCGGGTCCCCTGTAAGAGCAGTCAGTGCTCTTTACCACTGAGCCACCTCCAGGCTTTGATTCCAGTTTCTGAAGCAGTGAAGTCCTGTGTCCAGGCTTTTTAACATACTCGGTAATCTTAAGATTTTAAAGGGATCCTCCGAGCATGAGGTTTGATATCTGCTGCTTTACGCTGAGGCTTGATCTCCTTAAAGTACAGAAACACCACAGGGTGAGAAGGAAAGTCTGTACCAGAAAGAGGGTTCCGTGCTAAGCTGTTAAGATGCATAAAAAGTCAACATTAGAACCAAGCTGTGTGGGTCCTTTTGTGTCTTGGTTAATCTAACCAAGCTTGTTTTATTCTAAGCTTCTCTGTTTTGTCCCTGTTTGTTTTGAAGCTTGAAAAGGAAGCGGTGAAAGACGTGGTCATGAAGGCAGTAGAAGAAGAAAGGAAAAGTCTGGAAAAAGTTCATGCTGAAGAAAGGGAGTTGTGGAAGACAGAACACGCAAAAGACCAGGAGAAGGTAGCTCAGGCCATCCAGATGGCTGTGCAGGAGCAGAGGAAGATAAGTCAGGTCAGTAATGCCGGCCCAAGCCAGTTCCCTGACTCCTTGGAGGTGAAGAAGCCCAGCTGTTGTTCTGTGTCACTTGACGTCACTTTAGTAGAGGGCTATTTTATTTTTAACTCTAATATTTCTATTTTGAACTAATTTTTAATATTTCAGTTACTTTTAACTTTCTGGTATTAAGACATCTCATAACATTTCAGCCATTTCCGCTGCTTTCAGAAAGGACAGACTACACTGGCATTTCATTATCCAACTGCGTTAAGCCTCCTAGAGTCATTTATCTTCTCTTTCCTCTCCTGCCTTTAATCAATTAATAAAAATAATTTATTTAGATAGAGAAACAGTTCAATTCAAATAAATAGAGCCTGGTCTACCCAGGCCAGATCTGGCTATAGGAAGACCCTGTGTTAAAAACAACAAAAAATCAAACCAGTTGTCTGATATCTGTCTATATGGATCAGCATCTCCTACCCACAGTACTGCTGTAGATTCCTGACCTGAACAATGCAGACCTCTTTCCAAGTTTCATTTTCCACAGTTGAACTTTACCTGTTCTGTTTTATGATGATTCGGGCTTTATGTAGGCAGAGATACTTCAGTAAATCTGCTTTAAAAGTAGATATAAAAATCCAAAGGATAATGTGTACAGCTGACACATATAAAAGGTGACCTGACAGATTAGGTGGGACCAGCTGGATGGCAACACATCCAGACTTCTGGGCTGTCCCCCTGGAAGGGGCCTCAGTAGTTTCAGAATCTACTGAAATTAAACAGAACTGCATATATGTGCAGATTTTTTAGCAAGAATGATTTATACTTTTATTAAATTGTCAAAAGAATCTTAATTAGTTCATGGACCTTTTTAAAAATTCAACTAGATTCCCCTTGCTTTCTGAGCTCTCTGTGTGAAGTGAATTGAATTGCAAATAGATTAAAGTTTTAAATTACACATCTTATGCATTAAAAAGGGATTAGGCAAATATTAGCATTCTTCGCAAGGAAGAGTCTAAGCAGGACTGTTAGGAGAGTAGATTGAGTACCACCACAAATGGGCTTCTTAAAGGTAGTGAAAACATCAGCAAAAATAACCCAGATCAGCCTTTTCCAAAGGCTTGTAACCATCCAAATGTTTATACAAGAAAAAAGTGGTTCAATGCACTAAGAAGAGCCAGCTTCATAAAATTTTGGCTTGCCCTTTTCCCATTCCCATCTTTAAGCCTACTGTATGATGGGTTTAAATGTTAGCATTAACTCTGACACCCCATGAGGTAGGGGAAACACAGGGTTCAGAGCTCCACAAAACCCAGGGGTCTGGAGAATGGTTGCTGTCGCTCCTGGAAAGTCTTGGTTTGCAGGGTGTGGTGGTGTGAATGAAAATGTCCTCCATAAACTCCAGGTATTTGGACATTTTGTAACAATGTTTGGGAGGTTGTAGGAAGTGTGGCCCTGCTGGCTTTGAGACTTCTTAAGCCTTGCCAGATTTCCAGTCACTCTCTGCTTCCTCTGCCTCTTGGAAGATGGGATCGCTGTACTTTCTCCTCTGGTACCTGCAACCATGTCTCCCCCACCATGACAGACTCTAACCTATTGAACCATAAGCCAGGTAAGCTCTTTCTTCCCTAAGTGGCTTTGGTCGTGGTGTTTTATCATAGCAAGAGAAAAGTAGCTAATACAGGAGTTGGTTCCAGGAGTGGGGTGTTTTGTGGAAAACCTGACTGTGTGAGTTTGGGGAGGAATGTGGAAGACTTTGGAGGTTTGGAAATGCAATTGATTGCTGTAAGCAGAGCCAAATAGGCTGTTGTAGTAAGCACCTGGAAGAAAGCAGTGCTGAGAACAATGTAGGTCCAGACAGAAACAAGCACCTGGAAGAAAGCAGTGCTGGGAACAATGTAGGTCCAGACAGAAACAAGGACTGATGCATCACCTGGGCTATTTTGGCAGAGTCTGGCTGGAATCTGCCCATGTAAGATCTTGCCTGAGGCTAAATTGAAAAGTAATGGACTAATTTCTTTGGTGGAGGAAATTTCAAGACAGCCTAATGTAGAAATGGTGGTGTGGTTATTAATGGTGAATGTTACGGAAATCTACGATGAAAAAGAGTAAGTGGGACAGAAAGAAATGCAGAGGGTAAACAGCACTGGGAAGATTAATGGAGCCGACATGTGCTGAAGGAGAGGCCCCCTTTGGTACTGCGATTGACGCCTTCAGGGAGGGGCCTAGAGATGTGCACTTAAACAATGAAAATAGTACCTCCGTGGCAAGACCACACCCAGCTGAGCCGCCAGCTTGTGAAATTCTAAGGCATTTTCTCCTAGAACACTGCAGCCCATAAAAACCTGTGGCTGGTGATGTGGATGAAGCAGGCAGGGGTCTGTCCCAAACTGGTGGATAAACTTGACACTGTTGTTCCCATGGTGCTGGCTTTAGAGGCATGAAAGACTAAGTCAAGGGGTCATCAATTCTTCCTCCGTGATTTCAGAAAGCTGCCAAGGCCAGGCAGCATGCAGCAGGGGTGCTCCCGCATAAAAAGGCCCTGACAGGCCACTGCGTGACGCTGTGAAGGTGAAGCCTGTTTGGCAGTGGAGACCCAAGAGGTTTCAGATGCCAGAGCCATGAGGTATCTGCCAAGAGAGCTGCATCCTGGGAGTGGTGCCAGCCCAAGGGAGAGTTGTGTGTCACACACAGTAAAGCTGGAGAGGCTGAGCCACCTATGCCCTTTGGAAGTGAAGTCCCAGATGGACATGGAACTGCTGGTTTTGGTGTTTGCCCTCCTGGTCTTTGGTCTTGTTTTGGTCTGGTAATTCCTCACTGTGCCCCCGTTGTTCCCTTTTTGAATGGTAGTATGTAGTCGATTCCATTGGGTGTTGGAAGTATAAAATTTATCCTTTGATATTACGGGGCTTACAGTTAGTGATTTCCTTGAGTCTCAGAAGACTTTGGACTGTGGACTTTTGAATCATATTGAGACTGATAATGACTATGGGGACTTTTAAAGTTAGACTAAACACATTTTGCATGTTGTGTGGTCATGCGCCTGTGGGGGCTGGGGATGGAATGTGGTAGTTTGAATGAGAATGGCCCCCCACAGGCTCCAAGTGTCTGAACATTTTGCCCCCTGTTGGTTGTGCTGTTTTGAGAGGTCTTAGAGGTATGGCTGTCCTGGAGGAAGCACATCACTTGGGGTTAGGGAGTTAAGCCTTGCCAGGTCTCCTGTCTCTCTCTGCTTCCTGTGTCCGCGTGATGATGTGCTTCCTTGGCTTTCTGCTCTGGCCACCTCTGCTGCCACCCTGCCTCCCCCTCCATGATGTACTCTTAACCCTGTGAACCATAAACCAAATGAACTCTTCCTTCTATAAGTTACCTTGTTCACAGTGTTTATCACAGGAACAGAAAAGTAACATGCACAGGCTTCTTTTAAAAAGAATACATTTTTATTACTGTGCACAATGTATTCTGTACCCACCCTTCCACTCCTCCCCGTAACTCCTCCCAGACCCACTCCCACAAGAGCCCTCTCTCCAGGGTGTTAGTCAACAAATCAGTGTAGTCAGCAGTGGACTGTCATCTTTTGGTAACGTTAGTTGTCCTGTAGCAGCTTCCCATGGACATTTTGCTGTGTGTCTCAATAGCTGTGAATCAGCATAGGCATGCTGTTACAGTTTCTGGGTGCTGTTACAGGTGCTCGGTTCCCACTGTCCACAGCTAGACCTGTTTGATCCTCTCTGCAGAAGCTCTGCCTGTGGTCTCCTCTTCCTGATCCCCAGTTTTTACAGTAAATATTTTCCATTGCGTTCTCTTAGTCGTTTTATGTCACTTCATTTTACTTTGATTTTCCTGTTCATGCCAGGAGGTAATTCCTTCTGTCTTCTACTTAAAAAGCTTTTAAGTTAATTTTAGCTCTTAGTACTGGTTTTGAAGAAATGTTGTGTTTGATTCAAATGTGGCATATCTTTCTACTGTATGGTGTTAACATAGACTGATGTCCTCAGGACAGATCAGCCTTACATGTCTAGGTTCTATGTCTGAATATCGGTCTACCTGAAACTGATGTGTTTGAATCCTAACCCCATAAGTGGGGGTATAGAGAGGTATGTTGGGGTCTTAAGGGGTCATGGGAACTGTGCATTCCTAAAGAGGTGCACGCCCTCATCAAAGACCCCCCAGGCACCCGGCCCCATGCACACACGAGTGTAATGCGCCCTATGTGACACAGTGGACTCACACCAGATTCCACAGCTGCTGGGCCCTTTGATGCCACAGCCTCAGAACTGTCAGAAAGAAATTCCTAATGTCCATAAGACACCCAGCTTCTGGTATTTTCTTCCAGCAACCTGGACATAGATGCCAAGCTGATGACCTTCTTCCTCCCTGGTCTTGAATAAGCAAGTTTTAATGCAGAGGAAGGTTTTCTATGAGTTTGAAATATTTTTCTTGCTTGCTTCATTTCTGTTTGGATCACCTGCTTCCGTTTTCTTTCCTTTGTGTCGTTCAGGTCAATAGCACTAGGTGTCTTGTCAGTGTTTCTTACTTGGAATTAGGAATTCCTTGTTTATCATGACACGGGAAAGGAAGACGTGGCGGGTGGAGGTGTAATGTTTGAACAGTTAGTGTTAAATGTCTCTGTCACATTCCTTCATGAAAATTGCATGAATTTTGGACAGCTTTGAACTGGCAGTGGTAAGGACATCCTTGAATGTGTCTACATGAAGTGGCTCAGCCTGGCCCTGGTTTCTGCCGCCTTCTCAGACCTGCCTGCCCTCAGCTTTGCTTGCATGCCTAGCTCCTTCCGGATGGAGCTTGGTGCTCCTTTGTTGCCAGTAGAAAGTTTTGGAGTCAGCATTGATGATGAAGTCACCGGCCAGACCTGCCACCCCAGACACTCATACCGCTTCTTCCCTGCGTGTTCAGAGCTTAGAACGTGTATCGCGTCACAACTACCCACGTGTGCAAAGCAAGTGAACTTCGTAATATTTACAACAGTCCAGTGGCCAGTCGGACAGCCCTCTGTCCCTGGAACTTGCTCTCTCTACACCTCAGCTTGACCTTGTTAGCAGCCCCCTCCCCGGCCTCCAGCTCTTGGACAGCGCCATCCTGCACTGTTGTATAGGTTCAGCCTTCTCTAGCTTCTCTGTCCAAGTGAGATAGGGCAGCCGTGTTCGTCCATCCGTCCGTCCGTCTGTCTGTCTGTACTTAGCACCCTGTCTTCCTCCATGTCACAAAGGGGCTGAACTCCTTTATGGCCAGATAATGGTAATGCGTGGAGTGGTGTCACACTTCTCCATCTGCTCATCCATCCGCCAACACTTTGCTATTTCCATTGTGGGCCATTGTGAATAATGATGCAGTGAATAAAGACATTCTTCTGTTGAAGATCCTGTTTCCTCTGACTCTTTGTAGACGTGGGATAGCTGGGTCCAGGGACAGGCTTTAGAAGTGCTTCTGAGGGTTGTCCACAGGAGCTCCCAAGTGACGGTGCCACTACGCTCTATCAGTACTCTGCAGAGGTTCCCGGTTTTCCACCCCTGGACATACCTGTGGCCTGTCTACTTACAGTAGTCATCCTGCACGGTGAGGCTTCTCCTCTGAAGGTCGGTGCCTGTGGGCCATTTGAACAGCCTCTGAGCACTCTACCTCCCTGAGCTGCTTTCAGATCTCTCTTGTTCTTTGTCCGGGACATTTTCACGTTTATCTTTCTTTCCTTGAGAGGAGGGGATTGAGGAGGCAGGGGATGTCTGTGTGTCCCTGGCTGGCCTGGAACTCAGAGATCTGCCTCCAGAGTACTGCAGTTAAAGGTGTGCACCACCATGTCCGGCTGCATGATTGTCATTCCTTATGTTTTGAGTTTGTGTGTCAGCAAAACCAACTACCTTCTCCACCGTTGTTCACCAGTCAGCCCAATCAGGGCTCAGAACAGCCTTCGAGAACCCCGTGCCGTGTTTATCCTGCCAGCCCCTTCTGTCTGGGGCGTGTTGTGTCACATCAGTGCCCCTGGCAGCTGAACGGAAGCCCGTCCCTTTGGCTACCCTGAAAGGTTGGAGCCTAGGTGCCACTGTCCTCCTCGGCAGGAAGCTGTTGAGTTTTCTGCACTAAGCAGAGTTCGGCCAGTAGACTGCTCACAGGTGAACATGGTGCCAACCTTGTCCTCCTGGCGTCAGGCCTGCAGAGCTCTCCCCACCCTGTTCTGCTGAGACAGAAGCCAGTGCTGTGGAATGCCCAGAAGGATGGGTGGGATATGCAGCCCACCACCTCTAGCCCCACAGATGCTTAAACCAACATGTTGAATGTCGCTGTTGGGAAGGGACTGTGGTGATGGTGCAGCCTGGAATTCCCATCTGCTTTGATGTGGCTGACTTTGTGTTCACCTAGAGGAAAGGAGCTTCTCAGTATGTGTGGCTTCTCGAAAGGGCTTGTTGGATCTGTGTTCATGGGGAGAGATCATCAGGCCTTCTTTCTCACATCTTACTGACATCATCTGACTTAACCCTGTCTTGATGGTTTTCTAAATTCCCAGTAGAAAGGGGAAAATAAGTTAATAAATGCACTTAGTAAAATGCTTTAGAAAATAAAATTATCACAGGTGTAAAATGCAGACTATTACAAAAAAAAGACATTTATAACATAACATCCAGTAAATACTGTTAAGGATCAAGCTTTCTGGAAGATCCCTTCTGTGAGTCAGTGTATTGATCGCAGAGTTTTGTTGTTTCTGAGACAAGATCTTGTGTATTAAGCTGGCATCAAGCTCACTGTGTACTCAAGGTTGACCTTGAACTGATCCATCTGCCTCCACCCTGAGTGCTGGGACTACAAGCAAATCCACCCTACTTCTCATCCCAAATTTTAAACTAAATTTCTATGCATCATTTTGTTAATTTGTCACATTCCCTGGGGGCAGAAGGGGGACATTTGGAAAAAGCACTGCGTTATTACAAACTGATTTTGAAAAAAATCTCCTATAAGTTTAATTAATTGTAAATTAATTGTGTGGCTGGGCCAGGAATATGATTTGTGGATAAGCCATCCCTGGTTTGTTCTGATAAGAACCTGAAACCCCGCCCTTTCATTGTGTGCGCACCCTGCAGTGCCATAACTGAGTTTTAGATTCATAACTGATGTCCCTGTTGCACCTTCTGGGGGAGCCCCGCCAGTATGAAGTGTTGCAGAAATGGACAGGGTAGTGTCCTGTCACAGCAGGAAGGGATGACGGACGATGTTTCTGGTTCATTCCAGTAACTCAGTTCTCTGTGGTGGTCTAGGCAGAGCAGCTGCTTTAAGGACTTGGGGAGGGGGGTGGCCTGGAGGAAGTGGAGACTAGGAAGGAGCTGGTGGGATTCTGAAGCCAGTGAGCTTTCAGTCATGGCCGCCATCGCTTCATCTGCCAGAGAGCCTCAGGCCTGCGCTTCCTCCGGGGTGGGAGCTGCTTCTTTCAGCACAGCCATGTTGTGGGGGCAGGTGCTGTGTCACCCCGTTGTGTGTTCTGTGAGCGTGTGCATGGACATGCATATATCCATGTGTCTAGACTTGTGTGTGCATGCATGTGGAGCACATGTGTACATATGTATTTGTGCACATGTATTGAGCCTATATGCCTGTACATGTGTATGTGTGAACATGTGTGTACACGCATGTCTGTGCGGGTGGGTGCATGTCAGTACCTGTGTATATGTCTGTCTGCATGTGCGTACTGAGGGCATATCTGTGTATGTGTGCATGCATGTGTATACATGTTTGTGTACATATGTGTGCGTATGAGTGTGTCTGCAGGCATGTGTATATGAGTGTATGTGCACGTGTGTATGCATATTCATGTATGTGCATATGTGCACATGTATGTGCCTCACTGTGTATGTGCCTTCCTGTGTGTATGCCCTGTGTGCATGTGGAGACCAGTGGTCAACCTTGGGTGTCCTTCCTTCCTCAGGAACCACCTTCTTTCCTGCTCTTGCTTTGCGTTCTATTTTTTTTAAGCTATTAGTATTACTGTTTTTCTCTGTGGCCGGGACTTTCCCTGGGACCTGGAGCTCTCTGATTCGGCTCAGCTGACCAGTTTGCGAGCACAGGGACGCCGTCTCTGCCTCCCTGGTACTGGGATCACAAGCCTGTGCCACCACGCTTTGCTTTTTCTGTGGGTTCTGGAGCCCGAACCTTTGTGGCCCTGCAGCCTGGCCTGGTCACATGGCAAGAGCTTTGCCAGCCGTGCCATCTCCCCAGCCCCTCCCTCCCATTGAAGATACAGAAGCTCAAGGTTATAGAGGTTCTGCGGCTCTTAACTGCCGGTGCCCGGTCACATCCAGAGACTTTGCAGTTTGCCACCCACCCCCCGCCCCAGTTCTCATTGTAATACAAAGTATAAGAGTTCATCTTGGACAGGAATAGATGACTGTGTAAGAAAAACCTTAGGAAGGGTGATTTTCATTTTATTCATTCATTCTATAACATTTGCTGAGCACCTGCAATGTGTTGGGACCTCTAGAAGTTTTTTGGAGCACAGAGCTGACCAAAGTACACATGTCCCTCAGCCCTTGTGAAGCATGAGCTGTTTAGAAGGAGCTGCAGTGAAAGAGACTTTCATGTAGTGGTGTGGGCTGTAAAGAATGCTTTTAAAGGATTGTACTGGCACAGTCATGGTAAGGCAAGTCCTTGAATAGGAAGGAAGCCGACTTGAGAATCTACGTGTCTCACATGGTGCCACCTCATGGAATCCCAAAGTGGCAGAGTGCCAGGAGAGAAGTCAGCCAGTAGTTGCCAGGGTCACAGGAGCTTGTCCTGGGAGATGGAACTGTTTCTAGTGGAACTGTGGTGGTGGAAGACTTCCTGGTCCTAAAAGTGGTGTTGTCACAAGCCTCAGTTTGAAAAATGAGTTACTGTCAGAATAAGTTACTGATAGAACGTGATTTGGTTTCAGGTGCGGACTGCAGACTGACTGGTGAGAGAGGGTAGGGTTTCAACGTGATTAAAAAGTCAGGTTCATGGTCTGTGTGTCTGAGTCCTGTTGATAATTAGAGGGGTCGGGTCATTGTAAATGGGACTCAGTACACCCAAGGACGTCTTCGTCATACTGCACATACCTGCACATCCATGGCCATAGCTACCACCATCAGGGTAGCAAGGACATGGAACCCACCAGGCTCAGTCCACAGGAAAATGAGTGATGAGAATGCGGTACGGAACACGGTAGAGTTTTGCTCAGCTGTAGAGAAAAATAAAAAGACAAAAATTTCAGGAAAATGGATGGATCTAGAAAGTGTTAATATTAAACAAGGGGACCCAGA
Source organism: Nannospalax galili (assembly GCF_000622305.1). NCBI lineage: Eukaryota > Metazoa > Chordata > Mammalia > Rodentia > Spalacidae > Nannospalax > Nannospalax galili. The sequence goes on from NW_008349451.1 coordinate 2,367,854, forward strand.
CTCAGAAAGACAAAAGAAAGTTTGTGTTCTCACTTACATGTGAATCCTTGTTTGTGATGTATGATTGTAACTAGGAATAAAGGTAAATAAAGCCTCAATCCTTAGAAAGCACAGAGAGGAAGGGTAAAGGATGCTGAGGGGACCAGGAAGGGCAGAAAGAACATGTCGCATGACTGGGGGGCTGGAGGGGATGCAGAGGGAGAACCAGCTATGACAAACCCTGCTTGGAAATGCCATGGTGGACACCTTTTAGAGATACGATAAGGAAGGTTTGTGACTCTAGCTTATACTTTGAATGCTAATTTAAACTTTAAAAGAAAAACAGGCTGGGCATGGTGGCACATATTTTAAATCTCAGCACTCAGGAGGCAGAGGCAGGTGGATCTCTGTGGAATTGAGGCCAGCCTGGTCTACCTAGGGAGTTCCAGGCCAGCTGGGACTACAGGGAGATCCTGTCTCAAAAAAAAAATTTTTTTTTTAAAGAAAGAAATGTGGGTTTGACTAAAGATGTACTGTCAGCGTTAGAGGTGCATGTTTGGAATTAATACTATGTAAGCGTTGTTTACAGCAAAATAGATTTTTTTCTGGAGGAAAGGGGTCTCCACGGCATTCTTGTACGGGTTATGTCTACCTAGAGAGAATGCAGTTGGCTGCAGACCGACGTCTGATTGTGGAAGCAGTCTGGTACACAAGGCTGTATGTCACACGAATTGAGGGACAGTCAGTGCTGTCGTCTTCACCACGGTGCTACCCTTGTGTGTGGGGGTCAGAGCTTCACCCACCCTACAGGGTGAGCGAGTTTCCTGCACACCCACTGTGCTCCCCGTCCTGCCCAGTGGCAGAGGCCAGCACTCACTATGTCAGCAGGCCTTGCGAGGGTCTCTGGGAACAGCCCTTCCAGGGTCTGCGTAGCTGAGCCAGTTCGGAGACACAATAACCTAAAAACGAATCACAGTTTGTAGAAACTGGCACGTTCCTTTGGTCGCTAAGTCCAGTAGAAATGAGACAAAGGCAGAAAGACACGGAGTCAGCACTGTGTACATTAGCCCGAGTGCTAGACTGTGCTGGGACTGGGAGGCCGGCGGCTCACCACCTGTGCTCACACTGGCATCAGCCGAGGAGGTAAGGGCATGCCGACAACACAGCACCTACAAGAGCAGCCGTGTTTCTCACAGCTTACGAGAGATGCTTATGTCCAGGCTTCATCACAAGTTACAGCACATTGTAGTACTGATTGCAGCGTGTGCCTTTGTGAGCGGTTAAGAGGGAGATTTGAGGCTCGGGCTTACTCACTTTTGTTTTAATGTAAGTGAACATCTTTGCTGCAGGAAGCGGGGAAGTATGTTTAATCCACACCAGCGTACACAGAAGAGAGTGTTCATTGACTTCACTGTCGCAGCCAAAGTCCAAAAGAGTTCCGTGGACTCGGACACCAAGCCCTGTCAGACGCTGGAGACTTTTCGTGATGGCTTGTAACCACAGCCACTCTAATCTGGGGCTGTGTTTCCTCAGAAGCCACAGACATAATAATCAGGGCTTAAATTTTCCTGACAAATTGAGCATCACCACCTAGCCCTTCTTTTGAAAAGGAAATGACATTTCTGTCTTCGCTTTGCAAGCCACGTACTTTCCCAACCCTGACCCCGTTACAGACTGGGGTCTTGAGTTTCAGTTCATTCATCTCTTTTAGTTTTTGTTGACAATATTTGATAGGAACCTCATTGATCATAAGCAGAGACTGAGCACGTTCCTACTTGTTGAGAATGTAGCATTTAGAGACAAGCTCCCGGCTCCCCGCTCTGTGCGCAGCCCTTTGCTCCTCTTCTGCTGGGCCAGTCGCCCAGCTCAGTCAGAATCCACCTCCACCATCCCGTCGTCCCTGTTGACTCGCCATTTAGTTATCAGAAACTTCCCATTCTGCCTGTAAAGTAACCCTATAAGGGTCCAGTTCTTAGCCTGGTGTGGTAGTGTGTACCCGAGGTCCCAGCTCGTCCCAGCTCTTGGGAGGTGGAAGCAGAAGGGTCCAGAGTTCAAGGTCATCCTTGGTGACATATCGAGTTCAAGGCCAGCCTCAGGTCCATGAGACCCACCCTCCATAAAACAAAACAGTAAGCAGTAAATAAGATCATAATAAAATTTTATTTTCACATGGTAACACACACGTACATGCCCTCACATACTTATACACACACCCATACACGTACATGCTCACTCACACATGCACACACACTCCTGCACACATATACACTCACACACATATACTTTCATACACTCTCACACATACACACACTCATACACATACACAGCCTGTCACCGTTGCTCAGTCTTCTCATGGTTCCTTTGCCTGCAGACTCCACCTCTTGAACTCTGCCCCTTTCCACCTTGGAAACGAAAACAGAGTGCCGCTGTTTTACTTCAAGGTCTGCCCCACTGTGCTGCCCCCGATGGGGTGAAGGTCTGATGCGCAGCCCCTTGATGCACAGCCCCTTCTGTAACCTGCTCCCCAGCTCAGTGCTGACTTACAGGGTGTGCCTTGACTCATCTCTACCTTTAGCCTAGAATGGCATTTTCTTTTCATTCTGGAAGAATCCACTCTTCATGACTCAGCACTTTTGCCTTCCTGTGTAGACACCCCCCCATGCCCCTCGCTAATGAAATCAGCCCCCTTTGCTCCTCGCTGGTGCTGAGCGTAGCCCCGCCCGAACTCAGTAAGGGCCCGGGCCTCTGAGGCCTCTCTGCCAGGCACGAGCACCTTGAAGGCAGAGCCGAGCTTTGAACAGACGAAGAGGCGGTGGGGTGGTGCAGGGCCAGCTCTGCCTCAGGGACGGGCGTTCTGTGGGGCCTTGGGAACTGGTGTCAGCTGTTCTCCACTTCCTGGGCTACCATCCCGTGAACAGTCCACATCACCAGTTCCCACCACCACAAGCTGAGCATTTCCCCGTCTTTCCTGCCACGATGCACCACACCGATTCCCTCTGAAGCTGTGGTCCCAAACGCGCCTTTCTGCCCAGAGTTGGTTCTGTCCAGCATTTTGTCAAAGTGACACAAAGTAACCAGCGCAAGGTCTGTTCCAGAAAACTGAGGTCGTTGCCGAGATAAACCGTTCGTAGTCCCTCGGCGCTCAGAGCTGCTGGTTGGAGAAGTCTTAGCATGCCGTAAAGAGCCAGAAGGATCAGTGGAAATGCCAGAGTCCGCCAGCCGATGGGAACAGTAGACCGGGAAGGCCGTGCTCTGGAGGCTTCAGCTGTGAACAGGAGCTCTGTGCTGGACAGGACGTCAGCCGTGTTTTGTCAGTGCCCTGGAACTCTGGTGCCAAATTCTGACAAATGGGTAATGACAAGGGCTGACTGTTCCTAATGGATGATACAAGAGACAGCTGGAATGTGGCGTACCCAAGCGGAGAGCCTCCTGGATGCTTTCTGGAAGTTGCTAGAGATTTGACATGCAGAAACAGCACCTCCCAGCTCACACGAGGCAGTGAAGTCGGGGAGGAAGGACAGATGTTATGTAAGTTGATGGGCCTTTTCATATCCATGCCTAGTTGGGGCAGCGTGTGGAAGACCCGGTTTTCGTCTTCTCTCTCTGGAAACCCCTCAAATGAAGTCCCAAGTCAGAGTGGAGACGACTTGAGACAAACGTGCCTCGTGGCATGTGATGAAGATGAGCCAGCAGTGAAGGAAAGGTTCAGAGTCTGCTCAGTAAGCAGTGAAGTCCCCAGCCATAGTCCACACCTCACAGGAGACTGGGAGGAGCCTGAAGGGGGTCTGAACCAGGAGCCCCAACGGTGAGATGCAGATGCGCTCTGGCGTGGAGTGGGCAGCGGCCGGGAGGGTTCTGTGCTGGGAACGTTCCTTTCCCCACACTCGCCATCACAGTCCTCAGAGTGCCGAGAGCGAGGGAAACTGGAAGAAACTGGAAGTGTTTCTGAGGGATCTGGAGAGCCCAAGATGGAAGACCCAACTACACTGTTACCAGAAACGGCCTCAAGGAGACAAGCAGCCAATTGCTCTGCTGTTATGGTCCCCCCACAAGCCACCATGGGGAGCAGAGGTAGATGCCCCCTGCTTGTGGCATCCTACGTTGTAACACAAGTGGACAGTCAAGTATGAACAGGTACAGAAGGCAGAGAGTAAAGGAGATTTTGTGGAGATAAGTTGTTAAAAGCCATCCTTGACGTCTGAAGAAGTCTGCACCTTGAAACAAAGATGTTTCCAAGCAAAGGAAGAAGCACACACATTTAAGGTACGTCTGGAAACAAGGACTTCGGGTCAAAAGAGGGAGTTCTAGAAGTCTTCCAGGGAGGAGTGAAGACATACAGATATGGGAAGTACAATCAATCAGAAGGTGCTACAGCTTTATAGAGCCCTACAGAAATAAAACGGGGACATCATAATGCCCTAGCAACTACTGATGAGCATTATTAAATCTGGAACGAAAAGGCATGACTTTCTAGAACAGTAAGGTGAGCTAGATGGGCCTGTAACTAGGTTCATAATGAGAAACAGAAAGAAGATACATCAGTGCTCTCGTAGTGCAGACAGGGGTGCCCAGCCTGTGGCCTGCAGGCCGCACGTGCCCCAGGAGATCAGTGAGTGTGACCAACACAAAACTATAAACGTGCCGAAATATTGACAGGTGGAGTTTTTTGGGAAAAAAAATTATAGCTCAGTTGTGTGGTTCTCCAGCATGAACTTCGTGTTATGTCTTGTCACAGTGTCAGAGTTGTGACCCAGAGGGAAAGCTAAACCCAGTGTCCCGATGAAGGAGTCTGATAATAACACTGAGCAGCCTTCAAAACTAGAGCAATCCAAACCCCAGCTCCATGAGACGGGGTATTCTGCCAGAGCGGGGGTCAACCAAGAAAAAAGCAAAACACCCCTGTTCTAGAACCTGGAGATGCCACAGAAGTGGGGAGTCTCAGGAACGTGGCTGAGGGAGAGCCATGGAGAAGCCCGGCCAAGAAGACCAGCTCCCAGATCCTGACTGAGTGCCTGGCTTCCGAACTGTCGGGAGAGCCGCGGGTCAGGGGAACAGAACCGGGGAATCCGTGTTCAGTTTCTTCAGCCAGTAGAGCAGTGCAGTAACTGCATTGTTTCTGAACCTGCCTTAAAAGGCCTGTGCGTGCACTCTGTTTGAAACTGTGTCTGGCTTTCCCTTCTAGAGGATGTTAGACCACAAATAGAAGTCTCCTCCTTGAGGGCACCCCTCTTTGAGGACAGACACCCCTCCTTTAGGACAGACACCCCTCTTGAGGACAGACACCCCTTCTATAGGACAGACACCCCTCTTTGAGGACAGACACCCCTCCTATAGGCCAAACACCCCTCTTGAGGACAGACACCCCTCCTATAGGACAGATACCCCTCTTTGAGGACAGACACCCCTCCTTTAGGACAGACACCCCTCTTGAGGACAGACACCCCTCCTATAGGACAGACACCCCTCTTGAGGACAGACACCCCTCCTTTAGGACAGACACCTGTCTTTGAGAACACTGTAGTTGTGGGCTGCCTTAGCAGCTGATCACAGGCAGATAGAGCTGAGCCCACCCAGATCACCAGCCAGTGGAGCTCCTGAGGCAGGCGCTGCTGACAAATGCTTTTCTGTAAAGAGCCAGGTAGTGAAATACTTAAGGCTTTCTGGGCCGAGCAGCTCAACAGAATGTCGTGGAGGCTCTGTTATAATGGGGGAAATGTTTTAACTTTTATTAATGAAATCCAATATAGTAATGGCAGAATTTTTACTAATGGAGACTCTAATAGAACAGAAAGAATAGAATTCTCTTTCGAGATGAGTTCTGCTTCATTACGACCCAACGTTCCAGTGGACAAAGTGAGTTGCTAGTGCTCACTTTGAATGTAGGATGTTCTAGATGGTCTGTTAAAATGTCCTTCCACACAGATAGATTCTGCCACATGTCAGTAAACTTAGAAGTCCATGGACAGTCATCTCCAGGGAGGTGTTTCCAGAATTCCACTGTGTTCTATACAGATTTTATATATATAATTTGTTAAATACAGGTGAATTACTTGAGTCAAGGTTGCATAGTAAATGTATTTTGAAATGTGAAAATTTCCTTTTACTCTGGTGGAAATTGAACCAAGGACCTCGTAAAGGCTAGATGCTAGGAAGTACTCTACCACTGAGCCATAGCCACAGTCTCTTTTCTAAAACTTACTCACAAAATAAGTTTTGGCTGGCTGGTCTTGAACTTCTGTGGCCTAAGCTGGCCTTGAACTTGCTTCCACCTTCCTCAGTCTTCCGAGTATGTTATTTTTATTTTTAATTGACACATAAGTATACATATAATTATAGCACAGTGTGCTATCTTATGCATATATTGTGTAATAACTCAGGGTATCTGACATATTCTTTACTTTATACATTTATCATTTCCTTTTTGAAAGATTTTGACTCTAGTCACCCACTGTACCACAGAACACCAGAACCTGCTCCTTTCAAACTGTAACTTTGTACATATTGAACACTCTTTCTATCCGTGTGTGTGTGTGTCTGTGTATTTAGTATAACTGAGCACAGACATGTAAAGAAAAAAATGAGTTCACAGGTTTGGAAGCAGAAAGTCTAAGCAAGGGTGCTGCTGTGGGGAGGTGCAGGGCGTGTGTGTGTGTGTGTGTGTGTGTGTGTGTGTGTGCGCTGTGCGGGGGTGGTGCTGTGGACTCTTCTCTGGTAAGGCCTCCCTGGCTGTGTCTCCCCACAGCACAACAGGAGTTATGTGAAAGGAAAGACCACATGTGTCCAGAGATGAAGTTGAGGAGAGAATTCAGGACCGGACTTCCTTTTTAAAGTAACTCAGACTTGTAGAACCCATCACAGACCACCAGACCAACACCAATCCCTATTGGAACCCCAGTGACATGTCAAGGTCGCCTTCCACTAGGCTCCACCCCTTAATGCCACGGTGAGGACCAAGCTTGTAGCATAGGAACGTTTGGACGCCAGCTTTAGCAGATAGCCTCTGTTTACTCTCACCCATTGCCCCAGGTCACCCCACCACCATGCTGAGTGTCAGTGGTTCTGTGAAGTAAGAGTCAGAGAGAGTAAAACTTTGGACAATCCAGATTTTTCTCCCAACTTTATGTGAAACCTCGCTGTTTGTTCCTTTGCATCTCAGTAGACACAGATTGCTGGTGTGTGTGCTGGAGATCAGAGGGTGGCCCATGCCCATAGTGAGGGGAGTGAGAACTCACCATGCTTTTCCCTGGCTTTGTTTATAACAGCTTTGAGAGATGTTGTGGGAAGATCGGGCAGGTGTTGACTTTGTTGGGCCGTGATGGCTCACACCTTTAATCACTCTGGAGGCAGAGGCAGGTGGACCTCTGTGAGATAGAGGCCGGCTGGGGCTAAAGGGAGACCCTGTCTCAAAAACAAACTGATGACCCCATGTTGACTTTGATGTACTACTGCCTGCTGCTTGGGGAGAGGCGAGAATGGCTCTGGAGTTCACTGAGCCTGTTTGCAGACCTGCATAGCAGGAGAGAAGACCGCACACCTGCTACCCCAGAAAACTCTGGACCGAGTCACTGGCAGCAGCTTCAGCGTCCCAGCTCTGGGCATGCTTTTCTTCCATCACCTCACTAGAACCTTCAGGTTTTTATTTGTAAACAGCATCTGGGGTAGCTGTCTGTCCCTCAGTTTCTTCCTGAGAAGCACCTGTCTGCACCCCTCTTTTTTAAGAGGAGCCTTGCGGACATGCAGCATCTTCCTAGTGACTCGTAATAAGCACCACCCCCATGGTGCCTGTTGATGTCCCCCCACACTCTTGTTGAGTTTCTCTCTGTTTGTATTCATTTGTGCCAGCGAGTTACAAACACACAGAGAGGACAGAAGATGTTTCAGGATCTGGGACACTGCTTTACGGACACCAGCAAATATTTAGGAGATAATTTGTTGCCAACCACAAATTAGAAGTTCCTGTCCCTTGCGAAGTCCGATCTTCACCTCTCCTTCATCGCTCCCTGTGTGAGGCCTTTTCTACAGTTGTGTGCAACTTTTCCCATGATACATAATTACATTGCTGCATCTAGAAATAAAAAATTAAGCATGCATTTATTCCCCAAAATTAAACAACCACATAAATGTGATTTACCAATTAAGAACTGGTAAAAAATAAATCATTATGCAACTTCGTAAAGGATATAAATCATATTATAAAAGAATGCATAATAGCTTAAGAAAATATTCAGAATATATTTCAGTTGAAAGTTGGCAGAGTTACAAAATATCCCACACAGTGTAAGTCCTACCTTTATGCCCAGTTCTCTCCTTCCTTCCTCCCTCTCTCCCTCTCTCTCCCTCTGTTTCTCTTACATACATGTGTTTATATGTAAACATGTATATTGTACATTCATATTTTCTACATTTAAAAAGTGTCTACAGTAAGTAGGTTTGGAATGGGGAATTAATATTTTCTGTTTTCGGGGTCACATGCAGACCCACAGAGGGAAAAGCTCTTCCTTGATAGTGCCACTGCCCAACAGATTACGGACGGGGCCTGTTGGGATGAACGGACCTAAGGAATTCTGTTTTTAGCTCTCATTCCAGTCCAGGAGGCACTGTTTTTACAGAACACTGCTACTTCCTGAGAAGTATTTCCTCCTTAGAATTTTAGCCTTTTTTCTGTTTATCTGCCACTCTGAAATCTCTGGGGTCCCGATCTCCAGTTGATGAAGACGGAAATCAGGCCCTGGACCTCTCATGTCCGATGGCAGCTCACAGGGTGGAAGTTGGCTTCTTCCCACCCAGTGTCCAGCTCTCAACACCTTAGCCTGATGTGAGAGCAAGCCGGCTAGCTGTGTTAACACCCTTGCTGACTGTGTGGTGGCAGATTAACCATAAAGAAGGCTGTGCAGCGTGGGGAGCTCTCAGAACAGACACAGTTGGAAGTGTCATGTGGAGGCAGGGCAGGAAGGCAGTCACAGACCCTGGAGGGCCGGACCCAGCAGCCTGTCAGCTCCCTGTGGTCAGCATTAATGCTTTTCTTTCCCCTTCACATTTAGGAAAGAGGGTTCTAGAAGGCTCCTACAGTTCCTGATAGCTGTCATGAGCTGCCATTCTGGTCTAAAGATGGGCCTTGAGCAGAACAGTGCTCATGGAAGGGATTGTCCCATGAGGGTGGCATAGTGCCTGGGTGTGCCTGGGCGTGTGTGCCTGGGTGTGTTCGGCTGTGCCCGGGTGTGTCGGTACAGGCCACACTGACCGTTTCCACGTCCCACACAGGAAGCTGTGAAGGCAGCCATCATAGAAGAGCAGAAACGGAGCGAGAAGGCCATGGAGGAAGCGGTAAAGAGGACCAGGGACGAGCTGGTGGAGTACGTGAGAGAGCAGCAGAGGGTAGGTGTGCCCGGCCGAGCCCCCAGGAGCGGGCTGCGATGTTGCAGGAGCACAGCTGTATGGTGCCGCAAATGCCCTTTATTTCAGGATGCGGTGATCTCCTCTGAAGGTTTTCTTCCTTCCTGCGCAGTTACATGTATAACGATTATCTCCGTGACCATCCCATTGCACTATAAGAAAGCTCCAGTGAGAGGTCCCTCCCTAGGCCCTGGTGACACCCGTCACGAGGGCAGTTGCCATGCATTTGTCAGTTTCCTGTCATGCTTTCGATACGTGAATGCTTTAAGCTTCCTGTGTTGGCCCCACGGTGGTCCTAACAGATTGCTTTACAGTTAGCAAATGAAGATGGTTTTTCCCTGGTCCATTTTTGGATCAGGTCAGAACATGCTGGTCTGGCGGGAATTCAGGAAGCACTGAAGTGCCTTTAAGGTGACCGTGGGCAGTAACTGGAAAGTGCAGAACGAATTTTGCTTCTTGTTTTTCCAACAAATCTTTAGTCTTAAATGCTATGAGACGTTGAATATAATCTGCATGATGAATGTGTGACACGTCATATGACCTGGCTTCCCCCAGTGACTTAGTGTGCCTTCTTTATGTTTACTATATGTCCTATGTTTCATAAAATACTGTAACTATATAACATGCAAATACAGACTAAGACCTGCCATGTGATATACGATGTAGTGTTGCAAGTATATAAGTAAAACATGCTACAAATGAAGAAATTGGTGCATAATGGCTAAGCTTAATTGCTGGCTAAAAAGGCACAGGAAATGGAAAGTGTGAGCTCCCACCCTTCAGAAGGTGGCACAGGGGTTGGGGGGCAGGGGGTGCTGAGGGCACAGGCCTCGAACGTCAGTCCTGTGCTCTTAACTTCAAACCAAATGTGGTATGCTGTGAAGAACATCCGCACCCTGCTATTGAGGAACCAGTTGTGGTTCCTGCTGAGCATCAGTTAGTAGACTTTGTCCCTGAGGAGCCCCCAGGTAAAGTAGCCATTTACAGACGCTTCTGTGTGGGGGTGAATCCTTGAGGATCTGGTGCCTGGGTAACTTTAGAAGCATTTTTCCCCCCGAATAAATTCCTGGTAGGGTTTTTACCTTCTGAAAATTCTTAGCAATTGTGTGTCTATGTGTGTGTGTGTCCATATGTACATGTGTTTGTGGTTTTTTTTTTTTTGTTTCCTGGAGTGTTTATTTTAAATAATCTGGTTCAAGAACAATCAAGCCTTGAGGGAATGGTGGGTGCTTTCTGCATGCACTCAGGGTTTGGTCACAGTAGTGAAAAGACACAGATTTGAAATGAGTCCAGGGGTTTCTATGGACCCATTTGTTATGTCATCTTTCTTCTTTAGTAAATTACTTTCTTTGGGGATAACAGTGCTCAGCTCCCTCAGCAGAGTTTTATGTCTGGCTGGCATCATCAGACTCTACATGCCATGCTGTACAGCAGCTCCTTAAAGCTTATGGGCAGACCTGAGGTGCTCCTGGCTCCCTCCTGATGCCCGCTTCCCCTCCCCCGGCCCCAGTAGCAGCCATCCTGCTCTGTGAGTCTTTGAATTAGATGGCTCAGGAACCTCACACACCTGGCATTGTACAGGGTGTGCTGTGCAGAGCTGGCTTATTTCAGCCAGCGTGGTGCCCTCGAGACTCATGGGTGCTGACAGTGTTTAGACCTTCCTTCTCCAAGACTGAATGGTATGTTGTTGAATGTGTCTTTATTCAGCTGTTGATAGACATTTAGATTGTATCTACAGGTTTAGTGTCTTTCTGAATACTTGATAGCCGATCCCTTTCAGCCCCTGTGTCTGGACAGAGAACATGTAACAAAGCAAATTCACTCACAAGATTATTTTGGAATAATCTTTTTTTCATCCTCATGGAAATTTTAGTGATTCTTTTGTTGTTTTTTGTTTTTATTTTATGTGTACGAGTGTATTGCCTGCATGTATGTGAGTGCACCCGTGTGATGCAGTGACATGGAGGTCAGAAGAGGGCTTCGGATTCCCCTGGAACATGAGTTAAGGATGGTTCATAGCCTCCATGTGGGTGCTGGGAATCGAACCCAGGTCCTCTGCAAGAGCAGTCAGTGCTCTTAACTGTGAGCCATCTCTCTAGCCCCCTCCTAGAAATTTTAAAAGTCACATTCTTCCCTATCAACAGGTATTATGTGGCTACTATAAGAAAAACTTCAAGTAAGAGTAAGAAAGGCCTCATTAAGGTCCTCGGATCCCTGTGTAAAGCAGGTTAGTGTTTAGAAAGAACTAGTCATGAGCTAGGCCATGCAGCCTGTGTCCTACAAAGGACTAAAGGACTAGGACTAGCACTCAACTGTTACTTAGAAATAAATCCCACGTTCACGTAATGTTCATCAAATAACAGTAATGATGATGAAATCATGATGAACTTGGGTCCCATTTGTACTGTTTCATTTATCCACGATTTTGCCCTTAAATTGAATATCCAGCTCGCAGAGCTGTACTCGATTCGTACACAGAAGAGCTGGGGTAAGGACGGCATGTGCTGTGTACTATATAAATATAAGTGCAGGGAGGGTGCCAACTGGGAAGGGGGATAAAGATTAAAATTATACGATTTTAGAATTAAAAATATATAGTATATAAATTATACAATTTATACAATTAAAATATATATACATGTATGTGTTCTGATTATTGTCTTCAGAACAGTATTTAAAGTGGGCTGGAGAGATGGCTTAGTGGTTAAGAGCACTGGCTGCTCTTTGCAGAAGTCCTGGGTTCAAATCCCAGCACCCACATGGCATTTAACAACTGTCTGTAATTCCAGTTCCAGGGGATTCAACACCTTCTGTCCTCGGTGGGCATTGCACAGCACAGGTGCACTTGCATACATGCAGAATGCACATAAACATAAAAATAAAGAAAAAAAAAGTTTTGTTATTTTTTTAAAAAGTACCCAGAACCTGCTAGCTTACATATTACTTTTGCTGATTGAAGATATGAGTTCAGGGACTGGAGAGATGGCTCAGTGGTTAAGAGCACACTCTATTCTTGCAAAGGACTTGGGTTCAGTTGCCAGCACCAACATGGTGAAGGGCAGCTAACAACTGTCCTTAACTCCAGTTCTAGGGGATCAGGGGCCCCTGGTGACCTACCTCCACTGGCATTGCATGAGAGTGCTGCACTTAGATGCATGCCCGCAAAACGCTCATACACATTAAATAAAAACAAATAAAAAGATTAGTGTTTACCGACCTGTCCTAAAAGGTCTGCAGTATGAATTCAAAGTTTTTGTCCCCCCTTGTTAACAATTCATGCAAGTTGTCACCTGATAGAAGGGTGGTGTGCTTGTGGGGGGTCATGACCTCTTCTGCGGGGGCCCAGCATCTTATTAGTGAGAGCATGGATGCTTCTAGTGCTTGAATGTTTCTATTTCCCCAAGGAGAAAAGCCCTTTTCAAAAGGTGTGTAAAATGAGCTGGGCATGGTGGTGCATACCTATAATCGCAGCGCTTGGACGACAGAGGCAGGAAGATCTCTGTGAGATAAAGGCCAGCCTGATCTACATAGTGAGTTCCAGGCCTGCTGGGGCTACAGGGAGGTCCTGTCTCAAAAAAAAAAAAAGGCGTATAAAGTGTCGCTGGAGAGATGGCAGAGTGGTTAGGTTAAGAGCACTTTCTGGTTTTGCAGAGGACTGGGCTTTGGTTCCCAGCACACACATGGTGCTCATAGCCACCTGTAACCCCAACTCCAGAGAACCTGACACCCTCTTCTGGTCTCCAGGCGTTCTTGCACACCTATGATGCACACACATACACTCAAGGCACACACAAATACACGTAAAATAATAAACAAGTATATCTTTTATACAAAGTTGTAAGTGCACCTGAAATGAAAATTTCTTTACTCTCTACCCTTATTTCCACATACTTATATATCTTGGTGTTTCAAGGTTATTTTAATAAATTATCTTGGGACTTGGAAAACTTTTACAAAGAAAAGGATGCCTCAGCTTACAGAGTAGCACTCAGGAGAAGCACTTTTTAAAACACCATTCACGTTCTTCTTGTCTCTTCCAGAAGATTAAACGAGGGAAGCCGTCTTTTCTTCTTTGGGAAGATGGATTTCTCTGTGCATCATAGAACATATTTTCAGAATAAAAATTTTCCTCTCCTTTCTCTAGCTCCTTTTTCAAACATAGTGTCAGCTTGTGGTTTCCAGCCTCTGACTCCTCCGAAACCCTGTGGACATGGGGCTTAGCTGCCAGACTGTGAAGTAACCTTGAAACTTTGAGAAGTCTTTGCTGGTAGAAGTTCTTATGGTTGAGGTCGGCTCAGCTCGGGGTCTTAGTTAACCTTGCTGTCAGTGTCATCAGACCTTTTCCAAACTCACTGAAGGCTTGAAATGAAGACTTTTTACTTCACATTCCCCCCTCAGACATAGAATGGAAAATTCAAAATGCCCAATTTCCCAATAACTTAAAAATTATCCTATGTATAAAAACACAGTAGAATCACATGTCAACATAAGATATAACAGCTCTTTTTATGTACCTAAATCAGCATGTTTCCAGGTAAATTCAGTCATTCAAGGCTGTTGAGTTTTAAAAATAGAGTTATACTAGAATTAAAATTAGAGTTGTGCCGGGAAAACAATTTTATACTTTAATAGCATTTTATTCTTTTTATGAGTGGCATCAAGAAGATGTATAGACATCTATATAGATCTATAGACAGCTGTGATTCCTCTGGCCTAAACTGCGGCAGTGTGGCACGAATTACCTTTATGCACTAGTGAAACAAGTCATGATTCACATGCCGGTCACTGCCAGCGCTGTTCACTGTGTATGTTATGTAATGCTTGTACTATCAGTCCAAGTTACAAAACATAGTATGTAATCAAACTATTCTATAATGAAAATTTTCAGACATCATCCAGAGAAATAATTTAAATTAACGATGAGCGGTTTCAGTCCTTTTAAATGATTTTAAATAGTCATCCCAAACATCTTTTCAAAACTGTAAAATCTGTTCTTCTAAGGTCAAGAAAAAAAAGTTACATCAAGTTTGTTTCTTTGTGTGAGACGGAAGAGCTCGTTCTTCCAGCTCAGCACTTGTAAACTCCCCATAGTACTGAATACTTAACTTGTCTGCTATTTGGTGGGTTTCTTACCTTTGCTATAGTTACATCATCAAGAAGAAAAATCAAGAATGAAAACTTGACAAGCTTAAACCATATATGTAACTTGCCTGGGATCAGCCACGTACCCGCAACCACGTACCTTAGCCGTACCGACCCGCTTTGTGCCATGCCGCAGCCTGCCAGCGTTCAAACTGTGCTTTGGGGCTCTCTTGAGGCACTAGCGGTTCTCCATAGGGGATGGGCCAAATGGAGCCTGCAGCCTGTGGGTGCAGTAGGGTTTTACAAGCGCGGTCAGCCGTGTCCACTCACTGAAGGCAGCGAACCAGGTCGGCCTGCTGCTGATTGGAGAGCAGAGGCCACGGGGGACAGGTAGCGTAGAGCCTGCCGCCCGCTGCTTTAGAAGACACAGTTTTCCCTGAGGTGCCTTCTCAGCCTTTTCATGGTTGTATAATAGTTCATCGTGCCTCAGTGGAGCCAGGTGGGTGGATGTCCTTAGGTTTGTTCTAGATAAGATCTCTCTCTAGATAAGGTATTGTGTCTGATGTCAGTAGTGGCTGAGCGTGGTGGCGCACGCCTTTAATCCCAGCTCTCGGGGCAGAGGCAGGTACATCTCTTGAGATCAAGGCCAGCCTGGAATGATCTACCTAGCTAGTTGCAGGCCAGCTGGGCCTACAGGGAGACCCTGTCTCCAAAAACAAAACAGATGTCAATAGTGCCACGGGTTTCGTTTTGTAAAAGATTACAGAGAAACACACTGGGAAATCTCAGGTCCCCTGACACTCCCGAGGGAGCAAGCTTTGTGGTTTATAGTGACCTGGACCTGTGGGCCTTGGGTTAGAATGCGGAGTTCCAGCCCATCCCACAAGTTCTGACACAGGAGTTCGCCATGAAGGAGGAAGTGTGAATCGTGTCCCGGGTGAAGCAGCTACTCACCACCAGGCAGCAGTTCCTGAAAAATAAAATCTCATCCAAATGTAATAAAAGGTTTTTTCCCTCTTAAGAACCAGAATTATGGCCTGTGTTTTCTAAATCACCTCCAGGAAAATAACCTTCACGTGGGAGGATTCTTTTAATTTGGATTTTTAGAGAGGAGAAAGGGGCAGCTGTCTTTACTTCAGAGGCTCTGTGGCTGGGACACTCACAGCTTCCTAGTTATAACAGGGTTCTGTCATCTTAAACTATTAAAGGCAACATTTAGCCAAAATGAACATACTTTTATTTCCTGATGGGTTAAAGTTAACTTGAATTCAAGATAATATCTGGAAAAGTTATTTAACCTGTCACAGAAGCTCATTTCATGTCTTAATAATATCAAAGTTTTGCCGGTCACCTAATTAATGTCTCTTACAAAGACCGTGAATGACATTTTCTTTGACAGCCATAAGCTTGTGGAGGGCTTTTCCATTCTTGATCTAAACCGGCTGCATCGTAGGGGTTAACCCTGTGCTGTTTCCGCATGAGCACAGAATCAAGGCTATATTCCTGCCCACCCCCTCGCACCCCGTCCTGATTATTCATTCCTCCTCCTGTTTTGCCTGGATGGCTGAGTAGTTACACCGGAAAACTGCCACTCAGGACTGCGTCATCAGGGGCCACAGGGCCGGCTTCTGTTGTCGCCCTCTAGCATGCTTTCCTGGACTGCAGATGCTCCAGGAAGACTCACCCTCACAGTCAGCCTGTTTTCTGTTGTGACCCATTTGTCAGTGCTGAAGGAAGCTTAGCCTTCTCTGCAAAACCTGTTTGCATTCAACCCATCAGAATTCACCTTCCAAATATGTAAAATGTCATCCATTTCAGGTGGCCCCAAAGCCAGTGCAAAGTTGCTCAGATTCAGGAAGATCAGCCCATATAAGCCATTTTGCCAAATGCTCATAAATAACCATCCTCCCTAAATTTGAAGACTAGAAACGTTTATTTAGAAGAGAGGTTATAAAAGTTAAGTGTCTGGACTTTAAAAGGACTTACCGTTTTTCAGTGTTAGTTCAGGTATAGATTAGTTTTTCAGTGTTAATAGAGTTGTGAATTACAGTTTTTCAGGGTTAATACAGGTATGTTCTAAAGTGCTAATTCCATCTTAGACTCTTCTTTGAAGGTTTGTTTTACAAAATACACTTTGATTTCAAGCCTATCACTTATATTTCTTGATTTTCTTTCTTCGTTTAAAGAATCGTTGCCTTAGAATAACCATGGGGATGTGGAGAGGTGGCGCAGTGGTTGATAGAACTGGTTTTTTCCTGGGTTTGGTTCCCTGCACCATCAGGTGACTCACAGCCACCAATAACTCCCAACCCCAAGGGATCTGACACCCTCTTCTTCTGTCCTCTTTGGGCACTCACACACACGTACACACACATGAAAGAACAATCTTGGACATACTACAGCCATGTGATCAGAGCCCGTGCGAAGGCATCTGTCGGTCCCTTTCCTTTCAGTGCCGGTATAACAACACTGACGATGTAGCTCAGTGCTCAGGCCAAATCCTGACTCAGTCACTTTTCTCGTGGTATGACCAAGTGCCTGGCAAGAAGCAGCAAGGGAGGAAGGTTGGCTATGGCTATGGTCTGAGGGTGCAGTCTCCATCCTGGTGGTGGGAGGGTCGGCGGCTGGTCGCATCACAGCTGCAGTCAGGAAGCTGAGGGAGAGGAATGCTGGTGGTGCTCAGCTGGCTTCTCAGGTTGGGGGAGGGGTCTAGCCATCAGGGTAAGTTTTCTGCCCTCAACCTCCCCCAGAAAAATCCTCACATACGTGCCCAGAGATTCTGCATCATGTCAGGTTGACAGTACAGACCATCACAAATCCACCTTTTATCAGCTTGACACCCAAACATTCCACTTTTAATCCACACCTTGTCCCCGTAGGCTAATGACCACTTCATACTGCAGAATGGATTTAATCCAACTTAAAAGTCCTCACAGTCCTTAATAACCCATAAGTCTCTTGAGACTTGGGCAGTTTCCTAACTGAGCCTTAGATGATGAAAAACAAGTTACATACTTCCAACATTCGATGGCATGGAATAAACATTCCCATTCCTAAAGAAAGAAATGGAGGGAAAGATCAGACCAGAGCAAGACTGAAACCCACCAGGAAAAACACCAAACACTGCGGCTCCATGTCCAGCATCTGTGGCTTGTGACTGAATAGTCTGGGCTCCAGAGGCTGTGGTGGCCACACCCTCCAGCTCTGCTGCATACAGTGCACAGCCTCTCGCTTGGACCAGCTGCACTCAATGCCACCAGCTCTCTCTTCTTGGCAGACACCCATGTTTCTCTCATCTCCAACATCCTGGGGTCTCCGTTGTAATTTAGGCTTCACCTTGACAGCCTCACACGGTGACCTCTCGGCCTCTTTTCAAGACTCACACCCCGCCACACATTGCCCGGCCTCGGCTGCATTCTGGAACCATGGCGCAAGTCTGCATCACCTTTAATCCGTTATCTTTCAAGCCTGCAAAACCAGCACTTTGTGGACAATTCTGCCAGGTTCTGCTGCCAGCTCAGGATAAAGCTTGCTCCCGTCGGACCATAGCACATCAGGTTCTGTGTGCTGACCCTGGGAACACCTCTAGGCAGCTGCGATCACAGAGCTGGTGCCCCTTTCAGACTCAGTTTAGGCTCTCTCCTTTCAAATGAAGTTTCATTTTCATAAGGAGCCTTTACTAGGTGGGGGTCTTGTCCCCAAGGGAGCTTTTCCTGTTTCCCAGTGCAGAGCGTAAGGTTTCTCTCTAACGGCACCAGTCTCTTTAACAATCTCGGCTGCTTTGTCCTCCACACTCTCGTCTGAAACCGTTAAGTTGCCCACACACCTTTCTTTGCCGTGTGTCACATTTTTCTTGTCTTTCTGTCCCCCTTTCTGCTCTGTCACGATGTGAGTGGATGAGAGCTGTGACCTCTAACCACTGGTAACCAGGACACAGCCTGAGTGCTGTTCTGTCTTGAAATTTCCTCAGCTGAGCACATGAGTCCATGTTCAGCCTCACGCGGGCCCTCAGGACGCTGGCAGGCACTAGTAGAATTCTTTGCCGTAGGAGCACAGGAGTGCCTCTACCCACGTTCCTGTAAATCCCTTGGACTCTGAAACCTCCTCAGCTCAACATCCATTGCCCTGTTTCTCTTCACGCTCTAGCCCTCCAGACTTCCATCAGAATGGCCCGTCAAGCTCTGCATATGGCTGTTAGGGCATTTCTAGCCCAAAGCTCTAAGCTGTTGGATTCCAGCCAGAAAGCAGTTGCAGATGCCTACAAGCCACAGGGTGTGAGTTATCACAGTGACGGCCCCACTTCTTAGAGGAAGTTCTCTGTGTTGGTTACTTGTTTCATACCTGTGACCAAATACCTGACAAGAAGCAGCTTCAGGGAGGAGGGTTCGTTTTGGTTCCCAGTTCATTGTGTCAGAGAAGTTAAGTTGGCAGGAGCCTGAGGCACAGCGTACATTGTGTCCATAGTCAGGACGAGGGAGGTGCAGCCTCGCACTCAGCTTGTTTTTCTATTGGGTCTGGCTAGTAGGGTAGGTCTTTCCACTTCAGTTAGCCTAACCTAGAAAAATTACTTGCAGACATGCCCAAGATTTGTGTCCAGATCGTATATCATGTCAAGTTGACAGTCCATAGAAACAGTCACAATCCCATTAAGTCATGGAGTATATTCTGATTTAATTTGAAATGTAAATTTATGTATGTGCAAATTACAACTTTGATACAGCAATGAGTATAATCTATTTGAATTATTTTGGGGGTAGAAGTATTGTTTGAACATAGACAAAAACTCTAAAGGTGTGGAGAGTAAAAACGGCCTTTGGGTCACCTAGTAGCTAAAAGGTATAATATACATTTTATGTACTATTCAAATGGTCAGTTTTTCAGTTAGTGTAATGTCAGTCTCTTTAAGTTTTGGCCAGGGGTGTTTCACTTTAAAAAAAATTAATATAAAATTATTTCTTCATTGTTGTCTATAGCAAGTTCCAGGTCAGGTGGGGCTTCAGGGAGACCCTGTCTCAAAACAGGAGACAAAACAAAACAGCAAAAACTAAGTGGTCTTAAGAATTGGTTCAGTTAGTTTTTGGTCAGAAAATGGCCCTCCTAGTGGGTACACTATTTGTTTTTTTTATTTAAGACAGGATCTTAGTCTGTAAACCGAGGCTGGCCCTGAATTCACCATGGTCCTCCTTCCTCAGCCTCTCAGGTGAGTACATTCCACCCAGCCCAGGTATATGCTGTTATAAAAGCTTATGATTTGGTCTATATTTTCTTGAGATGGTTCCAACCAGGTAAGTATTTCACTCATAATGGCTACAAGTCCTGTAATGTAAATAAGGGAACAAACAGCCAAGAAGAAAGGCTGGTCTAGGGAAGCTGTGGCCGTCCGCAGGTCCAAAGCTTGAAAAGATAGTGACTGTGATGATGAAGGTCTTCCGTGGCATTTGCCGCATCCCAGGCACTAGTCTGAGGAAGTCATTTAAGAGAGAGTGTGTGGTACTGTGCATCTGCTCATCACTCACAAGATAGTATCGGTCCTCGAATCAGAGAGGTGACTGTCCAACTCTGAAGTCTGAGCTAGTGACCTCTAACCAAACCATCTCAGTGGGCAGGGTGGAGACGCAGACAGCGAGGCCAGGTGTGGGACACGCCTGCAGTCCCAGCATGCCTGATGGGCGGCAGGAGGACGAAGGGTTCAAGGCCATCCTCGGCTATGCAGTGAGTTCCAGGCCAGCCTGGGCTACGGGAGACCCTGAAAAAGTGCGTATTTCCTTGTCGATCCTGGACTGTAAATTTTCCCAGGTTATCTTCTTTATGTCCTCAGCACGGCTAGGAAAGGGTTCCCTCAATTCCTGCTCTGTGGACACATGCAGACTGGGTTCTGACAAACCCTTTGTGATGGCTAATCCCGGGTGTCAACTCGACTGGATCTGGGATTAACTGAAGTGAGAGAGCTCTTCTTGATTGGATCATCTGAAGCTGGAAGACACACCCTAAATCAGTGTTACCCTCTGATGGCAGCCCGTATAAAAGGCCATGGCAGAGGAGCTTGCCAGGCTTCTTGCTGCTTGCCTTCTCTCACTGATGAGTTCGTCTTGCTGCTGTAGACTGAAGACTAGCTGATCTTTTGGAATTTGTCAGACCCTCAGCACCAGATTAGGACTTCTGAGACATCCAGCCTCGTGGACTGAGCGACTATGGATTCTCAGCCTCTCCAGTGTGGTGCAGCCTTTGTTGGACTACTCGGACTCTACCCTGTGAGCTAAGCTGATAAATCTCTATCAATATATATTCATCCTACCGGTTCTGTTTCTTTGGAGAACCCTGACTAATACACCTTCATGCTCTAAGCGGCCAAATCTCAGCTTTATGGACCGCAACAAATAGAAGCAAAAAGTATATCAAAAACCTAGAAATAAGCTTTTCAACTTCCCTCCCCAAACAGGACTTTACATTTTTAAACACTTTTTACACATAGGCTAATGCCAGACTCACTTAAAACCATGAGTCCTTTGGGAGTTAAGAAAAAAGAAAAAGAAACTTACTGTGTCTAAGCCTTTCCAGTCCTTTTAAGTGTATCCAAATATACAAGTTGTTATTTAAAATAAGCTCTTGTTTTGTTTGGTTGTAGCAAGTTAAGAAAACTGAGTCATGACCCCAGAATACTCTGAAAAGCCACCTGTTTTGTTAAATTTTGAAGTTCAGTTGGCTTGGAGACTTTCGAAAACAAAAAGCTAATTCTACCTTAGTAGTGTGGAGTTGAGCCTACAACGCTGCTCTTCCTGAGGGCTGATACTCTGTCCTGCTAGATAGAGATCGGAAATGATTGCCGCTTGCAAGAAAGAGGGATCACATGACATCTCAGGCCTTGAACTAATTTCTGCATGTTTCCCAAAGAACGTCTAGAATAGAATCTCAAGTGTGGGCTTGAAAACGTTGGCCTGTAGGAATTCTGTCTGTGAGGTTGGAAGTTTAGCCCATAGTTAATTCTCTTTTCTCATCAGTCCTAGGTGTTTATAAAGACCCTTTCATGCAGTTCTCAAAGAGGAAAAGACCCATGAGATAGCTTTGTCATGCTCTACTTTCGAAGCGTAACTCCGGAAATTATTATTTTCTTGTTGCCTTGTTCTCAGTGAAAAGGAAGTAGTATTTTTGCCGAGAGACGGTTGGTAGTGTCTTAACTCAATCTGCCTGATTTATTGTGTAGTTATTTTCCGTTGTACGTATCTTTATAGCCATCAGTTCTTTCCTTTGAAAAAAGAGCAAAAAAAAAAAAAATTGGAGTTGTAACTAATAGTGTCTTGGAAACATCATGAAAAAACCCTTTTCTAAGAATGTGATATTTTTCTTCTTGTATGAAAACAGAGCAGCCCCTCTTGACATTCTGTTTGCTGCTGATTCATATGCACCGGCATGACCTCTGGGTAGTCATCCCTAAAGGAAGGCCAGTTACTTAATACCTACTCACCGAGCCTGTGACGGGGAGGAAGAGGAGACTTCATTTATTATCACTGTGTTATTTTTGAATGAAGTCCATTGGGTTGTGGGCATATCAAAAGTCTGACTTAGCCTTTGACTAAAATTTCAGACTATTTTTTTTTTTCTAAGCAAAGAATATTAACTGGCTGGTCACAGAGGGGCTCTGCTAGTGTTCTTTCCGACCTCCGGGCCTGTGTGGCACCAGTGTGCTGCTCTCTTCCTGTTCTTTCTCTTGTTAAGGGTGTGTGTGTCTTCACTCTGTTTTTTTAGGAGTTATGGCTTATCTCTCCCCTCATCGCAGATCAGCTCTGTTGTGATTCCACAAATTTCTTGTCCTCATTTTGTGTGTGTAAAGCCCAGCACTCACATCAGATTTTACCTCCTGAAAACTAATTGTTTTAAAAGCTTATTTATTTTTAGTGCATGTGCCTGTGTGGGTTTATGGGCACCGTGTACATGCAGGTGCCCACAAGGACCGGAAGAGGGTGTCCAATCCCCTGGAACTGTAATTGCAGGTAGTTGTGAACCGCCCAGTATGGGAGCTGGGAACCAAACCCAGGTCCTCTGCTAGAATAGCAAGTGTTCTTAACTGCTGAGCCATCTCTCTAGCCCCAAAACTAATTTTTATCTTACATCTCTTGATCAATATTTGCAGCTAACCTAAGACAGTGCTGTGAATACTTGGCAGATGGTTAGTCCATTTGAATCCTGAGTGGGGACACATCACGCACACACATTAGACACATGTGCACATGTGTATATATGAGTTGTGTTGAATTTTTGAAACTGAATTGATAGGCGGAAGATGAGCTGATATGTGAAGGGGTCTTTGGATGTGTAAGAAACTGTCAGTCTCTTCTGTCAAACACTGAACTTGGTACTCACCAGTCTCCGTGTGGAATACTCACAGGCTCCTGGATTCATTTTCTCCTCTTCCTCTTGTGGCCTTGTGAGTGGTTTGGTCTTTCTAGGTGCCTACCTTCCCGCATGTTCAAGGAATGCTTGCCCAGCCAGGTGTACTTGTCCCTGAAAATGACTCCGTTCCTCCCTGACCTGCTTCCATATTCTCTCCACTTTCCAACCTGGTCTGTGGAAGTAGACTGTGAGGTTGAAGGAGAGCCGGTAAGGAGCATCCACGGCCCCCCTTGCATTCGGAGTAGATGGCAGAGGCCTCTTGGTCACGTGTGCTGTTTCTCTGCTTTTTGGGGGGGGGGCGCAGATTTCCCCAGTTCTGTGCTGGACTGTTATCTGCTTGAGTGTGCGTGGGTCCTGTGCATGCTGACACCACTGCTGTAGGTTCATATGAGCAAGGTCCCAAGAGCTTGTGGGACTCTATTTCCATATGATCCTGCAGGCTCCCAGAAGGAATGTTTGCCGTGCTGCAGTGCTTTTGAGTGGAATGCTGGTGGTCTTTGCAGCCTTGAACTTAACCTTCGGGAGCTCACGTTTTCAGGTTCAGCTTCTGGAAACAAAGCCCAGAACAGGGGCCTGAATCAGGCCCCGTGGCCACCCTCGCCAGCCCTGGAAAGCCGTGATTGCCTCCACTTCCCTGTTGATGCCACTTATGAATCACAAACCCCATCTCACACTCCTCTCTCTGTGAGTCCCAAAGCTGAAACCTTTGCTAGCACCCTTGGCAAAAAAAGGTTTCCCAGTAGAGTTTCCCTCTTCAAATCACCAATTTCCCATTGAAGTGTCAGGAGTACATTCTTGTAGACACAGAAGGACCAAACATAGACCTTTTTCTGGGCTTTACCTTCTAGGGACAGAATGTGTGTTTCCCCACACCTCTTTGATTTCCATCTGACAGGTAGAAGGCTAGACCATTCTATCCTGGGGTCACGTGTGGGATAGTGAAGCAGTAATAATGGGCTGTGTGTGGTGTATTGTGGAACAGAGCCAAGTGAGTTTGTGGTTTGAGTTTCTATGATCTGGACCCAGAGGTACTGAATGTGCTTGGCTCATGGGGATGCATGCAAAGCACGTGCCACATTAGCCATCGTGTCTTGTGCCCAGAGCTCCCTGCAGTTACTGCATGGCTCAGCCTCTTATTCACCCTCCTCCCGTGTCAACTGTGCTCCCTGAAAATAGCTGCCATCCGTGTGTGTGCAGACATGGCTTAGGGGAGCGTGGCTGCCCAGCGTGTAAGAGGCCCTGGCTTCTCTTCCTAGTAGTTCAAAGAAGAAAAGCAGCAACAAAACCACCCGGGACCCTGGTTTCACTCAGAGAAAGAGCTGAGGTACAGAACGACTCGAACCACCTGGATATGTCAGAATTAACCGGGGTTCTGTCTGTCGATGCCTGTTTTAACCATGTGGTTGGTTGTCTCAACTCCCCAAAGCCATTGGTCCCTGCAGTTTGGATTCTGTAACTGCCCAGCCCCGATGGCTGTAACACCCCATTTCCTCCTGTGTAGGCCCACCCCGTGCCTCTCCCGGAACCCCAGCTTCCCCTCTGCACTTTGACCACGTTCACTCTGCACCCTGGGAAGGTGGGCGGTTGGGGATATTGGCAGACTGGCTTCCCCTTCAGGAAGATCCTGTTAGACTGGCTGCTGGCTGGGATTCTGGCCTAGAATTGAGAATTGGGATGTACAAGCTTTTCTTCTGAAGGCCATCCTGTGAAATTAGCCATCCTGTGATTGTGTCTGTGAATACTTCATGATCTGCCCCTCAGTCACTACTGGGTCTCCCAGAGTTTTGTACCCAGCAATCACTGCAGGTAATAATCTGTCACTTACTCCTGAAAGCTTGGGGCTGCACATGTCCCACTTGTTTTCTTTTGCAAGTGTCACCTAGATGACAGTCTTCAACCCTTACTGAGCAGATAACTGATCATAGGTATTACCTTCACTCACTTCCGGTAACAGAAGCTGCCTCCAGCTGGGTGAGCACCCACCAGACTTATCTGAAGGGTATTGAGTGGTTGGCCAAATAGCTAGAAGGCAGAAAACCAAGGGCTCCACCTCCATGGCAGTGTCCGCATCTGTGCACAGAAGGAGCAAAAGGTCAACTCCTTTGCTGAAGACTTAGTGTCAGGCCATACAAGAAGACACCGCTCAACTGCTTGCCGATGTGAACAGTCTGTAATGCTTCCGTTATTTGCTTGTGAGAAAAATGTGTGCTGTGCTGAGACCTTGGGGCTCTCCTCTGGTTTGAGTCTTGCTCTTTGACTGGTTAGTGGAGGCTCAGGAGGAGAGCAGGCTGGATGACTGAGCTTGCTCGGTTTTACCTAGGGGACTTGGACTTCATAAGGCAGTTCCTCGGGCATAGGAACCATGTAAGAAATCCGGAAATATTACAGATGGCCACCGCGTACTTTGGAAATTTCTTCCAAGTCACCATAGTTACCGCAGAAATATTTTTCTGGGTTTTTTATAAACCTTTTGGCTAATCGTAAAATTGACCCTTTGAAGTCAAGCTGGTGCGCCGTGGAGGGGGGGGGGGTCCCTCCTAAAACAGCGTTGGTGATTGCCAGGTTCCCAGACACTTTTGGAGAGCATTGGCCACTTGGCCACCAGGGTGTCGTTCTTTTTTAAGTAATCTAAAAACTTCCACAGTCGATGCCTAAATTATGTAGGGGGTCTGCAAAGACTCCACATTTGAGAGATAAGGCTTTTGTTTCCACATGCTTACTGTCAAAAAAGTTTAGGAAGGTTGGTATAGCTGGGCATTTGTATGCGTTAGTGACTGTTGGTTCTTGCATTGACCAACACCCTGCCCCATCCCCATTCAGGTGTATTTGGTGTGTAATGGTCACAGCGGTTACCCCGACAGAATGATCACCATAAAGCTGAGTACCATAAGAAGAGCTCGACTGGCTGGGCTTCCCACCAGGTCCACCTGGCTGGAGCTTAGTACTTCTTTGCCCTCTATTTGTGGCCTGTTCTCAGCAGAGTCTGCCTCCCGCACCTCCTCTTCTGTCATCTTGCCACTGAACCTGTTATCCTGGCTGGGGCTGCAGCTCAGTGATAGAGTGCTTGCCTTGCGCACATAAGAGTCTGAGCTCAGTAAAAACCATCCAGCCACCCAACCAACAAAAGATGCTCTGACTGTGGCCACTGCTGCTTCTCTATGGCTGGCTGTACCTGTAAGACGGATACAGTGAGGAGAGATGAGGCAGCCACTCCGGGGCTATCAAAGCCTTGCTCACTGGAGCCTGGAACCGGAATGGCTTGTGTTCCAGCTGTGTAGCAGGTGGATTTGCCCCCTGGTGCCTGCTTTCCCTGGGCCTCCGTGTTTCATCTTTGAGATTCCGAGGGGTTTTTTTTTTTCTTCCAGAATGTCATTGGCTGCCAGTCAAGGTGCTTAACTACTTCATCAAAGATAGAACCTTCCACTTCGTTTGTGGTTTTTTTCCAGATGTTATCTTCCCCTGTGAGACTTTATGAGCTTTGAAGTAAAAGATGTGGGACTAGCTCTTGTTTGCAGCTTCTATTGAACATGGTGTTGATGAAAAGGCCCCACTAATCTGGTCACCATGGTTTCCATTCTTGCATGTCTACTGTCATTAATACTCTGTCCTGGGAATATTTTCATCACGGTCTAGCAAGAATTTTAATGTCTCCTTTTTTATTTGGAAGTGGGGACACTGGGCGTTCAGAATAGCTTTGTTGCTTAGTTTTTTCCTTACAGGTTAGCACGCTTAACTCATTTAAGGTTTAGAGCGACTGTAATACATTCACTCTGCTTTTCCTTCAGTGTTTATTCCATTCCTGTGGTTCAGTTTTCCTTTTTATATGTATCATGTGTTGAAAATGGAAATATCTTGTCTGGGGTGGAGCTTAGCCACCAGACTATACAGACACACTTCTTTCTGTTCTTAGTTGGTTTTATTGGTTATAAAGAATCTTGTTCAAAAAGAAAAAGTTTTACATCTACCTTTCTCATTACATACTTTAATAGTAAAAATTCCTTCCTCTCTCCTCTTACCAGAGCACAATGTGGCTTAAACCCTTGTTTTGTACCTAAGCCTGGACCTCTGTGTCAGGGGTACTTGAAAACAGCCCAAACACTCAGGATCACAGCCCGTGAATTAAGGAAAGAAAGGAAGACACTGGAATGGCCTCCAGATCTTAGAAGGGTGTTGTGATGGGCTACCTAAGGTATGGTCATCACAAATGCTGTGCTTCTGATTATGTTGAATCTGTGACATGTCCACAGCAAGTCATATGGCTGGGTCTAAGGTCAGCAGGCCTGGAAGGCCCTCCTGTACTCCGGTGGTCACACAGCTGTGTTCAGCGTCAATGGAAAGGTCCATTCTTCCACAGAGGTGGCGGGTGAAAGAGTAGGCGCATAATTAGACTAAAAGTGATTTCATCTGCCACAGAACGCAGGCTAGGTTAGCCCCTCCCACCAGTGGTGCCACCTCACTAAGTCAGCACTCACGTTCTTCCTGCATACCGCCATCTGAAGTTGCGTACACGTCATGGTGTGAATTTGTCCTTCAGAGAACAGATCAAATCCTTATGTGCAAGGTGGTATGTGAGTTCTAGCAGTGTACCCGAAAATAAAGTCAACAAAAATCCTCAGCTGGACAGACCTCGTCCCTTACATTCAGTACTTTATGCTTAGTATTTCAAACAAGACTGAAACATAACAGATACTTAGCAAATGTTCATTTCTTGAGTGAAGAAAAGCCATAATCAATTAATCTAACCTAGCCTCGTTTGCTCAGATTCTGGCCCTGCTGGGCGACCTGCTTGTGATTTGTGTCTATCACAGACGTTTTAACAGTTTTATAAACTCTCTCTCTCCCT
>NW_008349451.1:2395623-2460439 GCF_000622305.1 Nannospalax galili
TCTCATATATTTGTTCTTTGAAACAAAGTCTCCCTGTATTCTTGGCTAGCCTAGCTTGGAACTCAACTATGTAGATCAGGCTGACCTTGAACTCCCAGAGATCTGCCTGACTCTGCCTTCAGAGTGCTGGGCCTAATGGCGATCACTAACACACTGAGCCCCCAAATCTTCTCCTGTGATTGGCATTTTGCTGTGACTGCACTTCCAGGGCTGAGAGGCAGCCCTTGTGTGTCATGAACTCACCAAGGTGAAAAGTACCCTGAACATCTTCTCAAAGATGGACACCACTGGACAGTGAACAGAATTCTAAGCAAATTAAGGCCTTCAGTTTATTAGACAGACTCAGTTCCCGAGTGTGCTGTGATCCCTGTGCTCCGTGAAAGCTCCGCTCCACTGATGCGTTCTTTGCCTCAGAGATTCCATCAAAGAGAAATGTAATGCTGTTCATTTTCCTTACGTTCAAGCATCAGAGCGACACTCAGTGTCGAAAAGTGGCTTCATGTACAGATGTAGTCACTAGCCTTCAGACTAGGGACAGGCTTTGCTGTGTTCACAGGGTGCTTAGCCCTGTTTGAATGACTTTTGTCTTGGAGTATGTATTTACTCTTCAAAGCAAAGCAAGAAATTAACAAAATTCTCTGAAAAGAGCTGCTCCAGAGAGATTTGAACTGAGGCACAGAGCAGAGTCCGGTTCCTAGGCCCCGTCCACCAGCCTGTTGGTATCTGATAATACTGTATGGCCTGGAAAAGTCCCACATCTTAAATGAAACCAGTTATAGAAATCCTTATGCATTTACATTTCTTAAATTTGTGTGTGTATTAGGCCATGAAAAATACTAGATGCCCTCAATAAAGTAATTCTGAACTGAGTGCATTTGCTAAAGAATATACTGTGTAACTATGGTGGTTCTTAACATCTACAGACCTCTCTGCCTGTTTCTAGAATCAGTGTTAGAAAAGATGAAGAGGATTCTGTGCAGCTCCACACTGGGCGTTAAAAGATACACATTTCCATTCAAGACTCACCTTGGGGGCTGGAGAGATGGCTCAGCGGCTAGGAGCACTGACTGTTCTTGCAGAGGGCCTAGGTTCAAATCCCACCTCCCACATGGCAGCTAACCATCTGTAACTCCATTTCCAGGGGATCCGGCACCCTCTTCTGTCTTCGTGGGTACTGCATGACACGGGTGCACTTACACACATGCAGGCGTAACATTCATAAACATAAAATAGAAATAAATAATAAAAAAATTTTAAAGTTTTTTTAAAAGACTCAGCTAAGAAGAGATGGGAAATCACCACAGTCAGTGCTCTGAGAAAAATGGGTCAGACTATATGGGATAGAGATTAACAGTGATCTCATCAAGCAGAACCCTTCCTAGCATAAGGCTAAGCTAAAATTTCAAAAATGACTCGCCTCTCCCGTTGTCCAGCACACACAGAATCTATGCTTGGAGTCGGAGCACCTCCATTGATGCCTCCGGCGTTCACGCCTTGGTCCCTGTGTGCTTCTGCAGGGGCCTCCTGCCTGGTCTCTTCTTCCCCTTGGCACTGCAGGTCTGTCCTCAGCACAGTCGGCGGCAAAGTTACTTTGTGAAACTAAAGTCACATTGTGTCTTCTCTGAGAAAACCTTTACATGGCCCCACCTCACTTGGGGCAGAGGATGGCCATTGCAATGGCATTTGTGGCCCCTGCATGATCTGGCCTCCTGTCTCATCTGTCTTCCTCAGTTTCCCACACCTAAAGGACTACAGCTTCACCAGAGGCTTTTAAAACCATGCAATACTCCATTCAGTGCTCTAATAGTCTCACTAAATTTAATCTGTAAGATTGAAAAATGAGCCTCAGGATATAATACCATGTTAAAGTGTGTGTGTGTGTGTGTGTCTAGATATAGCTTTATACTTGATATCTTTTTCAGTTATGACAGCCATTAAAATCAAGTATAAAGCTATATCTAGAGCCAAAGTTAAGAATTGCTATGTCTCAGAATATTGAAACAATATATATTAAAATGTAATTCACTTGCCTTAGTCTTCTTTATAGAAAAGTGAATATTTAACATGCATGGCATGTGAGCAGGAGGCTGTGCACCCATGAACACTGGGCGCTTCTTTGGGGTCCACAGCTCCTGCTATAAGCAGTGGTAACCCCTACAGTTTGGTCTAAGACATTCCTGAAGGTGTTTGTTTGTTTGGGGAGTGTTATTTCTTTTTGAGACGGGCTCCCTGTAGCCCCAGCTGATCTGTAACTCGCTATGTAGACCAGGTTGGCCTCGAACTCACAAAGATCCACCTGCCTCTGCCTCCAGAGTGCTGGGATCCCATACTCAGCTTCCCTAAAGGTATTTTTAAGTAGGCATTATAAAGGCGAGCACTTGCAGACACTGGTTGAGAAAAGTTAACTATATTTTTGGGAGTTAGATTTTTCAGTCTCTTATTTCTCCTAATTGGAAAGCATAATTGAAACTGAAAACCAAGAAAAGAATGGAAACCAGTCACCACTGATGTGCTACAGAGTGAATTCTACCCAGGGTTTGCAGTTACTTTAAAATATCTCATTCCCTTAGACCTTTGAAGTAATACAGGTCAGGTTTTGTTTTCTTTCCTGGTTCTAATGTTGGCAGGGAAATGATGAGCACAGAGAATAGATGGAGAGGCGGGAAGACATAAATTCACTTCACGCAATGTCTGCATAATGCGTCTAGCCAGCATTGTCTCCCAGTCGTGTCATTTTTTTCTTTTTCTTTTTTTTTTCTCTTTTTTGAGACAGGGTCTCCCTGTAGCCCCAGCTGGCCTGGAACTCACTATGTAGACCAGGCTGGCCTCAGTCTCACAGAGATCCTCCTGCCTCTGCCTCCCCAGTGCTGGGATTAAAGGTATGCACCACCACGTCCGGCTCAAAGTCATGGTTTTTAACTAGCTTAGTTCTCCTACCTCTAGTAGCCACTGATTCAAGCTAAGGAAGGAATATCCTCAGAGAAGATTAAACATATCGGGGAGCGAAGTGGAAAATAAGTCAGGTTTGCAAAAAAGCCTGAGGTCCTCCTGTTGATTAGAAGTGGTTAGCATTGAACTTGCCAGAGGGGAGAAAGCAGTGTCCCACCACTGCCATACCCTACCCTCTCCTCACCGGGAATTGCAGTCCTGACGCACAGCTTTACAGAAAGAGCAACCACACGCAAGACATGGCAGTCAAGCCAGAATAAAGAGGGCGCCTGTACCTAAGAGAGTTAGGTCTTGGGGTTATAGAATCCGGGACCTTCTGGGCCTTTTTGCTTATTTGTCTTGTAGTCTTTGAAGTTCTTCCTGAAAGGTTCCAGCGGACCCTGGTGACTGCTTCAGCAACACCTTCGTGCCACCTGAACTTTCTTTTGAGGAGTGTTGGGTTCCTGTGTAGATTTCACACAGTGTGGGATAGATTTGAGCTAAAGGCAAAGGCAAAGCAGTGATTATTGTGAAGGGGGGTGTCACTAAGTCTGCTTGGATTTGATATAGTATTAATTGTTTGGTGCTGATGGGAGGCTATGCAGAGTTTATACCATTCTTTCCTTGGAAGTGTTAGAGGCTGGACCCACTGACTCTAGGAACTGAAATTTATCGAACAGCTGAAGAATTGACTGCGTATGTATCCCAGACTTGTTGAGGGGAAATGAAGCAAAGCATCTAGAAATCCAGAGGCAACAGTATTAATGATGGCTTCATAAAGAAGCGGGATGGGTAGAGCTGGCCTCCCCTCTCTGTTTCTTTAAGTCTGTATCCTAATAGGATTAGTTAGGGTTGCATGTCTGCCCCCTAGCTAGGGAAAGAAAACTTCTGATTACAGTCCACAGAGTCAGATATAATTCCCCAAATGAAACTCGAGTTTCCATTACACAGGAGAGATAACTTCTGGAAGTGAAATAGCAGCTACTGTGGTGTTTGGTTTCTGTGATTTGTGGCGATATTGTTTCAGGACCACTGCCTCGGTTAATCCTTATTACAGACCTAGGATTCAGCTTTTAATTCTCACTTCATAGGGAAGAAAAATAAAACTTTGAGAAAGGCAGGAATCTTCCCCCAAGAGGACGACAGTTCAGCATGGCAAGCCCGAGACCATGGTGGGACATCCCTGGCACACGGACTCCTCCGTTTGCTTGATCTCTGAGTTAATGCCTGGAGTGGTATTTCCTGAGCCGGGATCTCTGGAGGAAAAAAGGCAAAACCAAAAGTTAGGAAATGCCATCAGTAACTATCCGGACTGCCATTGTTCCTGTGCGATGCACATGTTCATTACTGGGGTCAAGCTTTGGGGATAAAGGCTGCATAAATGCAGAATTCATAAGCCTACAGGTGCCTTTCCTCTGCCTCCTTCACCCACCTTTCCTGTCCCACCAGCCCAAAGCCTAGAAACCGTCCTTTCCAGGGCCTGCACAAAGGCTTCTGACAAGGTTCTCCACTGTAGTACTGAGCCCATCAGCGCGCTGTGGGTCCTCCATGGCGTCCTTTCTAGCCACGCCTGTGGTCTTTGATAGACTCAGATCCCCGAGTGTCAATTCCACCCTTTCCAATGAGGACCCAAGACCCATCTTCACCAGCATGGCTTCCATTCTTGCACCCGCCCTCTTGTTTCGGACATCTTATAGCAACAGAGGCCGTCACATGCCTACCCTGCATAACCTCTTCCAGAGGCCTTCCAAATGTCACCTCTTCAGAGAAGCCGTCCACAGCTTCTCTGGGCCTAGGGTCTCTGACTCCATCCTTCCTCTGATACACATTCATGGTTTAGTTTCCTAACATAATGAAGGACTCGAATTCATTAAAGATGAACCTTCAGCTTCAGATCAAGATTTATAAACAGGCTTTTGTCCTCTAGGTCTGTAGGGAGGACAAGTGGGAATCGCCCCAGGGACTGCCGTGGGATGCCAGAGATCCCCGTCTTAGGAGTGTGGTTACTCAGGGACTGCCGTGGGATGCCAATGATCCCCGTCCTAGGAGTGTGGTTACTCAGGGACTGCCGTGGGATGCCAATGATCCCCGTCCTAGGAGTGTGGTTACTCAGGGACTGCCGTGGGATGCCAATGATCCCCGTCCTAGGAGTGTGGTTACTCAGGGACTGCCGTGGGATGCCAATGATCCCCGTCCTAGGAGTGTGGTTACTCAGGGACTGCCGTGGGATGCCAATGATCCCCGTCCTAGGAGTGTGGTTACTCAGGGACTGCCGTGGGATGCCAGAGATCCCCGTCTTAGGAGTGTGGTTACTCAGGGACTGCCGTGGGATGCCAATGATCCCCGTCCTAGGAGTGTGGTTACTCAGGGACTGCCGTGGGATGCCAGAGATCCCCGTCTTAGGAGTGTGGTTACTCAGGGACTGCCGTGGGATGCCAATGATCCCCGTCCTAGGAGTGTGGTTACTCAGGGACTGCCGTGGGATGCCAGAGATCCCCGTCCTAGGAGTGTGGTTACTCAGGGACTGCCGTGGGATGCCAGTGATCCCCGTCCTAGGAGTGAAACAGGAAAATCAGTGTGTGGAGCCTCACCTTCGATAGTTGGCATTTGGGCAGGATTGTTCTTTGCTGTGCAGCTGAATTGCCATCATGAGATGACAGGAGGTGTGGCCTCTTCCGGTGGGTGCCGGGGCCACCACTCAGTAGCTGTGACAGGCAAAAATGCCACCTGGTTCACAATGATGTTTTTCTAACATAAGTAGATGTTCTCTGTAACAAACGTATAGTTCCAAGGTGCCACACAAACCGTTCTGACGATCTTCAGTTATTCTCCCTGCCTTTCCATTCCACCTCCACCTTGGCCATTTTTTTTAGTTCATCTTCGTAGGAAAGGGCTCTGCGTTCAACAGGGTGTTTCCCCAAGTCCCAGCCGTCTCCAGAAGTTCCTTAGTGTCTCTTACTGGGTTATGACACAGTAATTGTGTGTGATACGAGTAAGAAGAGACTGAGACGGAAAGGAAACCCATGTACAGTGAGAGGCTCCGAGACGGAAGCCCGCGTACAAGAGAGGCTCTGAGACGGAAACCCATGTACAGTAAACTCATTAGAGAACACCCACTGGATCGGCCGCCATGGAGAAGGACACAGGGCTGGCTGAAGCCAGGATCCTTACACAGGGCTTCAGCCTGCCCCGTGGCCGACGTTAGCGTTCCCTCATGGCCCCTCTAGGGTTTCAGTTCTGGTAGAGTGCTCCTGTTCAGCCTGCCCCATGGCCGACGTTAGCATCCCCTCGTGGCCTCTCTAGGGTTTCAGTTCTGGTAGTGCTCCTCTAACAACAAAGTCCTTGTCATCCAAGCTTAGTTCTGCTCTGTTGCAGTGGGGTCCTCACCATAGGCTACTGACAGCTCCTAGGCCTGTGGTGAGGCACGTGTGGTCTCTTAGTAGGCACAGCATTAGTGTGCTGGATCTATGTGACCTGATCTTGGCATTGTCTCGGAGCCAGAGGAGATATGAACGTGGGTGACAGGAGGCAGCAGGGTATGAGAGAGCACAAGCCATGGTGGACGCAGCGGAGCCAGACGGCGCTTGCTGTTGCACACTGCAAACCACCCAAACTCTCATCTGTACCATTTTGATTTTAAGTCCATTAAAAGTAATTCTTTGTAGTCACTTTATAATTAAACTCATGCAGTATTTAAAGAGCTGCATATCAACTGTGCTCTGCGTAGGTTTATGCAAAGGCGAGCTAGGTGCAATTGAAATGAAAATGATTGGATTTTTCTTCAAGGCTAATTATGGGGAAAAGTGGAGGGATTTAAATCTTTGTTTCTTTTTATTTTACTTTTAATTTAAAATAGAAAAAAACCTTTATGAACATATTTTATGTGTATTACCTGCATGTATGTAAGTGCACCTGTATCATGCAGTGCCCACAAAGGCCAGAAGAGGGTGTCGGATCCCCTGGAACTGGCATTTTGGATGGCTAGTATCTGCCATGTAGGTGCTAGGGTTTGAATTCAGGTCCTCTGTAAGAGCAGCCAGTGCTCTTAACTGCTGAGCCATCTCCCCAGTCCCAAATCTGTGTTTCTTATAAGTAATCCTTACCGTGCACAGTGATTCCCCCTACAGTTCGTTGTGGCATGGTCTGGGAAGAGGCGGCCTTGTTCTGTGGCTCTGTTTGGGGAAGGTCTGTGTTTCATATCTCTGTTCTAAGTTGAAAATAGTGTTGCCTGGCCTGGTGCCATCAGGTGTGAGGTGCATCAGGTCTCTGTCTCTACCTAGCACAGGAGCATTGCTGTCACATGCAGGTGAGCCTGATTCTCAGCCATGAGAAAACACTGGGAGGGCCCCAGTTCCAGGGAGCTCCTAGACTCCCCATAGTGTTTTCAGTGGAATAAATTAGCTTTTCCTCTTAGGGAAGTGGCTCTGGAATGTCACTTAAAGCACGCATGTGTGCATGTGTAACTGTGTCTCAGCATTGTGTCTATCCTGTTCTTTTGATCCCACTGTCGAGTAACCAGGCCACCCAAGGCTGGGTCTGGACTTTTCTGTGGACAGATGACCGTTTTGTACCTGTAAGGAAAACAGGTTCCATAATTTCTTCTTTTTTTTTTTTGATCTTTACTTTTTCCTAAGAAAAAACTCATCAGTAGAAAGCGTCTCTGGCTCAGTCTGGGATGTCGTTTCAGAGAGGTTGAGGCAGGGAGCACAGCATGTGATGGCAGCTCCTGAGGAGCTCGGTTTCTGCTCCCGCATCTTGTGTTGGTGCTCCAGTGCCCTCAACGCTTGCAAGCGAGATGGCCTTAGCAGCTGCCGTCTGATACTGAGATGCCCTGTGGAGTGAACAAGGTGAGCTAAAGGACTTTTGTGAAAACTGTATATGTGTGTTGAGGATGTGCACATGTGAGTGTGCAGGTGCCCGAGAGTCCAGAAGAGAGTGTCAGATCCCTAGAGCTGGAGTTACACTTGGGTCCTGGGAACTAAACTCAGGTCCTCTGCAATAGCAGAGCACACTCTTAACCACTGAGCCATCTCTAGCCCATTTTCAGTTTTTAAACTAAATTTGATTGATACAGGAGCAAGCTCATTTGTTTACGCATTACCTGTGACTGTAGGACACAGAGGCAGAGCTGGCATCTGTGACAGTGACTAGATGGTTCTCAAAGCCTACGATACTTTCTGTCTGGCCCTGTACAAACATTTGCAGTGTCCTGGTATACAGAGCCATGACCCCATCCCCACAGGGACTTGCTGAAATATAAACTGCCAGTGAACCAATAAATACCACACTGTGTGATACTGGAGAGACCATCTTAAAATAAAAATTAAAAGAAAGGATATAGCTCAGTGGCACAGCACATGCCTCATGTGTTCGTGGCCCTGTGTTCAAGCTGTGGGACTTTGATGATGATGAGGATGATGATGGTGATGGTGATGGTGATGATGGTGACCAATAGTAATAGAGGTAACTTGCTATCCATTAAGTGGGGCAGGCCTCCGTTTCCACTGATGGAACATTTCATTAGCAGATACCCCATATTGAAGACTACCATTGCCAGTGTAGGGCCCTTAGAAAAGTTCTGAACTTTTTTTTTTTCCTTTTGGTCTTTTTGAGACGGGGTCTCCCTGTAGCTCCAGCTGCCTGGAACTCCCTATGCAGACCAGGCTGGCCTTGAACTCACAGAGATCTGCTGCCTCTGCCTCCCGAGTGCTGGGATTAAAGGTGTGCGCCACCATGCCCAGCTCTTTTACTTATTTTGTATCCTTTGTACACAGCATTTCTGGAAGGAAAAACAGCTTGGCTTCTGAAATTTTTCAAACTGTGTGTGTTGAGATGCATGCGTGTCTGCATGCATGGGGAGGCCAAGGTCGGCCTCAGGTACTGCTCACCTTGTTTGTTGAGGCAGGATCGTCATTGGCCGGAAGTTGACCATCAGGCTGGCCAGGGGGCTCCAGCTCCCCAGTGCTGGGACTCCAAGTGCTCACTCAGCGTTGGTGTATGGGCAGCACGCAGGGTCCCGAAGTCTGTAAGGCACGGGCTTTGCCCACTGAGCTTCCTCTCAGCCTTTGAAAACTATTTTTTCTGAAAGGACAGTTTCTGGAGTAAAGTTAGTAATTATTTCTTCTGTTTTGCTTCTTATTCGATAAATATAACTAACATTTAATTGGCCTGCTGAGCCAGGGAGAACTATAGATATATACCCCAGAATCCCTGCTTCCTTAGGGTTTTCTTGGAGACTTTACATTTTAGGGAGACATAAGACTGACAGGAAGCAAAGTGTGCTATTTTGAGAAAGCGCAAGAAAAACAGGCCTCAGACTAAACTGCGTGTACACAGGAGGTATAACCAGACAGGGCAGTTGTCTGGAAGAGTGTTCCGCACACAGGATGACCACCAGAAAGGTGTGCCGTGTACACGCCTCTGAGGGAAGTGGAGGAAGACGCAGGGGAGGAACGATGGCAAGTGTGAGAGACCAAAACTAAGGAAGGAAAAGGAGGAAGTGGCCCAGTGGGGCGTCTGAATATTTTATCAAATACTGTGGGTGGGTCAGAGAAAATGGGGACTGGCTGCACGGCCTTTAATATCCTGAGTCTATAATGAAGACACTTCAGGATCATTTTAATCCCTGGAGGAAATGAATAGGTTCTTGATCATAGTTACTTTTAATTTAAAAATACACCGGTGCCGGGTGTGGTGGCGCACGCCTGTAGTCCCAGCACTTGGGAGGCAGAGGCAGGCGGATCTCTGTGAGTTCAAGGCCAGCCTGGTCTACATAGTGAGTTCCAGGCCAGCTGGGGCTACAGGGAGACCCTCCTTCAAAAAGACAAAAAATAAAAAATTTTTGAAAATTTAAAAAAAATAAAAATACATGGGTTCATGGCAGAGATGTAAGACAGGATCATCCCCTGGAGATTATGCCTAAGATACGATCTAAAATACGGAAAGAGGGCTAGAGGACACCTGCAGGAATTTGAAGGGAGAAGTGATGTAAAGGTTGTTTTCATATTAGCATATTTTTAAGTTGATGTTGGCAGGGTGTAGAGTGAACGTTAGAGTCATCGTGTCAGAAGCCATGTGCTCTAAGCGCCATCCTTCTTAAAGTTCAACTTTTTAAAAGTTTTAGATGTCCCTAGATTTGAGTCATACAAGACCTGAATGTTTGAAGACCACTGAACTCGGCCGGTTTGGGAAAAGCACCATATACACACTGACATGAAGGTAGTTTTCTCTTCCCCGATGGGGTGCACCTACCTAACCCGTCAGTCATGAACAAATGAGGACTCGTTGGGCGTTTGTTGATCTAGGAAAAGGATTTGGGGTGGGTCCGCGGAGCTCTGCCTGAAGAAGCCCTCGGACCACGTTGCAGATGGCGCATTTCCTGGCTCTGCTCTTAGCAGCCGTGGGGTTTGGATGCTGTTGGTTAGTGATGACGGCCCCAGCGCCACATTTAATCTAGGAATTACATCCATGTATTTCTTTAATGTTCGTAAATTAGTCTTAATTTATAACCTAAACACACGTCCACATGAAGTCAAGGCACCTGCTTTTGATTACGGCATAATGTTATATTAAAATATTTCCACTGGCTCCCTTTCTACTCTGTTAAGGTTTGTAGAACTGCATCCAGCTTGTTCATTGTCAAGATCAGACTCCTGCAGTCTTAATTAGAAGCAGGTCTGTCTGCAAAGCAAGTAGCTCTTATTTTTACATTCGATATATTCATCTTCTATGAAAGGTCTTGTTGCCTGTGAAATACACACTATCATTTGAATATTTGCTTCCAGACTTTTTGTGAGGTTTGTCTATTTATCGAGTAATTTTAGAAGTAAGTCATACTCAAAATATTTGTTATTTCTAACTACAGTTTTGATACTGTAATGACTTGATAAATGCATCTCTCCAGTGTACTTGTGTCATTACAGAGATGATTTTGATGTGTAGAACAGATAGGCATTGCAGCGACCCTCAACCCTCACTGTGTCCCTGAGCCTTCGGGGTCAGGTAGCAGAGTGCTAAGAACCAGATTTCACATTGCCGCCTCGCCTGGCTTCCTTCTGAGCTGGGTTTGGGAGGCGCCACCTCAGCCCTACAGCTTCAGTGTTTGATGTAGGCACCAGAAGTCCCTTGTCGTCTTTGCTACTTACGAATATTTGGGGATAATTCTCCAATCAAATGGTTTTGTCCGTAAATATTTTGATTTAATTTTTGAAAGATTTGTTTGTGTGTGTGTGTGTGTGTGTGTGTGTGTGTGCACCATGTGAATGCAGTATGTGTAGAAGCCAGAGGGGGCGTCAATCCCTAGGAACTGGAGTTAAATGTGGCTGTGAGCTGCCGTCTGGGTTCTGGGAAACAGACTCAGGTCCAGTGTAAGAGCCGATAGTGTTCTTAACCACCAGGCCATCTCTCCATCTCCTTCAGAGAGTTGTAGGAATATTAATCCCATGAAGTCTCCATCTTTGCTGTAAAGCTGTGCATCTGTTCAGTAGGGCAGTGTGGCTCAGATGGTGCCAGTTCCCAGACATGGACTTTTGTTCTCTTGTTTTGTTATTGTTATTTGAATTTCTGAGACAGGGTCTTCCTGTAGCCCCAGCTGGCCTGGAACTCACTATGTAGACCAGGCTGGCCTCGAACTCACAGAGATCCGCCTGCCTCTGCCTCCCAATGTCTCCTTTTCTGTGTCTACAAGACAGGAGCAGGAGCTGCGGTCAGGCCTTTCTCCTGTCTTTTCAAATTCTGTTGCATACACAGCACGTGAAACTGGCGACGTGGGAGAGATGAGTCCCAGGGCCAGGACCCAGCGGCTTTGTGAGGAGTTGTAGACCAGCGTGGGAGGCACTGAGTGTCCAAGAACAGGGTACAGAGTAGTACCACAAGGCACAGAAACGCCAGCCAGGCCTGCAACTTCCGGGACAAAGCCCCTGCATCAAGTCAGCGCTTGTGATTTTGTTTCCTATGAGCAGGGTAGATGCAGAAACTTCTCCCAACACTCCTGGGAGCCATTTCCTCCCCCTGACAATCTCTACGAGCCTCAAACATGTCTCAGCTTCAGATCAGGACTCCGCCAAGAATGAGCACCAACCAGATGGGTGCTTTGCAGACTAAGCTGTGAACTGCTAAACCTCGGTCACCCCTGTCTTTCATGCTACACTTGAGTACTGTAGCGGCCCTCCCAGGTAGGCAGTGTGGTGTAATGGTGACCATCCTCCCCAGACACTGCTCTACTTTCCCCCAGGCTTTCGATAACCTAACCCAGCCAGGTGAGGTGGACACTTGTCTTTATCTAAACATCTTATACCACCAAAAACTACTTTTTTTGTTTATAAAGTTTGAATTCTTCATACATGTCCACCTTATACTTTCGTGCTTTCTCTGAGGAAATAGCCATGAAATGGGACCTTCATAGAGGCTTGTGTGCTAGATGTTCATGAGAAAGCAGGTGGGTTTCCAACTGCTTGGAGAACATAGGATTAGATTGGCAGTTTGGCATGTTTACTTTGAATAGATTTTCACTATATACATTCTGTTCTGTGTAAATACCTTGGTAATTCCCGAAGACTTTAAACTGCATAGTGTCCTTCATTCAGAGGAGTCTGGACAAGATCATCCCTAATTTTCATCTGAATGTAGTGACACCTGTGCAGTAAATGACGTGACAGGTCATTTGGAGGAGTCGCCGTGATAGTCTGCACTCGATTTACCAGTCACCATTTGGATCACTCGTTCCTTCCATTTCCCTGAATAATGTTGTGTGTTTACAGTAAGGTGTTGAAGAAGAGTTTCAATATCTTTGCTGGGTCCCTTCATTTACTGGGTCCTTAGAGAGTGAACTTCCATGGGGAGAGTCTATTTATGGTGACTATGGGGCTGGTTACCTCCTTTCACTTTGCGTGCTAGGGACAGTATGCATTACATTGATCATTTTTCAAGAAAAGTATTCTTCCCCTCCCCTTATTCACTCATTTCCTAGCTGTAATGTATTAGAAGCATTGGTGAAGATTGTTCACATGAAAGCAGTTTTCTTTGCATCCTTCTCACTTACAAAGTACAGGAAGGAAGTGGGAGAGTCTCTCAGTTGAGGTAATCCCACAGAATATGGTCATGATGAAGGCCAACTCTTAGGGTCTCTCTTTACAGCATTTGCCTGTTTGACGTGCATGAGAAGCACACTGCAGGCGAGTGAGAACAGAGGAAGATGGCCACAGAAGTCGAGTGCCAGCACTCCTGTGTCACAGACTGTCGATTCAGGAGTTTCTATTCGAATGCTTCCAACTTTGCTCTGAACATGTCACAGATTTCTAAAGGCAAGCACAGGGATCCCACCAATGCCCTGTGGCACACACATGCATACACACACAGTCGTTGTAACTGAGTGGGGCTTTGCTACTCTTTCTGTTCAAGATCCTGTGGTCTCTGTATTCTGTCCTCAGCACTGACTTAGACCAGTCACGCTGCAGAGTGGCAGGTGCAGTTCCAGCAGGTAGATTGGTGATGACGGGGGAAGGAAAACAAAGACAGAAGTGGGAAAAGAGCAAGTATATGTCCCCACAAGACCCCACCCGGAGCTCCAACCCTGGAATTTCTCCTTCTCTCCTGCTAACCGAGGAACAATGACCCAGGTGTGTGCACCTGGTTCCCAGGATTGCCCAGAAAGAGAAGAGAGCCTGCAGGCAGGGGTAGCAAGCGTCCCACAATCCCAGCCTGAGGAAGTGCTTGTTTGGTTGGTTGGTTGGTTGGTTGGTTGGTTTTGAGCCAGGATCCCCTTATAACGCCAGCTGACCTGGAACTCACTAGGTAGACCAGGCTGGCCTGAACCTCACAGAGATCCGCCTGCCTCTGCCTCCTGACACTGGGATGAAAGGCTTGCCCACACCCAACAAAATCCAGCTTTCTTAAGTGGAAGCAAACCTCCCCTATGTGTGGGAAGTAGGGACATTCCAGTTTCTTCCATTCCCAAACCCAGCTAAGGGACAGCAGGGACCCTTGGAACCAGCAGGGAAGGTGCTTCCTCCCTTTCCTCCCTCAGCGTGGTCCTGTTTTCAAAGGTGCCAGGTGTTTGGTATTGTTTCCATTGATCAGAATTCCAGGATGCAGCACACATGAGAAGGGTTTGAAAGACAGGGAAAAACCCTATGCACAGTAACTTCCACTTGATTAAGTGGTACCTCATTCCCTGGGTTCAGTTTTGGATTCTAAGGCATTAGAATCCTAAGCAGCTGTGTGCCAGCAGTGCTGTGCTGGTCCTAGGTGTCGAGCCTGTGTACCAGCAGAGGAATTGCACAGGAGACTGAGCAGAGCCTTCCCAGGCTTAGTCAGTTACGTACTGCAGGGTGGCTGGACACACGCACACACACACATGCACACGCACTCACACATAACCCCTAGGAATGCCCCGCCAGTGTTTCCTTAGGAACCTAGTCAGCTCTGTTTCTCTGTGTAGGCCTTCAGGCTTCTGTATTCATTGAGGCAGTGATTTTTTACATGATGTATTTAATGAGCTTGGTTTTCTTTAAATACTCTGCTGTGTTTAAAAGAATGATCTATGTGTTAACATCAGAAACTTGCTGAAACCACTGTTTGGGAAGAGCAGATGGTGTGCTGTTGAACGGCTGCGTCTGTATGGCTTTTGGCACCTTGACAGGCTTTTGCATTTGGGTAATGCAGTGTACGAAACCCCTGTGCGTTTATAGCAAAACACTGCACCAAGGCCCCCAGTCATAACTGAAGTTCTTATCTGAAAAGACTCTGCGCGCTGAAGCTGGGAGGGTAAGCCCTAGTGTCACACACCTGGTGAGAGGTCCCAGCTCTGCCACCCGGGCAAGTTGTAACCTTTCTAAGCCTGAATTACCCATTCGTACAGTCTCTGGGAGTAAAAATTGGATTTGGGTGCAGGCTCACCAGACCAAGAGCCAGAGACACTCAGGAGGCGGAGTCCAGCCCCTCAGAAGTTCTGAGGTAGTGTTCAGATTATTGAGCCAGAGACACCCCAGGAAGCAATCTCCGTCTTTATCCTAAAATTCTTTAAATCTCTGGCGTTCTTTTTCAGCCGTGTCGGAATTGCAGGTTGGCGAAGTTAGAGCAGTTGTAATCAGACTTTTTTCCCTTCAGACTTTCCCTCACACCTGCCGCCTCCCTGCAGGGCACCCTTCCTGCTGGCCCGTGGCTTAGCTGTGAAAAGGCTGTGTTCTGAGGCAGGGTGACTGCAGAGAGTGTAGACGGCTGAGTAACAACCAGAACCCCGTGCTCCCACCCCCGTGCTCCCACCCCCATGCATTCTGTACGAG
The DNA here is from genome assembly GCF_000622305.1 of Nannospalax galili. Taxonomy (NCBI): domain Eukaryota; kingdom Metazoa; phylum Chordata; class Mammalia; order Rodentia; family Spalacidae; genus Nannospalax; species Nannospalax galili. The sequence continues at coordinate 2,410,833 of NW_008349451.1, forward strand.
TCTGGGATAAAAGGCAGAACTGCCCAGATATGTGGAACCTACTTTACGTGGTTCAAAAACAAAGAATTTTTTACCCTAAAATCTCAAACCAAAACAACAGCCCTTCAGTTGTGGCTGGTGAAGTATCTAAGACCCGCATTTACTCTGAAAGTGCATCTGTGATTCATCTTGAGCACTGGGAAATGACAGGACTTCTTTCTGTGGTGACGCTGTGAGCTGTCTGAGTCCATGTGAACGACTTAAGGTTAAAAAGTGCTCTCAGATGCATGGAGATGCGAACTGGAGGTCCTCATGGAGCACAGATGTTGATGTCCTGGTAGAAAGGCTAGACCCAAATGCTCTGAAGTTCAAGGTCAAGGCAACTGGCACTGCCTCAGGTCAAACCGCTGCCCAGACTGTTGACTCTTTCAGAGTCTCAGTTATTCTAAACATGTATTTTGTGTAACACGAATTACCCTGTGGTTGAGCCAGAGTGCTTGTCAACATGACTTAGAGCAGTGGCACAGTTACATCTCCAGAGCATCTGAGCTCTAGCTTAGATGAGGCATGTGGCCTCTCGCATAAAATTTACTTATCTAAATATATATAGAAAAGACCTTCTAATGGAGAAAGTCCTTATTATTGCCATAATAAAATAAGTATAAGGAACCTGTTAAAGCAACCGGGCATGTTACAGAGAGAGATGAGTTTGCCCCCGCTTCAGTGACAGGAAACAGAACTTAAGAAAACAAGGGGAGGGAAGAGCGGCAATACAGAGCAGGGAGTGTTAGATCATCCTGGCAGAACACCCCCAGAAGATGAGCCAACTTCTTCGGGTGTCAGTCCTTCGGGGTGACCTGATGAAACGGTCCAGGCCTTGCCACTGTGTGTGGATGTTGAGCTGTAAACTTGCCAACAGTCTGTGTGAGGTTGGGGAGTTACACCATCTCACCTAGAGCAGTCTCCAGCACCCATCTGGCCACAGGGCAGGTCATTTATGAATGGGCCTCTGGCCTGCCCCTCTCCAGAAACACACCAAGGCCAAAGACTCCTGGGTAGATAGCAACTTTCTTGAGAAGCTAAACTCAACTTGATGCATTTAAAAAATCCTTTTAAGAAGTGAATTTTGTAAGGCCAGTGGGCTATCAAGAATGCAAACTTAGTCTCTAACTGCTGGGGCATCAGTTTTCCATGGCTGTGATGTGGGAAAGTTTGAGCAGTTCAAAGTCTCCTGCCATTAAAATTCCATGACTGCTTGTAATTAAAGGGGCAGTTGGACCAGTGCTCTCCCTGTATCTGCAACGTGTTTGTTTGGGGCTTAGAAGAATCATTTCAGAAGAAATCAATTTGTAGGATATTTTTCAAAATTTGATTTATGTATCATGCATACATGACTCTGAAGCTTTAACTTTAGGAAACATTTACTGGACTACAGCCATTTGCAGACCCACCTCAATGCCTGTTACATACAAAGACTGAGAAATAATAATTAAAAGAAACATTTCATAAAGCGCCCAAGAATAAACCTAACCAAGGAAGTGAAAGACCGCTACAGCGAAAATTTAAGGCTGAAAATAGAAATTAAAGAAGATGCTGGATAAACAACTACTGCCCCTGCCCTGGATCCGGAGAATCAATGCTGGAAAATGGTACATTACCAGAAGTCTACAGAGTCAGTGTATCCCCATCAAAACTCCATTAGTGTTCCTCACAAAGCTAGAAAACAATTCTTAACATTCATATGGAACTACAAAGACCATGGGCGGCCAACACAGTCCTCAGGACAGGATGGCTGCTAGAGGTTTGCAATGCAAGACTTCACATTATACTGCAGAGCCGTGGTGACAAAGACAGAGGGGTATGGGCACAAAAACAGACGTGTAGACCAGTGGAACCCAGGATCTGTTAATAAACCCACACAGCTCTGGCCACCTAATATCTGACAAAGGTGTCAGACATACACTGGAGGCAGGACAGACTGTTTATTACATGGTGCTGACAAAACTGGATGTTAATCTGCAGAATGAAATTGGAGCCCTATCTCTCATCCTGCACAAAAATCAATTCAAAGTGGATCAGAGACCATAAATTAAATCCTAAAATGCTGAAACTTCTATAAGAGACATAGGGAAAGCCCTTGGCAAAATAACAGAACTTTCGTAACAGAACTCCAGAAGCATCAGGAATAGCCCCAAGAAGTGACACGTGATCGCATGAAATCAGAAAGCTGTGTGTGGAAAAGAAGATTATCAGCAGTGAAGAGTAGCCTTCCAGTGTGAGGGGGACTTCCAACCTACACTTCAGGCGTGTGGTTAGTATCCAAACTATATAAAGAACTGCAAATTAAATGCATGCGCACACACACACACACACACAAAGGATGTTGAAATGAACAAGGAGGTCTCAAAAGAAGGACCATAAATGGCCAATAAATATTTGAAGTGTTCAACATCCCAAACATTTGGAAAATGCAGATTAAAACTACTTTGAAAGCTGGGCGTGGTGGTGCACGCCTTTAATCCCAGCACTTGGGAGGCAGAGGCAGGTGGATCTTTGTGAGTTCGAGGCCAGCCTGGTCTACATAGTGAGTTCCAGGACAGCTGGGGCTACAGGGAGACCCTGTCTCAAAAAGACAAAAAAAAACAACCAAAAAACCACACTACTTTGAGCTTCTGTCGCACCCTCGCACCCTCGTCAGAATGACCGTTGTTAGGGTGACAGGTGACAGCAAAGGCTGGTGAGAATGTGTGGAAGGAAGCGTCCTCGTTGACAGCTCCTGGGGTCAGGTAAACCGCTATAACCACTTTGGAAATCAGTATGGAGGTTTCTCAGAAAATATTAAAAAGAACATCACATCTGGGCACACACAGAGGACTCTGTATCTACCGCAGAGGTGTTGCACATGCATGCTTGTTTCTGCTCTATTCACAGTAGCAAGAAAATAGAATCAAGCCTAGATGTCTGTCGACAGATAGTAAAAGTGTAGTATATACACACAATAGAATTTTTCAGTTATAAAAATAGAAATTATGAGGCCGGGCATGGTGGCGCACGCCTTTAATCTCAGCACTTGGGAGGCAGAGACAGGTGGATCTCTGAGTTCAAGGCCAGCCTGGTCTCCGTAGCGAATCCAGGCCAGCTGGGGCTACAGGGACACCCTGTCTCAAAAAGACCAAAAAAAAAAAAATAGAAATTATGAAATTTGTAGGGAAATAGATCTGGAAATTAATATATATTACAAAAGTAACTCAGACTCAGAAAGACAACCACGTTTTCTCTCATATGCTTTATAGAAATACAAATATTACAGTTTGTGTACATATGTACATGTATATACATGTATAGATATGTTAGTATAGCTGCAAGTGTGGGTATAAGCCGTAAGATGGGAGATGAGACCACAAGTGGGGGGGTGGTTTTGAGGAAGGGCCGTGGGAAAGTAGAACACACATGGTATCGAAGCAGAAAGGGGACCAGTGATGGGAGTTGGAAGCCACAAAGCAATGTTTGAAAATGCCGTGGTGAAACCTATTCCTTTGTATGTTAACATGAAAAGCAGTCAAAACTAAAGAAAACTTTAAAAAGAACATTTAAAACAGCATTTCCAAAACTCACTTGATAGAGACCATTTTGTTGCATTTTACAAGCAGAATGCGCTGTTCAAGCTTGCTTATGCTTTGTAGGAGACAGTGTAATCAACAGTACGCGATGCCCAGACCTTTGTGATGTGGAAAGTGATTGTGCTTGCTTTCTATGGCTGCTCAACCCCAAAACCAGAGAAATGTGTTCTCATAAAGCTGGAGGCATCCAGCCCGAGGCCAAGCTGTCGGCAGGCCGGCCCCCTCCTGCCGGCTCCAGGGGACACTGGCTGGCCTCTGCCTTTTCTCTAGTGGCAGCTGCCAGTCTTTGTTGGCTGACAGCTGAGTCTTTGCCTCCTTCTTCTGGTTTGTGTCACTTCTTACAGAGACACCAGTGATTGTATTAGGATCCACCCTGATCCAACATGAACCCATCTGTACATCTCTCACATCTGCAGAGACCCTGTTTCTAAATACGGTCACAGTCACAAAAATGGGGAGATTTGGACTTGAACCCATCCCTCCAGAGAACAGGATTCAGCCGTCAGGTCTGCAGGCAGGCCTCGCTAATCTCCCTGAAAGCTCTGCTTCACCCCTGTCTGACCCCTGACCTGCCTGTTGTCCATGTCAGCAGTATTGCTGTCCACTTGAAGAGTATTAATTTGTCTCCAAAAGTGAATTCTGTAAGAGCAAAGATCAAAAAAACAGACAGATATCTAGCACTGTCCACTGCTCCCTAGTACCTACCCAGGGCCTGGCCCCTAGGTGCTATGAAAACACAAGACAGGCAGGTGGAAGGAAAAGCCACAGAACTGACCCTCCACCCTGTGGACACTCCCCAGTGTCTCCAGCCACTTCCATGTCTTTGTGTCAGGTGTTTGAGGATGCAGATGGTGGGGTTTCATTTTATTGGTGTTGAGGTAAGTTGGGAACTCAGCCCTGTGACTTGCTGTGGTCTTAGGTCTTGCCCAGGTCTTACTATGGAGCTAGCCTGGAACTCGCTGGGTAGACCAGGCTAGATTCAAGCTTGTGACAGTCTTCCTGTCTCTGTCTCCAAAGTGTTAGGATTTTGGGCATGCACCATGCCTGGCCTAAGGAATGTTCTTAATGAATAGCCCCAATAGCCCAGTTCAGAGCCATGTTGTGCTGTGACAGCCTTGACTCTTGGTCTTCAGACCAGCAGGAGTTCGGTGCTCTTCATTGGGACATAGTTAAGGACAGGAGGTGTTTTCTAATTTTCTTTTGCCATGTTGTCAAGTTCTTAAGATAAATCTAATACAGTCGTGTTTGCGTCTGCCCTCACCCCCACCCACCTACTAAACCAAGGTTTTCAGTAAGCAGTGTGTTCGTAAATGGCTTTCAGCAGCTGGTACCCAAACTGGAGAGATGGTGAGGACAAAAAGCCAGGGTGCGCGTCTCAGAGGCGCAGAATCTCCACACTTCTCAGATGTCTGTGAGGTCAGTAGAAGTTGAAATAACAGAAAATTCAGGGAGAAGAAAGCAGTTAGGGCCACATCCTTATGAAGAACCACCCTAGCCCAGAAGGGCACGATGCCTGTCAGCACCTGTAAGGGTACCGGCCTCTGATTCCCCCTGGACTGAGCCACACCCACAGAACTAAGTCCCATTCCTCAGTGGGCAAAAGAAGTTGAGCATTTTTCAGAGTTGTTTACCTCAATAAGGTCATGTCTAATTAAAAAAAACCAAAAACGGTTGAAGTTCAGGAGTTAGCCAAGAATATCAACCCGACGTCCCCCCGAGAGGAGGCCAGCGTCCTCAGAAGAGAAGAGCAGTGCGCAGTTCCCTATCAGACAGCATCTTCGGTGCCATGGTGGGAAGAGGGGAGGGGTGGGGGCTACAGCAATAGGAGCTCAGCCCTGAGGCTAATGTCCGATTCGTGTCCTCCTCCTTGGAGTGGAGCAGGCTCACTGGTTCTTCCCAAGTGTCAAGCTCCTGATTATCTAATGGATTCTCACCTTCAGGGAGTTCTCAGGAGGCAGAGTAAGTCCTGGCAGCTTCCTGAAGCCAAACCCAGAATCTGTGCCATCTGTAATCAGTCACACCAGCCAGAGAACACACTGTGTTAGCCACACCAGGCAGAGAGCACACTGTCTGTAGTCAGTCACACCAGGCAGAGAAGTTGGGGTGCTTAGTTAGAAACTGACACATGGTCTTGTGCAGAGCCTGTTGACATTACAGAGTGCTCGTTCTGAATGCTTCATGTAGGTTCCACAGCTGCAGTGCAAGCCAGGTGCTAGTTATGCCGTGAGCTCTGCTTCCTCTTCAGTCAGAAGATCTCTTACCTACCACCCCCATGTTCGGTGATGGGCTGGCACCAGTTTCGTTTTGCACAGAGTTCCTGTTGGAGCTGTAGAAAGGTTTCTGGGAAGTTTTTTCTCTGTTGTGGTTGTCCTGATTCTTTCGAGGCAGAGTCACCTAGACTGGGGGGGGGCTTCAACTCATTATATAACCAAGGTGGCCTTCCGCTCCTGATGCTCCTGCCTCCTGGTCACAGGTGCTGGGGTGACAGGCATGCACTGCCATGGAAGGTCTAAAGTTTTTAAGCATGGTGAAGCATCAGAATTCAACACCATAAGAAGGAAGGCTTTGGGCCTGGGTTCATAGCTCAAAATAATATACTTCTGAGTTTTGCTTGTTTTGTGCTTTCTGAAAAAATAGCTTGAATCTGTAGTCTGGTCTCTTTCAAATGTTGATTTTGTTGCAAGTGTCTAGTGGTCAACACTCTTCTAAGATGCTTTATCCTGTCAGTGTGTGACGTGTTCTTTACTATAGAGCTGTAGTAACTAAGATGGATGATAGTGTGAAGACAAGTGAGGTATTCACAGGGGCACGATAGAGAGCTTTAGGACAGATGCTTGGTGTGTAGAGACCTCAGCACAGGTCATCTTGCAGGTGGCACATGTTGGCCAACGCAGTTTCTGCGAGCTGTCCTCGGCATGCTTTCAGAAGTGTGAGGAGGGACGTTCTTCCTGGGATCTGCCGCAGTGTCGGACTAGAAACAGCACAAACACCCATCGGTATAGGAATATAAGATCGCTACTAGATGTCTTAGGCTGTAAACATGCAGGAAAGGGTGCAGCTGCTTTCAGGGACACGGTGAAAATACGAGCCCCGCAGGTGGGGCTGACAGCTTGCCACGGTCACTCTGGAAAGCAGTTTGCTTACCCCTGGTGAGGGCTTGAGGACAAGAAGAACATGGATTCATTATAAACATGACAGGCTTCTGTTATGAAAGCTCCCCTTGCTGTGCAAACCCTGGGGATGTGTTGTTCCTGTTCACTTATTTTTGCGCTGCTGGCAAATTTTTTTTTTAGGAACTTTCTTCTTGTACTCGGTAAACTTTATCATTCATAAAGGTCTTTATTATACGTAATCCATGTCTTCAGTAAACAGCTTGTTTTATTCACTGTATTAATTTGTTTTAAAATCTCTAACAGGAGGAATAGGCCATTACAGGTTTCAACTTTATCAAATATTTTTTAAAGGTTTATTTTACTTTTATTTATGTGTTTGTGCCTATGTGTGTGTGCCCATGGAGGCCAGAAGAGGACGTTGGATCCCCTGAAGTTGGAGGCGCAGTCAGTTGTGAGCCACCTAATTGTGGGCCCTGGGAACCAAACTCGGGTCCTCTGCGAATGCAGTACATGCCCTTAACTGCTGAGCATCTCTCTAGCACCTTGAATATTTTTAAAGAATACTTTTCCCAGACACTTGGCCTAACTGAAGGAGCAGGTCTCACTAGCCATTCTCCCTGCCAGCCCCAGGCACGGTGTGATTGTGTTGCTTTTCTGTGCTTCGTGTGTCCGTTACGTGTGTCTGTGGTTGTTAAAAATAGACCAGACGTCCTCAGAGGTCATTTAAGAACCCGCATGCTTATGTTCATATTTTCTAAGTTCGTTCTGAGCTTCTGTGTGATACATATCTGGCAACTGCACACCAAAGTCAACCCTAAGAGTCTATTGTTCATCATCTGATCCTGGATGATAGGCCAGGAACCCTGATCTCACAGGTCAGATGGTTGGAATCCTGTTTGACTTCCAGGTCCTCTTTCCTCGTGTGTCTCCCTGACATCATCTTGGTTCTCCATCAACTAAAGTATCTTTTTTTTCTTCTCTCTCTCTCTCTGTAAACAATCAACAGCTTGATCAAGTCACCCGTCAACGCAGCTTGTCCAGCCTGGAGCTGTTCCTCTCCTGCGCCCAGAAGCAGCTGAGTGCTTTAATAGCTACGGAGCCGGTTGACATTGAATAAAGGGAACATAACGTATTTGCCTGCCCTGGTCATTGAGCCTGTCCAGTCTGGAGCTGTTCCTCTCCTGCACCCAGAAGCAACTGAGTGTTCTAACAACTAAGGAGCTGTTGGCATTGAATAAAGAGAACATGGCGGGCTACCCTGCCCCATCACTGCGTTAGTTACTAGACTTCTGACTTAGATGCTGTGAATCATAAAGATGCTTTTGAGTTTTGTTCTGTTTTGTGGAAAAGGTGGAGAGTTGGTTTCCAGGTCAAGGATGAGCCAAAACAATATCTAGAACTAGCAAAGAATCTGTTTACTTCTATTACTTTATTTCATTGTGAGTTGCAACAGCAGAGTCTAACATGACCTTTGCAAACCAAGGAAAAGTGCCATAGTATCAAGTCTGTCGGGTAAACATTATGTCTTCAGGTGGCCTGATAACACTGTATTTGGTAAAAGGAGTCTCCTTTGGCCTCAAGGTGATCCCTGATAAGACACTCCTCTGTGACCCTGAATTTGGTTCTGAGTTAGAAGGAGCGTGGGTCCCATGCTGGCTACGTAAAGCAGATATAAAACACAAAGTGCTGATGGGATGATTGTTCTGATTAACCTAAGCTCTTCTCTGCAGTTGAATCCATGTGTTCTCATTGATCTACTGAAAACAGTGCGACACTAAAAATGCTCAGCTTCGGCTGACACCCCACGTGAACTGGGGTGTGAGCAGGCTTATTTCCTACTGTCTGCCCTCAAAAGCACTGTAATAATTTCTCTTTTGCATTACCATAATCATCATAATCTCTGGAAAGGGAACATAGCTCAACATCTGTGGGAGTTCGGGTTCAAATATGGATGTAAAGAATCATCAGGATGCCTTGATTCATGAGCTCTTGCTCCAGTCCCAAATCATGAGTACTTTGGACATCACAAAAAGGGCAGTGTGTGCAGACTGTGTGTCCTACTTTGTGAACTCTTCCCACTTTCAGGGCCCTTGTACTTTTCACAGGTTTCTCGGTATAATAAAAGGAACTCTAAAAATGTTTTCTATTATTTTTTCACTCGTCAGCATATCTTAACACCTGTGATGGTCTGCTTAGGAGAAAAGCTGCCCCCACCCCCACGAGAAAGTACTAGTTGGTAACCCTGTGAAGGAGGGTATCTGTCTAATCTGTGTCTATTAAAGGAACAGATCAGGTTTCTTCTTGCCTTGAGAGGGTGCAGCTGGATTTCAACCCAAGCCCTTCCAGGCCCCCGTGGGGCTCAGTGCTCCCTCCGTGAGCAACATCTGAATGTTCGTACCCAGGATGTCCTCATGTGCTGTGTTAGCGTTTTAAGAAGAGAGTAGACATCCATGTCTGCTGCCTTACACCTGGGGACCATTGGACAGGCAACCTAGCCAGTTGAGGACTCAGTTTCCATGGTTGTGATGGAGGAATAGTGATCTCTAGAGACTTTGTGAAAAGCGTCTAACACTCCATGTGATTGGCCTTGCTCCTGTGGCTATAGGCTCATGGTAATAAAACTCCGCTTTTGCCCACAAACCACGTTACCCTAAACTGCTGACCTAGATTGATGGATCCACACTGGCCTCACCCTTACTGACCTCTTGTGAGTCACCTTGTCTAGGGAGACAGCCATGAACCACCCTAGGGAGGTGACTATGAACTCCAACTTCTGAGTGAGCTCTTCTGTACTGTGGGACTCTAGCAGATACCCAGACAGACTCTCAATGTGCATGAACCATTTCTTTCCTTTAAACTAGTCAAAGCTAGTTTGCATGACAAAGCAAAGAAAAAAATGAGTGAAGGCCGTCTGGAGCTGGCGTTCCTGTTTCCTGTTTGCGTTTCTCTTGCTGTGATAAACACCATGCCCAAAAGCACCTTGGGGAGGAAAAGGTTTATTTCAGTTTACACTTCATCAGGAGGGAAGCCAGGGTGAGAGCCCTCAAGGCAGGAGCAGAGCAGACCAGGGAGGAGCATTGCTTTCTGACTTACTCCCTGCACACAGTCACCTGCCTCTCCTACCCAGCCCAAACCCACTGGCCCGGTGATCATCATACCACCCCCAGTGGTCTGGGCCCTCCTACATCAGTTGGCCCTCAAGAAGATGCCCCACAGGCCAGTCTGATGAAGGGATTCTTCCCAGGCGTAGCAAGTTGACAAGATTGGCCGTCACACCAACACCCAGCACCTGCTTGTTCGTTTCCTTCACGGTATCAATCCACATTCACATTGGGAACAATTTATTTTAAGGAATGTTAAATATATAACCAAGCCAACCTCTCTTAGCTAATAAAGCCATAGATAGGCTTTGCATAATAAATTCTGAGTGAAAGAAATAGGTGTGTAAGCCTGGAAGACATTTATAACCCAGTAAGGAAGAAGATCTGGATTAGCACTCAGCCGCTGTTGTTCATTCACATGCCAGGAAGCAGCTCTGCTGTGCCCTAGAGACAGCTGACACGCAGTATGCAGAGCTACAGGTGCTCATCTCAGCAACACTGGGTGTCACAGGGCGCTCACCTTGTGGATTAGTCACTTTTCTGTTGCTGTGATAGAAACACCATGGCCAAGGGAACTTATAAAAGGAAGAGTTTATTTAGCTTAGGTTCCAGAGGGGTAAGAGTCCATCATGGTGGGGAGGCATGGCATCAGAGGTGGCTGGAGTAGGAGCAGAAGCTAAGCTCTCACATCTTCAAGCAGGCACAGAAAGCAGAGCGTGAGATCTGTCAGGGCTTAAGAACTCTCTCAGCCCACCCCCAGTGACGTGCTTCCTCCAGCATGGCCACACCTAAGACCCCCCCCAAAACAGGACCACCAACTGGGAACAAAATGTTCGAATCCTTGGAGCCTGTGGGGGACATTTTCATTTGAACCATCATACCTTGGCACTGTGGGTGTTGCAGGCTGCTCACCCTAGCGACACTGCAGGTGCCTGTCACAGGCTGCTCACCATAGAAACACCTCCAGCAGCACAGGCAGTGAGAAGCAGTTTTTGAGGACTCACAGCTAGGACTGGCAGACAGTCCTAAGTTGTATTTAGTTTAAAAGTAAACGTAGTTTTCACACACTCAGCTTGCAGCAAAGGTCTACCTGTCATCCATCATTGATCTTCGAACATAGAAGGGAAGAATTAATAACTGGATCAATCAATAAAACACCTGCCTTCAGTGCAAATAATCAACTAACACTTAGCTAATAGACTCTACCAATTTATAGGATTTAGCTAAAATTGCTGTATTCCTAAATGAAGTCCTTTAAGAAAATCACCCATGGGGCTGGAGAGATGGTTCAGTGGTTAAGAACACTGATCTTGTAGAGGACCCAGGTTCGATTACCAACACCTACCTTGTGGCTAACAGCTGTCCATAACATCAGTTCCAGGGCATCCAGCACCCTCTTTTGACCTCCAGCAGCACTGCACAACACAGGTACACTTACACATATGCAGCCAATGCACTCAAGCACATAAAATAAAAAATAAAATATTTAAAATAAATCAGCCATATAGAACAATCTGGTAAATTGAGCTACATCCACTTTTCTAAAGTGCACTTTTCATTTCTCAATGTTTTTAAAATGACTGAATTTCATTGATATTAATGTGCCATTAAACTCTTAAGATCCTCTAGGAGTGCGAACAGGCAGAGTTGTTACAGTCTGTTTTCTGTTGTGATTAAAGACTGACTAAAGCCACCGTGGGTTTATTTCACCTTTCAGCTTACGGCCCATCACTGAAGGTAGGCAGTGAAGCAGAGACCATGGAGGAACACTGCTTACTGGCTTCCTATTTACCTGGCTTGCCCAACTAACGATCATATACAGCCCAGGTCCACCAGCCCAGGAATGGCGCTGCCCACTGTGAGCTGGGCCTACATAATCAGCAATCAAGAAAGTGCCCCACAGACTTGCCCTCAGGACAGTTTGGTGGAGACAACTCTTCAGTTGATGTTCCCTCTTCACAGCTGAGTTCCATGTGAAATAACCTGAGTACTGGGTGCAGTGGTGCTTGGTGCAGGAACAGCCTCCCTCTGGGGCAATGGATTGACATTAGGCTCAGTGGTCCATCTGAAGAGGAAGAAAGGTTCGGGAGAAGTGGTGGAGGGTTTGCCATCCTGAGAAGCGTGTTCTATGGTCCAGGAGGAGCAGTTGTGCGTAACAAGGAAATGTGATGTCAGGATCAGAGCAGTCGGTGTCCACGCATGGGGGTGGGAGGACGGGGTGTCAAGAAAGCCAGGGTTCTTTTTTAAATCTCTAATACCACAATGTGATACAAACTGACTTTGTTGTTTTGGGAAATACATGGAAACCAGAAAACAAACTCATTCAAAAGGTAGGAAAATTTGACTCCGTACTGGCAAAGGTTCAGTTCTTGGAAGTCTGGGAGCTGACTTAGAAAAACAATAAAGTCACAGAACGGACAAATCGCTGATTCAACATGATCCACACGCTGAAGCCGATGAATAGAAAATTCCTTGTGGTGAGATATGAATGTAATGCATGTTGAATCTTTGCCCGTTTCATTGAGGTACACTTCTAAAAATGTTACTAACCTCTGATCATGGGGATGGCACTAAAATCTATAAAACATTTTCCCTGTAATCTTTTTTGGTTTGATCTTGTTTCCCATAAATGCCAGAACTATGTCTGAACTCTGTAAAAATGGGGAATACTTAGTGATTAATGAATAAACTTACGGCTTTAACTGTGTTCATTCTTGTTTTGTCACTCACCATTCCCAGGGTACAGCCTGTCGTGGCAAGGAAGTCAGGGCAGCTGGGTGAGGCAGCTGGTCGTACGGCATCCACAGGCAAGAAGAGGAGGGAGATGCAGGAGAGGCATGGACAGGACTGCTTGTTTTCTCTTTTTTTTTTTTTTTTTTTTTTTTTTTTTTTTGGTCTTTTTGAGACAGGGTCTCCCTGTAGCCCCAGCTGTTCTGGAACTCACTCTGTAGACCAGGCTGGCCTCGAACTCACAGAGATCCACCTACCTCTGCCTCCCGAGTGCTGGGATTAAAGGCGTGCTCGACCACGCCTGGCTTGTTTTCTCCTTTTTATTCAGTCTGGAACCTCAGCCTATGCAATGGAGCTTCCCACTGTTGTGAGTCATTCCAGACCAGCTCACCTTGTCTCAATGTTCCCTGCCAGCTGTGCACAGGGCTTTGTCCTCCTAGGTGGTTCTACATCCTGTCATGTTGACAATATTAATCACAGTGAGTTCAGTCTTTAAAACTCACTCTGTATTTGAATTTTTAGACAAATGTGGTTTATGTTCACAGTCGTTTAGAAAGCCAAAATTATTAACATTTGCTTTTCTTATACTTTGCTCAATTTTTTCATAAAGCAAAAGAAAGATTTACATAATATATTAAATTAAAATTGGCAGGTGCATGGTCGGTTAGATGGCTCAACGGTTAAGAGCACTGACTGGTCTTGCAGAGGGCCTGGGTTTGATTCCCAGCACCTACATGGTGGCTAACAACCATCCATAACTCCAGTTCCAGGGCCTCTGATGCCCTCCTCTGACCTCCACAGGCACTGTACAACACGGGTTGTACATACATGCACTTGTGTACTTACATACATGCACACAATATACACATAGATATAAAAAATAAGATTATTTTTATAAATACTGATGTAGGTGTAGGGGCTGAGTACTCAGCAGACCACCTTAGAGTGACTGATCTGGCCTCCACATGGTGGTGAGCATCCCCAAATCTTGCCTTACCCAATCCCCTAACTGGGATTACGTGAGGTCCCTCCACAGCCCCAGGGAAGACCTCTGCCCTATGGTAGGGTAAGGCTGAGATCTCAGCAGACCACCTGACAGTGCCTGATCTGGCCTCCACCTGGTGTACAGGCTGGGCATGCTGAAATCGCCCCTCCCCTTAGGGAACTTCCCAAATTGTGCTCTGAGTACCTGCTAGGAGGGTCCAAACGTTAGAAGGAAGCCTGAGTTTACCTGACTGGAGCCTGACTTGGGCCTTTGTGGGAGCTCCTGAGTAGCTGATCTGAAGCCACCACTTCCCTCCAAAATGAAATCTGAAAGAACCTGAAACCTGGAACAACCAGCTTTACATAACCAATAAGAAAACAGCCAAGGCACACCAATGGTACAAACAGAAGCAAACTTCAACAAAAGAAGACTTGATTTTTATATGAAATTACAACAAAAGGAATTCACGTGCCAAAATCACAACAACAACAAAAAAATAAAATGGAATGCCAAAATACTATGTTCCTGTGAGGTAAATCGGGAAAAATTACCAAGACACGGACAAGAGCTCTGGCAGGCCAGGTTTATTTGGAAGATTACAGGGGTGGCTCTCAGCCTGGGAGTTAGGAAGCCACCAGCTTGCAGGCTGCTGGCGGGAGGCTTTTATAGGGGTACGGAAGGCAGGAACGATAGGATAAAAATAGCATCAGCAGTGGGAGGCAGGAGTCTATACATTGCAAAACTGATGGGGGAAACAGACTATGCTGACTCAACTCCTGTTTTCCAGAGGTCCCTGGGGCCTTTTTGGGGTTTTACTGCACTGGGGGAGGGTTGCTGCCGACCTGGACTCTTAACATTCCGGCCTTTTGTGTTATAGGATGGGGGCAGTGTTTCTCATCTGGCTACTTCCCGCTGGTCAGGGTCGGAGTGGGGAGAGATGCAGGGGTGGGGGCTAGAGTACGGTCAGGCAGTGGGGGGGTCTCCACTTTGTGCATCTGGACAAGGTCCTCGGTGGTCGACAAGCATTCATACACATGGGGGAAACGAGAGTAACATTGTGTGCATGAGTCACTGGATCTGGCTCTGAAGGTACCTGAAGAAGCAGGGGGCCGAGCTGGGCAGAAGCCAAGGTGTCAGTCCTGTAAAAATGTCCCACTGGGGTGACTGTTGGTATTGGGAGGTTTTGAGTGAGAGGTCCTTGGCCACCTGTTGAAGGCGTTTTATATTGTGCTTGACCTTACCCAACTGGTTGACGTGGAAACAGCATTCCTTGCCCAAGAAAATGCAGGTGCTCCCTTTTCCTGCAGTTAATAGGTCCAGGGCTCTCCTGTTCTGGAGGGCAACTCAGTGAGAGACAGTTGCTATTGTAGGATCTGGATTGACTGTACTGTTGCGCCTACTGCCGTAGTGAGCTCCTGTTTAAGGTCCTGGATCTTCTCAGAGATGCTGGGCTGAGAGTAAGGTATGCCCCAGACTCCCTGCCTCGAATTCTGTGGTGGCTACAGATGATACTAGGTTTATCACTACCAGGAGTACCAGAGTAGCTGACCTTTTTCTCCTGCTTCCTCCCGTTTCTGTGGGAGAAAATCATGCACTTCTCCTGAGGTGTATAGAGGTAATGTGGGTATGAGGACAACCGGGGTACAGGTGTTCTTGACTTGTGGGGAGGTACAGGTATATATTTTTGAGGAGAAAAAAAAAAGCAGCCCTGGGGCTAGACCAGTATTGGCCCAGACTGTAACATTGCGGATGGAGGAGTGGGGGCAATCAGAGGCATGGGGGAGGAGGGGGGCAGCTCTCTGATTTATTAGGAAAACCTGTGGAGGAGGCAGAGGTTGTTGTACTACTGGGCTCTGGGAGCACTGGAGGTTAGTTTGATTGGTGATGTTATAGACTGGGAGGGGAATGAGGAGCGGGCCCTGTAGACGGGTGCAGAGGAAACGGGTAGATGCACTGAGGTTAGAGAAGCCCCATAGGAGTGGCAGGGAGAGAGAGAGAACATGGTCCCAGGAGACGCTGCAGGAGGTGTTAAAATGTTGGCGCTGTTCTGGTCCCTCACTTGGTTTAGGGTCTCTATGGCCTTTGGGATCGGGAATTTTGGATTTTTTTTTTTAATTTTTATTCTGAAATGGGCTTAAGAGGTGCCATAGTCAGTGCCTGCTGCTGCATCCTGGTCAGTCCATGAATGTGGATTAGTTATTTTAAATGAGACTTGCTTGCATTTGATGGTGGGCCAGGTACCTAGGGTATAGGCCCACCATTGATCTGGGGTATCACAATTGGGGCCAAACGTTAACTGACCCAATTTTTCCCCTAGGAAGACATCCCATGTTTTTTCTCTTGCCCTGAGGTGATTCACCTGCCATGGCCCTCCTTCAAACAGCTTGTTATATGAAAGCCAGTGATATGTGCATGACCATGAGAGGCATCCTTCCCATCCCCCAGGGTCTTTGCATTTATAACTAGTTTGGTCTGATATAAAGCACAAATACCTAGAGTAGCACGTACTGTCCCCCATATCAACACCCTCTGAGACTTTGTCGCAGGAGTCGATCAGGCATGTTGTAGACCC
Source organism: Nannospalax galili (assembly GCF_000622305.1). Classification (NCBI taxonomy): domain Eukaryota; kingdom Metazoa; phylum Chordata; class Mammalia; order Rodentia; family Spalacidae; genus Nannospalax; species Nannospalax galili. The sequence continues at coordinate 2,426,933 of NW_008349451.1, forward strand.
AAGTGACTCAATCTCTTGGTTTTTCCTATTAGTCTTCCATACTTGAAACCTCTAGGTGCCGGGTGGATGTATGCACTGGGGAATGGCTTGAGTCATAGAATCTAGGAAGGAGATGAGAAGTATTTCTAGTAGAGGGTGCATTCTTGGATGGGGGTTAGGGAAAGGACCCTCGAGATTTTGTTTGAGGGGGCCAGTGCTAGTGGCCAGGTATTTGCTGTGTTCTCTGGCCAGCTTTAGTTTGGAGAGGTGGATCCAACCAGATTGTCCTAGGAGTTTGGCTGCCATCGGAGTAGACAGCGTCACCAGGTGAGGCCCAGTCCACTGCGGTTGGAGAGTCCCTTTCACCCCTTTTTGATGGGCGGTGGTTAATAGGTATAGTCTCCTGGCTGGAGTCAGTGTTTGATCTGGTCCTTAGCTGCCTGGGGAATAATCTGAGTAGTTCTCTGAGTAGTTTTCTTAGGAAGGTAAAAGCAGGTAAGTAGTCATGAAGGGGTGAGGGGTGTTGGAGTGTGAGGTTATTTAGGAGGAAGGGCCTTCAGGACATGAATTCACAAGGACTGAAGAAAGAGGGGGCTCATGGGATGGCCTGTAATCTGGTGAGGGCAAGAGGTAGGAGGGTGACCCAAGACTGATGTAACTCTAGGGAGAGTTTAGTAAGGTGGTATTTAAGAAAAGAGCTCATTCCACTTTTCCTGAGGACTGGGGGTGGTAGGGGATATGAAGCCTCCAGGTTATTCCCAGGGGCTGAAAGACAGTCTGAATGGCCTTGGAGATGAAGGCCAGACCATTGTCTGACTGAAGAGGGAGAGGGAGACCGAATTGGGGAAGGATGTTCTGAATTAGGTTGTTAGCCACTCTGTCAGCTGTCTCACCTGTTGTGGGGAAAGTTTCTACCCAACCCAAGAAGGTATCTACCAGACTAGGAGGTGCTTGAGATTTTTGCTCCCCGGTGTTGGTGAGGTTTGAAAGAAGGGGAGGGGGTGTCCTCCACCCTGTAGAGAAACAATGGCACAGGTGGGGCAAAGCCTAGTAACTTCCACAAAGAGTATGGAGTGTTTAGGGCAATAGATGAGAGGGTCTAGAAACTTGTAAAGTGGCCAGTCACCTACATGAAAGATATTATGGAAATGGGTTAGGCTGGAGGAGACTTGTCCCTTGGGAAGGCATCACTTGTCTGATAGAAGCAACCATCCCTGCAGCCCCTGGGTGGCCCCCATGTCCAGGAGGCTCTTGTGCTGTTGGGCAGGATAAGAGAGGGTCATCCCTGTTGGTGCCAAGAAGTGTAAATCATCAGGGGAATAGTGGGTCATGCTGGCTTCCCTAGCTCTCTGGTCTGCCAGGTTATTGCCTCTAGTTATGAGATCATAAAGAGGTTGATGGCCCTTACAGTAGATAACAACCACCTTAACTGGAAGGTAGGAGGCTTCTAGAAGTTTAAGAATCAATGGGCCATTAGTTACGGGGGTTCCCTTGGCAGTTAGGAGACCCCTTTCCTTCCACACTGAGGCATGGTGATGAAATATGTGGAAGGCATACTTAGAATCTGTAAAAATATTAACCCTCTGATCCCTGGCTAAAGTTAGAGCTCTGGTGAGTGCCACAAGCTCAGCCTTTTGGTCCCAGGCGGCAGTGGTCCTGACTCAACATCTGTAAGGGACACTGACATACCCTGCCTGCCCTGCGGGACCCTGTCAGAGTGAGAGTTGAACTTCCGTCCATGCACCAAGTCAGGGTTGGGTTAGGTAGGGGCTCTGGGGAGATTAAAGGGTCCTGTAAGAAAGTTCCTGAAGGGTTTCCAGGCACACGTGAGTGAGTGGCTTTGCAGAGGGAAGGAGGGAGGCAGGATTGAGAGGAGGGCAGGAGTAAAGGGTGAGCGAGCAGTTTTCAAGAAAGGGGGGCATGAAAATGTAGCTTTCAGGGGGCTCAACTGACAAGGGACGAGTGGGTTGGCAGGTCCTTAAGATGGTGGTGGGAGAAGACAGAGATGGGTTGACCTAGAGTGAGCTTAAGCCCCTCCTGAGCTAGGAGGGCTGCAGCAGCCAGAGTGTGGAGACAAGGTTGCCATCCCCGGATGGCGGTACCCAACTGTTTAGAAAGATAAGCTACCAGGGCAAAAGAGGGTCCCTTCATCTGTCCCAAGACCCCCAGTGCCAGGCCCTTGTTTTCAGTTGTGTAGAGGAGAAACAGAGATCCCAGGTCAGGGAGAGCTAGGGCCGGTGCCTTTAGGAGGCTTGATGGGCTCAAGGGGGATCCCCCTTGGAGGCCTCATAGAGGACCTTGGCTAGAAGGGCCAAGTTAGGGATCCAGGTGCATAGATACCCTGCAATGCCTAGGAAGGACAGGATTTCCTCCTTGTGGGGTTGGGGGGAGGATCTTAAAGACCTTAAGTAATTTGTTCTATCTATAGTTAAGTGGAGAGTGATGGGGGTAAGGAGAAATCCCACGTACTTGACTTGGGGTAGGGAAAGTTGTGTCTTTGCTGGAGATACCCTGGATCCCTTGTCTCCCAGAAAATGTAGAAGTTCGATTGTATGGGATTTAGAGAAGGGACGAGATGGGAGCAGAGGAGGAGGTCATCTACATATGTAGAGCGGTGGAGGGGTGTAGATCTAGAGACTATAGATCTTGAGCCAGGGCTTGTCCATAGAGGCGAGGGCTGTCCCTAAACCCCTGGAGTAGGACAGTCCAGGTTAATTGTCATGCTGTCCCAGTATCAGGATCTTCCCAAGTGAATGCAAAGATGTTGTGAGAGTCAGAATGTAGAGGTATTGAAAGGAAGGTGTCCTTAAGGTCTAAGACAGTAAAGTGGGTGGTGGAGGAGGAGAGTGTAGGGGTTGGGGACGACTGGGTGAATGGGGACTACCACTGCATTAATGAGGCGGAGGTCCTGTAGTAAACAGTAAGAGCCACCAGGTTTAAGAATAGGGAGATTGGGAGTGTTGTTGGGTGAGTGAGCGGGCTTGGGGAGGTTAGCCTTCAAGAGTCTCTGAATGATGGGCTTGAGTCCTTGGTGGTATTTGAGTGAAATTGGATATTGGGGTCTACTGGGAAATAGGGAGGGATCCTTTAAGGAACTATGGATGAGAGTGTGATGAGAGGCTAGTCCTGGGGTCAAGGTGTGGGATTGACCTCAGAAGGTGGAGGTGGCCAGGCCCTAGTCTTGGGGGGAGGGGTATAGGGAAAAGAGGAAGGCTGTGGAGAAGGGGGGAGATATAGACAATGAGAGCTTTTGCATGAGATCTCTGCCAAGTAGAGGTGCTGGGCATGAGGGCAGAACCAGAAAAGAGAGGGATGAGGGAGTTTCCCAGAATGTGCAGGACAAGGGTCCTATTGTTTTGGGGTTATGGGGCTTCCCATCAGCCCCCACCATGGAGATCTGTAAGGGTAAAACTCTACCAGAGTAGAAGGGGAGAACAGACCACAAGGCGTCCGTATCCAAAACAAAATTAATAGTCCATAACCGTTAATATTGGGTTCCTCCATGGTGATGGTCATTGAGGAGGTGGAGCCCGAGGAGGCAGGGCCCCATCAGACTTCAGCCTCCAGGCCCAGGAGGTTGTTCACTGAACTCTGTGAAGCAGGGTGGGTCTGGGAGGTGAGTGGCCTATCTTAGTGCTGAAAAGAAGGACAATTAGTCCTCCAGTGACATTGTTGCCGGCATTGAGGACAGGGTCCAGGAGGTGGATGCAGGTTTGGGCATTGCTTTGCCCAGTGTCCAGTGATTCTGCATTTGAAGCATTTGAAGTAGGTCATCTTCTTTGGAAGAACCCTCAGGACTGCAGCCATCAGCTGGTACTTTTGTTTGGACAGGGTGAGTTTGCCCTTTCCTGTCCTCTCAGTTATTGACTTTAAATGCCAAGTTTAACAGATCTCCTTTGTGGGTTTCGGGACCTTTGTCTAGGCGTCTACGTTTCTTTCTAATGTCTGGGGATGATTGTAAGATAAAGTGGTGGTTAAGCATAAGTTGTCCCTCTCTGAACTCTGGATCATACTTGGTATACTGAACAAGGGCATCAGTAAGTCTGTCCATAAATTGAGCTGGGGCCCTGGGCAATCAACCTAAGCTTTTCAAAGTTAACTACCTTAAGACGCAAAGCTCTCTGAAGACCCATCAGGAGAAAAGTGATCATGTGGTCCCTTGCTGGTCTACCTGGGGAAGGTCCTTCCTGATCTCCCAGTGGGAGTTGGTAAATCCACCTGGTGTCTTGTAAGGGAACTGTCTCAGCCCCAGTGGGATGAGTCTTGTTGGTAGAATGGAGTTCATTAGCATACTCTTGTGCTGCTGTCCAGACCCTATGTCTCTCATTGGGGGTGGACTGGAGAATCATAAAGATGCCATGCCAGGTCAGGTCATAGCTATGGGTGATGTATTTGAATTCTTCTATGAAGCGTGTGGGGTCAGTAGAGAAAGAGCCTATTCTGCATTCAAGCTGGGACAGGTTGCCAAGGGAAAATGGGACGTGGACTTTAACCACTCCCTCTCCTCCGGCCACCTCCTAAAGAGGGAAAATGCCAAGAGAGGCAGCGGGCTGAGACTGGGCATGGGAGTGGGTAATGCAAGACGTGGGGGATAGATGGGGAAGAGAAGGAGAGGTGAAGAAAGCCTGGGGAGTCGGAGAATTAGGAGGGGTGTCCTGTCCACACAGGAGCACGGGAAGGCAGGAGGCAAACCCTGAGGTTGAGGTGGGAGTCTGAGTGGACATAGGAGAGATAAATGGACTCTTGGTACTAGACAGTGAAATGGGGGAGAGTATAGGGTGTTTATTGAGAAGTTGCTTGAGATCGAGACGCTGTTTGAGGCCTGGACTGTGTTCAAGTGCGGTAGAGCTGCCAGCGAGGGAAGGAGTGTGTGACTTGGGGTGGCAGGGCAGACGGGGAGATGAGAGTTTGAGGTGGAGAAGGGAGGTGAGCTGGGTCAGGTTCAGGGAGTGGAGACAAAGGGGGATATGGTGGAGGTTGAACAGGAGGAGGAGCCCTCTGTGCCTCAGGTTGAAGGGAAGGAAGAGGTTGAGGTTGAGTCCTAATTGGGGGATGCTCATCCGCTATGTTGGGATAAAAGGCTGAGGTAGAGGAGTATGGAGGGGGAGTGGAGGGCTCTGGGGGAGCGGGCAGGGGTAGACAGGTTGAGTTTATGTGGAATGGTTTTTGCGAGGAGGACTTGATGCGGGGAACAAGAAGCTCAGAGGGAGGGGTCAGCGCGAAGATCAAAGAAGGCTTGAATGCAGGGACCCTTTGCTGCTACACTGGCAGAAATTATCCAAACCTCTTCAGATGTTGAAGTCTAGGGTTCCTGCATCCGGCCAAACAGTCATTGTCTAGCTTTTGTTGTTGCCAGGTGGTGGTGCACAGAAACTTTAAGCATTTTATCTTGGTTGTGTCTGAAAGTCCTAATTGCTTCAGGGACTTGAGAAGGCAAGAAAGGTGTGAGACCTTCAGGTTTAGACTAAGAGGTTCCCATAGTGGCAGATCAGGTGGACAGCAATGAGAAAATAGAGGAGGAACTGAGCAAGTAGGTAGAAGGAGACGATGAAGATCCTCTCACTGCAAGGAATAGAGTCTGAGATGGAGGCGAGGACCCCAGGCAGGAAGGTGAGAGATGCAGCGTGAAGAAGGGCAGGAGGGAGGAGGGTCAGAGACACAGGCCGCAGGTCCTGCCATGCAGTTTCAGCCACTGATATTTGACAAAGGGGCCAAGAACACACAATGGAGGAAAGACAGCATGTTCAGCAAATGGTGCTGGCAAAACTGGATCGCCACCTGTAGAAGAATGAAACTAGATCCTTATCTTTAGCCTTGCACAAAAGTCAACTCCAAATGGATCAAAGACCTCAATGTGAACCTGGAAACCCTGAAACCATTAGAAGAAAATATTGGCAGTAGCCTACAAGATATAGGTGTAGGAAAGGATTTTCTAAATCAGAAGTTGCTCAGGAATTATGTCAGCAATCAACAAGTGGGACCTCATTAAACTAAAAAGCTTCTGTACAGCAAAAGAAACAATCAAAAAAGTGAAGAGAAAACCAACAGAATGGGAAAAAGTCTTCACCACTGACACATCTGACAGAGGTTTAACATCCACAATATATAAAGAACTCAAAAAACAAAGAAGCAAGAAATAAAATGACCCAATTAAAAGATGGGCTAAACATCTAAACAGAGTTCTCAAAGAAAGAAAGAAATATGGCTAAGAAACATCTTAAAAAGTGTTCAACATTGTTAGTAATTAGGGAAATGAAAATCAAAACCACCTTATAGTTTCACCTTACCCCAGTCAGACTGGCTAAGATCAAGAGAACAAATGATACCAAATGCTGGTGAGGATGTGGAGAAAGGAGAATGTTCATTCACTACTGATTGCAAACTCGTGCAACTCCTATGGAAAACAGTGTGGAGAACTCTTAAAAAACTGCAAATGAACCTACCATATGACCCGGTTATACCACTCCTTGGCATATACCCAAAGGATTCATCCTATTGTAGAGACACTTGTACAACCATGTTTGTTGCTGCTCTTTTCACAATAGCTAAGAGATGGAAGCAACCTAAATGCTCCTTGTCCTAGTTTGTCTCTCCATTGCTGTAACAAAATACTCTGACCAATCCCAGCTTGGGTAGGAAAGGGTTTACTCAGCTTACATCTCCCAGTACACAGTTCATCAGGCAGCCTAAGGTAGGAACTCAGGGCAGGAACCTGGAGGCAGGAGCTGGAGCACAGGCCATGGAGGAATGCTGCTTAACTGGCTTGCTCCCCTGGCCCCTGCTCAGCCTGCTTTCTTATGCAACACAGGCCCATCTGCCCAGGGGTGGCACCACCCACACTGGGCTGGGCCCTCCCACATCACACAACAATCAAGAAGATGCCCCTCAGACATGGCCACAGAGCAGTCCAATGGAGGCAATTCCCTAATTGAGGCTTCCTCAACCCAGGTGTGTCCCGTTGACACTAAAGCTATCCAGCATACCCCTCAACTAATGAATGGTTAACAAAAATGTCATATATTTACACAATGGAGTTTTACTCAGCAGTAAAGAAAGATGAAATAATGAAATTTGCAGGTAAATGGATGGATCTAGAAACTGTTATACTAAATGAAGTAACACAGACTCAGAAAAATGAAAGACCTATGTTCCCTGATTTGTGGATCCTAGCACCAACTTCTCAAAGTGAGTGCATATCCTGATGCAACTGCAGGGACCAGGACTGTGGAAGGAGACACTAAGGGAGAAGTATGTAAAAAGGGGGTAAAGTGGTGAATGAGGGCTGTACAAAGAACTATGAGAGTAAAGGGAGGGAAATTCTCCAGATACAGAGTTTAAAAAAAAAAAAAAAAGGCTTTAGCACAGATGTAACCCTACAGTGATGGAGGAAAGCCCTTCCGGAAGCAATACGGTAGTTAAATGAAAATCCCAGTGCCAGAGGTGGGTTGTCCCCACTTTGAGCTGTTGGCCTGAGGGGCCCTAATGGTTCCCTAAACAATAAAGGCCGTTGCCAGTAATGCTGGTTGTACGCTGGAAGTGAATAGAAAAACCCTATTGCTGAAGACACTGCATGATGGGAGCACAGGAGAGGGAGAAATCAAGCTTGGACTAAGCTGGAAACTCCCTGCCACTGGATGAGTGGCTTTCATGGTGCCAGAAGGTGATATTCAGATGGCTGGGGGAGAACATTCCCCTATAATTCTGCTCAACAATGGACCCCGAATGCTGCACCATCAACAGGCCAAACAAGATGTTCCTACTGGTGCAATAGTGGCTCATCTAGTATATGTACCAGCAAATTTTCAATTCAATATAATGCCTGCTCCTAGGGGTAGAACACACATCTACACATCTGGCACTGTAGACGCAGCCACCCCCCTACTCCGTGGCAGGGGAGAATACAGGCCCCAGTTATGAAGCCACTGCAGTTGTTTTGTTAGATGGATGTGACGTACCTGCTAAAGTACCATCCAAGCATTTGTGTTCACACCATAGGTTAAGTTCTTACAGCAGCCACTGCTTAGATGTTCTTTCTTCTTGCTGTATGTGTTTTTATAGTAGTTGGAAACCCACTGAAATGGGCCAACAGCCCATGAAAAACAGGTGAGGCAGAGACCCGAAAGTTCAGTGCCTCGTCACAACGAGAGGGAGATCATCCCACACCTACCAGCCCCTCCAAGGCTCAGGGACTTTTGAAGAGGTTGGCAGAAAGAATGTTAAGAGCTGGAGGAAGGGGTGGAGTGTTACCTGCAAGTGTCCTCTGACCACTATGCCAACAAGCTATAGTCACACCTCCTTCCCATGCTCATCAAGGAGTCAAGAGGGGAGTCAGTTACCCCTCCCACCCAATCAGTCAACCTTAGCTGCATGTTGGGGAGGGGTTAAGGTTATATAAGCCAAGAACACCAAAAGGCACCTCTCTCACCACTCTGTGTGGCTATCGGGAGGCCACAGGTTCTGTATTTGAGTGTGGACTTTACGATGCAGCCATAAATGTGCAGTGCTCACTCTTCTGTAAATAAACCCTTACCCTATGCTCTGTTAAAAAAATAAAATAAACAAAAAAGAATTTTTCTTTAAAAAGTGTCATATAACCAATCACCACTGATGTTTTAGGAAACTTAGTTCCCTTCACTTGAGCCTTGCTCTCACATTCACAATTCAAAATATCTGTTTCAAACCCTTCTTTTGGCCCCTCTGGAGGTGACAGCCTTCTAAACCTTTCCGCTTTGTAAAAGATGAGATTTGATTTTATAAGTTTGTCAGTGTAAGAGGGAGTTGCATCTTAGAGATCACTGAATTCTAGCTCTGAATGTTTGTATCATCCCCAGGTTCACATGTTAAAACCCCAATCCCCAAAGTCAAGGGAATCAAACTTTTAGATGTGATTAGGGAGAGCGTCCTGAGGGCCTAGCGCCGGTGGGTCACGTGACACAAGGAGAGTGACAGGTCCTCGGACTCCCTGACTCTGGAAAGTTGGCTCTCCACAGCTCATGGTACCACCAACCCCAGCACGGTGGCCACTGAGCAGTGGAAATGTAAACAAAACAATAAGATGGGGGTGGTAGTGAAAAGGTACCAGACTGACAACCCAGGAGACCCCCAAGCAGGGTCTGCAGGAAAGAAGGGCCATTTCCTTCCCTCAGATGACCTCTCGCAGGTTACAGTTGACTTTCCCCTTTTCTATGTAGCACTATGAGTATTAGCTATGCCATGGACTGATGGAGGTCCCTGAGAGGTCATGAGGTGACTCATGGGTGATCCTTCTTTCATAAGCCAACCCCACAGTCCCATGGCTGTGCCTCAGTTGCCTGTGACATAGATGAATTTGAAAAGCTCCTGTCAGAACATGGTACTATAAGTAGGGGCACAGCTTCCCTGTCACAGGACTGGTAGCTCCCAAGCAGGAGTGAAGACAGAGACGGGAGATAGTCTTCAGCTTCACATGTTGTATTATAAGAACTTTTAAGCATATTTTTATTTTATTTGTATGAGTGTACTGCCTATATGTATGTAAGTGCACCCATGTGGTGCAATGCCCATGGAGGTCAGAAGAGGGTGGATCCCTTGGAACAGGAGCATTAGATGGGTGTTAGCTGCCTTGTGGGTGCTGGGAACCAAACCCATGTCTTCTGCAAAAGCAGCCAGTGCTCTTAACTGCTGAGCCATCTCTGCAGCCCTGCTATAAGAACTTTTGTACATTTCTTTCTTCTAAAGAATAGAGGAATTGTATCAGTAGTGTTGTCTTAGAAATGACGTTTATAACTGGACAGCTTCACTGCCAGTCAACATCTCTTTGTAATGATGCCTGATGGAGCTTTCAGAGAAAACGGGAGTGCTGCAACTTGGCAGCTACCTGGAGCTGTTGGACACTTGGCATGGTCTATGGCCAGTGTGCCTAGTAACCCGAATTTCTACTTTTATTTAAATGTAAATTTGGCTTGTACATATGACTACATGTGATTCTACTGGGGGGTTTAAATCTCGAACTATCTGGCCCCAGTCACTGACCAGGCCGCTGCCTGCAATTCTTACTGTGGTTAAATATCGTTTGCCTCCACCGCTCTTGTTTGGTTTTGAGACAGTCTCCACAGATAGTTGTAGCTGACCTGGAACAAAAAGATATTGCTTGAAAGCTCTGTGGGGACTGGGGCTAGCACTGTTTGTAGTTCAGTTCCAGCAAGAGGGGGTTTCTCTGTTCTTCAGAATCTTTAAATATGAAGAAATGCTACAAATTCATCTGTGGTTTGCCTTTGAACGGCTTGGAGAACAGGTGTGCCATCAGTTTAAAAAAAAAAAAAAACAGAAAAATTGCACGTACTGGTACATACCTGTAAAACCAGCATCAGATGCGGGTGTGGTGGTGCATGCTTGTGATGCCAGCACTTGTGAGGCAGAGGCAGATGGATCTCTGAGTTTCAGACCAGCCTGGTCAACATAGCAAGTTCCAGGCCAGTTGGGGCTACAGGGAGACCCTGTCTCAAATTCCCCCTGCCACCCAGAAAAAATCAGCGTTAGGCAGAGGTAGAGACAGGGCTACCTGAGGTAGCCTGATGATCAGATAGATAGATAGATAGATAGATAGATAGATAGATAGATAGATAGATAGATGATAGATAGATGATAGATAGATAGATAGATAGATAGATAGATAGATAGATGATAGATAGAGATAGATATCAGAAATTTAATAACCTCGTATGAATATTTAGACTTCCAAAGTGGGTTTTGAGATGAATGGAAAACAATGTCTACTGAATTGTGAGTGTTCAAAAAATGTTTAACTTGTACTCTTTCCCTGATATCTTGATTTATAGGTGAGTGGTATTTCATAATAGATATATACCTATATAGAAAGAGGGCTTTTAACCCTAACCTGTGTAAGTTGTTGAGGTTAGTATCTCCTTCAGCAGAGACAGCCAAGACTTCAAGGTGGAATTTCCCATGATCACCACTAGTGCCCTTGGGCTCCACCCTCACGCCTAATGCGGAGCCTGTCTTCTCAGAGTGGTGGGTGTTGCCTTTCTCCAGCCGTTCACCTCTATTTTTCGTTTGTTCATTTATTTTGAGACAGGGTCTCCCTGCAGCCCCCAGCTGGTCTTGACCTCACCTGCTTCTGTTTCCTGAGTGCTGGAATTAAAGGCGTCCACCCAGCTCACCTCTCCATACAATCTCATCCCCATCGTGTCTGGATGCCAGTGCTCAGTGCCTGCATCAGGCTCAGCCTCCCTCAGCAGCTGGATCCTGCGAGGCAGCGCATCGCTAAGCCCGGGAGCTCCTGGATAACGGGCTCATGCTCACATGCCTAAGTTGTGGGAGGTCATTGCCCTGTGCCAAGTTCTGTTCACTTGTTTTTTACCTGCTGTGAAGATATTTGTGTTCTGCAGCTGAAGCAAATTCATACTTCTCAATGCAGTGATTTAACCTGGACTCCATTACCTACATGACTAGAACATAAAGTCAAGAAATCAGATACTAATCAGATAAAACAGCAAAGAGGCTTCCAGAAGACTCTTTTTCCCACACTGTAATCAATGCCTGAGGGAAGTCATCCGTCCAAATCAATAACGTGATGGCGCCATGATCATTATAATCGTATTTTCGGAGATGAAAACAGGAAGAGCTGAGGAGAGTCGCTTCACTCTGTCCTAAATCCTATTTAGTTCTGGGACGCCATGCTGTTCAAGACCACAAGCTGCGTCCTTCAAATTTTCTCTGTTGATTGAAATTAATACCCATTGATGACATCATCATTTAGTGGCCCATGAGGTAACTTGGACATATATGAATAATTTGAATTACTGCTCCACAGGAAACTTGGAGATCTGTGTCCCTTCTAGGTTATTGAAGCTTTTACAGGATGAACCAGCCTGCTGGGTCCAAGTGTGTCACTTACCAGCCTAATGTATAACCTCCCCAGGGCCTGTTTTACCCCAAAGGACTTACCTCATAAGGGTGATTGAGTGTTAATGTATATAAACTAGTGAAAGCCATTTGGGGCCCATCATGAGGGGTCATAAAGAAAAATTGGTGTTTATTAAATTTTAAATTTATTATCATTTTTGTTAATACTGTAAATTGAAAGACTATTAATTCTTGGTTTTTTAAGTAGTTTAAAATACTGATTTATTCTGATCGACCATTTTCTGTTAAACTGTGTTTAAATGTATTTGAAGAGAGTTTATGACCCATCATCTTTCAACCATATGTTCCTTTAGTTTCTAATATTTTTCTGATAATCTATTGATATTATCTGCTAAATAGTGAAATATTTTCAGAGAGGGTATGTAACATCAATGCCTTTGCAACACATACATGTACAACTGGCCCAAGAAAATGTTCTGAGGGATCTGAGATGCTCTCTTCCCTCAAACACCTATCTAAAAGTGGCTGGACTCGGTGCCCTCTCCCTGTACCTGGTGTGAGCCTCCCTGGCAGCTGAGCCCAGATGTATACATCCTCACCAGACTTAGCCATCTAACCTCTTCCTCGCCTCCTTCCCGGCTGCCGGATTCCTGTCTGCCATAAAGAGTGATGACAAACTCCAATCTGAACTAGACCACAGTCAAATGCAGTCAGGTTGAGGCCTTGGCCTTGTATCAAACCCAGAGCAGAGGGGAAGGGTGGAACCTGGCTGTCTTGTAAATAGCAAGCCACCCAGGGTGTGAGCCTGCAAACATGTAACTCGCACCAAGTCTGCCTGCCCCATCCCTCAGTTCCTCCGGCTGCCTCTGCCAGCCGGCTTCATCCAGTGTGATTTGCAATGTTATTTTATTGAAGGTTTCTTGACAATTTGAGTACTGCTCTGAATGTAATATTAAATCCTCTTCTGGCTCAGCGGATTGCAAAATTGCACGTTCTGTCTACACATCAAATCCCAGGTCTGAAAGGGAATCGCCAGCTTTGCCCAGCCCAGCATACCCCAAAAGTCCTGTGTCAGAACTTTCTGTGCAGATGGTATTTCATACCCCTTAGTGACATCCCAGCAAGATTAGTTATTAGATTAGAGGCCATTTTCCACAGAGGTTAACAGGAAGCTTGGCTTGTGTTGCTCAGGAGTTTCTATATCTTTTCCTCCTTGCCCAGGATATCCAGCCTGTTCTAACGGCTGGATTCCCTGGTCTAATTCCTCCTCTGTGACCAGGGAGGACATCCAGCCTGTTCTAACGGCTGGACTCCCCAGCCACTTGAAGGACTACAGTGAGGATTCTCAGGTCCTACTGATCCCAGGCCTCCCCTGCCCATAGGAAAGACTGGGTTCTCTGCCTCTGTGCTGTGGCAGTTAGAACAGGCAACAGAGCCAAGAGCTGGTTGTGTCGTGGCCAGAACAACCACGGGGGCCAGCTCGGGCCCAAAGCTCTCCCTGCAGTGGGGTGATGGTGGAAGAGATCTTGTGTGGGGACTAAGGAGAACAAGGTCAAACCAGCTGCGGCGGGTTTCCACGGGGGAGCCGGTCCCCAACCAGCATGGCTGGGGGAGATATGGAGAACGTCTGACCACTGCACCGTTCTCTCTTTTGGAATCTCACTCAGTTTACCTAATCTGTCGTTAATGACCACACCGACTTCAGTTACAGTACATGTTCAGTGTCTCCTGCCTGTGGGCACCACACGAGGGCCCAGGAATAAGATGATGAGGGTGTGTCCCTCTGCCTTCTAATCGCCAAGGAGTTCCATTCTCTTGGAGGCCATTTTGCTGAAGATTTTTTTTCTCATACGAAAAGATGTATTGTGAAGATGGGCACAGCGAGTCACATCTGCAGTCACAGTACTTAGGGGACTGAAGCAGGACTTTAACACTACATAGGGAATACAGAGTGAAGCCCCCTGAGGGAGGAGAGAGAGAGAGAGAGAGAGAGAGAGAGAGAGGAGAGAGGGGAGACAAGAAACAATGAAAATGGTATGTGAACATCACGCACAAACACATACATTAAATGTTGATATTATACATTGCTGTACACGGGATCTTTGTAACTGACACCTAAAAAGGTGGGAAGAGGACACAGTCTGAGTGCTTCCCCACTTCTCCTCACACTGAATTCCAAACCCAGACGACGACCGTCCGACTGTCCTCTGCTCCCTGACCCACCCTGCACGTACTCCCAGCAGCTCAGGAAAACCGTATCACTCCTTGGAAGCCCGTTTCTCATATGTAACTTGTTCCCTTCTTTTGCAGAATGGGTAGCAGTTGTCTGGGATGAACTGATTTGTGTTGCTGTCACACTGTTAAGATCCAGTATAGCAGTGCTTCCTACCGAATCAAGTGCGCAGTACTGTTAATTCCAGAACTGGATTTTCACCCAAGATCACTGTCACCCACCTCTCCCTGAGCATGCCTAGGTGTTGACAAGATCACCCTTCCCACCTCTCAGGGGCGAGAGCATTGACATGTGGAACGCAATGTGTGCAATTGGAGCTTTTTTACATTTAGTTGAATAACGCAGTAGTTGAAACTTTCAGTCGGACAGAGGTGATCGCCAGCCTTTCTGTCTCTGCTCCCCTTTCCCTTGTTCTCTTTATTCTTAACACATTATCTCATTCTTTCCTCCCTCCTTCCCTGGAGAGGCTGGTGGTGTCATGTTACATTTTAGGAACCTGTTGGGTGAGCATGCTTCTGTCTACCTGTCTCTGGTCCCACAGACTTGCATTTTTTAACATTAAAAACTTAACATTCCTTCCTGTGAAACTCATTTTAAAATGTCAAGGTTTCACGCCCCCAGATCACTTTTGGAATTGCCAAAATCAACCCTAACAAAGGTTTTGGGGTGCTGACTAGGAACCCCCTGCATGTTTGATAAACATGCTCAATCCCCATCTCCTACCTCAGCTTCCAGAATCTTCTGAAGAAGGCTTCAGGAGGTTCCAAGTTTAACTTACTCTTTCCAGATGATTCTAGCACAGTGAGGTTTGAGCACTTCTGCTGGGATGTCTGGATAAATGTGGTTCCCGAATGTGGAGGGAACCTGCCAGGCCCTCATCACACACGTGACTTCATCTCTAACTCGAACCTCATGACCCAGGCCAAGAGTCTGAAGGGTGAATTAAACTTAGCTAAGAGCAGATTCCAGAGCCGAAGGTAATAGAAGACAGGTGACAGGGACTCTGGCTAGGAGTGTGATCTGGGGAAACACTGAATGTGGCCATAGGAATCCGTTCATCTTGGGGTGAGGTGGTGAACGGGCAGCAGGTAGGATGATCACTGGGGAAGGAAACATTCAACCTGCCGTCCAAAGGGCCAGCATTTCAGTTAGGAGGAATGAGTTTCAGTCATTTATTGTACAGAATGCTGACTATAATAAATGATACCAAACTGCGTATTTCAAAGCTACTAAAAGAGAGCATTAAATGGTGCTGGACAGACGGCTCAGTGGTTAGAGCACTGACTGCTTTTGCAATTCCCAGAACCCACATGGCAGCTAACAGCCATCTGTAATTCCAGTTCTAGGGAATCCAACGCCTTCTTCTGATTTCCTCAGGCATTGTATGACATGGGTGCACTTACACACATGCAGGCAATACACTCATACACATAAAAACAATAAGATATTTTTGAAAGAGAGAGCATTTAAAATCTGCCACAGAAAGAAAATGTTAAAAGAGCTAATAGATTTGCTAATTCCCTTGATTTGCAAATTCCACAATGTAAATGCATGTATGAAAAATCACATTATGCTCCACAAACATAGCATCTTACCATTATTATTTTTTCAATTTAAAATAATTTTTTTAATTTAAAAAATATAAGAAAAATGTTATAGAAAAAAAAATCAGCCAAACAAAACAGCTGTTTTTTAGTTCAAAAATTAAAGATGACATGATGTGGAATTCTGGTTTTAGGAAAGATAAAAACACAAGGTTTATAAATAAAGAGGTCTGTGTTGAGGAAGAGTTTGAATAACCAAGGGAGATGAAGCAGGTGGCCCAGGAGAAGTGAGGCAGGGCTGTCGGTCCCTGTGTGGGGAGGCAGAGGCCGCCAGATGGGTGTGGAGAACAGCCCTTGAAAACAGAAAATAACCTTTGCACACATTCTTTTAATCGAAGGTTAAGTAACGATATCCTGTTTTTCAGTTAAAAACTGAGTCACACGGACGTTCCCTGAATCGCCAAAGGTCGATCGGGTAGTGGATGGCGGAGTCAGCCTCTCCCGGTGACTGCAAAGCCGTTTTCCACTTCGTTACGTCGCATTTTCTTTTGTTTCCAGGTTTCCAGCTAGTTTTCAGTCCTCTGAGGTTTCTGAACCTTCCCAAGTCAATTTGAACGAACATAGCAGGGTCTGGTAACCACATTTGGATCCGTTGTTTTTCTTCAGAATAATTACAAACTGGAGTTTTAATCACAGTGACTTTTAGGTGCTCACACTGCTGGCTTCTCCTCCTCCTTTTCAGTTCGCTAAACTCTTTTACCCCATTCAGAGTGTTCCCGGGTGGGTGATGCAGCCTGCTTGAGGGGTCCGTGGAGAGTCTCAGAGTCAGGCTGCACCACCGAACAGGTAACAGCTGAAAGCAATATAAAGCCACAGGCCTTGCCAAGCCATGTGGAGCCATTTATAGGCAAAACCCAATGCGGTCTACATAAAAGTCATAATTCTGATTTCCATGTGTCATCTGCATGTTGTGCAATCCCAGATTATTCATAGAAACAGAGATTAGGAAAAGGACGCAGCTTGCCCTAGGCTGAGGAGTCACGGTTTCTACGTGTGCTTATAAGATACACCCATGTAGTGGAGAGGGTCCTTCTCTGATGCCCAAAGAAATAGGTAATTGTTGGGGGAGTGGGGAAGACGGTTCTGTCAGGAAAGTGCTTGCCACGCAACGTTGAAGACCCGAGTTCAGATCCTCAGCACCATGTAAAGCCAGAAGAGTAGTGTGTGTCTGTGATCCCAGCACTGGGGAGGTGAGACAGACAGCCAATCACTGAGCTCCAGGATTGATGAGCGACCCTATCTTAAAAAACAAGGTGGAGAGCAATTGAGGAAGACATGGTGCCAACCTCTGCCCTCCACACACACATACAGACACACACAGACATACAGACATACACACACACAGACATACAGACATACACACACACAGACATACAGACATACACATACACACACACAGACATACACAGACAGACATACAGACATACACATACACACACAGACAGACATATACACACACACAGACATACAGACATACACATACACACACATAGACATACAGACATACACATACACACACACACAGACATACACACAGACATACAGACATACACATACACACACACAGACATACACAGACAGACATACAGACATACACATACACACACACAGACATACACAGACAGACATACAGACATACACATACACACACAGACACACACAGACATACACACACACAGACACAGACACAGACACACACACACACACGGAAAATAACCATGCCAGCTTTGCATGGCCTCTGTAACACACACTTAAGAAGGGCACAGGGCTTCAGGTCATACAGACATACACATATACACACACAGACAGACATACAGACATACACATACACACACACATAGACATACACACAGACATACAGACATACACATACAGACATACACACAGACATACAGACATACACATACACACACAGACACACACAGGCATATACACACACAGACATACAGACATACACACACAGACATACAGACATACACACACAGACAGACATACACACATACAGACATACACATACAGACATACACACAGACATACAGACATACACATACACACACAGACACACACAGGCATACACACACACAGACATACACACACACCCATACATGCATAAGCTCACTCACACACACACACACACACACACACACACACACACACAATAGGCAATTGTCTTAAGGTATAACATAATCCCATACATAATCTAGGACTCTGCTATTTCTCTGTTAAGGCTCCCGCCCCCTTGGCATATCTGGGAAAGAGGGTGTGGTGGTGTGAGTGAGAATGGCCCCCATAGACTCCAAGTATTTGGCACTTGGTCCCCAGTTTGTGGTGCTGTTTGGGGAGGCTGTGGTCATGCTGGAGGAAGCATGTCACTGGGGGCAAGTTTTGAGAGTTCATATCCTTGCTGGATTTCCAGTCACTCTCTGTTCCTGTGCCTGCTTGAAGATGTGAGCACCCACCTTTCTGTTCCAGCTGCTTCCTGCAGCCATGCCTCCCATCCATGACGGACTCTCAGCCCTCCCTCCGTGACAGACTCTCACCCCTCCCCTCCATGATGGACTCTCACCCCTCCCTCCACCATGGACTCTCACCCCTCCCTCCATCACGGACTCTCATCCCTGTGGAATCATAAGCCTAATAAACTCTTCCTTCTATAAGTTGCTTGGGTCATGGTGTGTTATCAGAGCAACAGAAAAGGACGTGGTGCAGAGCTGATGACTTAGCTCATATTGCTTCTGAGTCCTTGCAGGGCTGTCACTCATCTGTGACATGCTCCTCTCTCCCCTTCCTGCTTTCACGGCCACCCCTTCCCTAGAGCCGAGGTAGCCAGGGAGGTAGTGGCTGGATGAGGAGTCAGTGTCGCCTCCGTCCGTGTCGCTGGATGAGGAGTCAGTGTCGCCTCCGTCCGTGTCGCTGGATGAGGAGTCAGTGTCGCCTCCGTCCGTGTCGCTGGATGAGGAGTCAGAGTCGCCTCCGCCCGTGACGCTGGATGAGGAGTCAGAGTCGCCTCCGCCCGTGACGCTGGATGAGGAGTCAGAGTCGCCTCCGCCCGTGACGCTGGATGAGGAGTCAGAGTCGCCTCCGCCCGTGACGCTGGATGAGGAGTCAGAGTCGCCTCCGCCCGTGACGCTGGATGAGGAGTCAGAGTCGCCTCCGCCCGTGTCGCTGGATGAGGAGTCAGTGTCGCCTCCGTCCGTGTCGCTGGATGAGGAGTCAGTGTCGCCTCCGTCCGTGTCGCTGGATGAGGAGTCAGTGTCGCGGTCCATCATCATTGTTTGCCAGCTCACAGAGTGACTGAGGTATAGCTAGCTGCCCCCGAACACCAGGGAAACAAACCTCTGGCTCTACTTTTCTGAAGATTTAACTTCACTCCGTCCTCGGCCCTGTGAAATCAGCACTTGCTTTGCAGCAGCATCTGCTGGTCTCCACTAAGGTTACAATCCATCTCCCCAGGTCACGTTTGCCAATGTCCAAGCTGCTTCTTGGGACGACTAGGACTACGAACATCCTAAGCCACTGTCAACCCTATAATACCAGTCTCCTCTCCTCAGAAACGTCCAGAAATGCCTTCGGATTTACTCCCTTTATTGGCCTAATTAAGTTGTCTTTCCCACCAGTCTGTGGGTTCACAAGACACCCTATCTCTGCTCTTCCTCCACCACGTCCTCTGCAGACTGGCAAGCTGGGGGGCCGTGTGGGTAGGGCCTGCTGATGAGCCACAGGTGATGAAAGGCACAGTCCACTTAAGAGACCGTAAGATGTCAGGTGTTAATTCTGCGTGGTGTGAACGTGTCATAATGTTATAAAATCACTCTGTCTTTCTCAAGATCAATAAACAGTCAGATGTTTCTGCTGGGATTTGGGCACGGTTTGAAAGAGCCATGTTCAAAATTTGATTTTATCATTATTAAAAATAACTGCCAAGAAAGAGCTCTTCTTCTCCACTTCTAAAGTAGCCCTCCGAATGGGGGACCTGCAAATGGAACCCCTGTCACTCTTCAAGAAAGTGAGGCACGGGGCTGAAGAGATGGATCAGCGGTTAGGAGCGTGGGTTGCTCTTGCAGAGGACCCAGGTTTGATTCCCAGCACTCACATGGTGCTAACAACCATCCATAACTCCAGTTCCAGGGGATCTGACGCCCTCTTCTGGCCTCTACCAGCACTGCATGACACAGTGCACTCACACACATACACTCATACACGTAGAATAAAAATAAATAAATCCGAAACTGTGAGGCTAATATCCAAAGAATACTATCGACATTGGTCACTGTCCTTCCTTCGGAAGGGAATTCTTGTCACCAGAACTCACCCTCCGCTCCTGGGGACAGTTTCTTCCCGGGGAAGGCAGCCCTCCTCCAACACCCCCACACTGCTGGCTTCCACAAGGGGTGCCTCCCCTGCCTCTCACCCCAGCGCTGCTTCCCGACTCAGGCTTTTGCTCTGCTTCTCCTGTGTCTTTTTCTGAGAATGTTCATCCCTATAACAGAGAAACGAGATAGCATTTATTAGGCCTCTGTCACTCAGAGTCCAACTGTAAACAGACCTAGTAAGTGTGAAGAAAGCCAAATCACACATTTGGAATAAAAACCACAGAAGTGTTTTAAATCGTTTACAGCAGAAGAGGCTCCAGTCCTGCAAGGAGCTTGTTACCATGCATCACATGACGAGACCATGTGTAGTGCAGACATGGGGACTATGGGACATGAGAGGGTTAGATACTGGCTGGTTAGCCCAGCGTGGGTAGGTGTCAGCCAAGCTGGAAGGAAAGGATGGTTCATGTGTGCGTTCCACAAGGGCAGCATTCTTCGAATGGAAAGACAAGCATATCAAGCTGCTTTTATTGCAAATAAGTATTTATAATTACATCCTGAAAGTAACTGAAAACTCTGTCATCCTGCTGAAGAATGTGAAGCCTGCTAAGGCTGCTGAGTGAGGACGGCGGTGTGCAACATCAGCACGTGCCCTGGTTCCCCGCTCCGCTGCACTGCTGGGGAGATGCCCACCGAGCCCAGGAGTATTCTGGCGGTTAAAAGATGACAATAAAGGAATAAAGGCTTGGTGTGGTGGCACACACCTTTAATCCCAGCACTCAGGAGGCAGAGGCAAGTGGATCTCTGTGAGTTCAAGGCCAGCCTGGTCCACATAGTGAGTTCCAGGACAGCTGGGGCTACAGGGAAACCCTGTCTCATAAAGACCAAAAAAAAATAAAATAAAAAAAAAGACAATTAAATGACAAGAGAAAAAGAATCTTCTGGAAGTTGAGGCAGAACTCTGTTATAACTGTAAGTTATGAGCAGGCTAAACAAAATCGGAACCAAAACAGAAACTTCAGTCAATAGGAAGAGTCTGCTTTCCAGCTTTATCCAGACCAGAACAGACCTAGTAGGTGCACGGGGCTCTGGTATCAGTCATCAGCCTTAGCCCTGGAGTTTCCTCTTGTTTTCAGTCAATTTATTTTATTTTATTTGTGTGTGTGTGTTGGGGGGGGGGGTCCTGTTAGGGCAGAGTTCAGCCCTGGGTGTTGTTCCTCAGGATGTATCTACATTTTATTGTTATTTTGTTTGGTTGGTTTTTTTTTCAATTTTTATTTTATGTGTATGAGTGTATTGCCTGCATGTGTGTAAGTGCACCCATGTTGTGCAGTGCTCGCAGAGATTAGAAGAGGGTGTCAGATCCCCTGGAACTGGAGTTACAAATTACTGTTAGCTGCCTTGTAGGTACTGGGATTTGAACCCAGGTTCTCTGCAAGAGCAGAAAGTGCTCTTAACCACTGAGCCATCTCTCCAGTCCCAATTGGTTGTTTGAGACAGGGTCTCCCTGTAGCCCCAGCTGGCCTGGAACTCACTATGTAGACCAGGCTGGCCTTGAACTCACAGAGATCCTCCTGCCTCTGGGTCACTACTCGCAACTCTCTACACTGTTTCATGAGACAGGGTCTCACTGGCCTAGAACTCACTGGTTCAGCTACGCTCAAGCAGTTCACCAACAGAGCCATCTCCCTGCTCTGCAGCTGTGTCTTTAATGTCATTACTTCATGTTTGTAGAGAACAGCAACTCCTCTTTCTTCCTTAGGACACAACAGCACCCTGCACCAGCACCCTGGTGGGCTTCCTGATCCCTCCAGAGCCTCATGTGCTAGGTTCTGCCTCTTGGTGACTCTCAGGCACACGTCCTGCTGCTGACCAGAATGCACCCTGTGGTCCTCCACCGGAGTCATGGGGATACACTGCTAACACAGCGCTGGGGGACAGTTTGCAGACTCCAGACATCCCTTGTCACTTAGGTCTCAGATCACAGCTGGTGCTTCTCAGCCACATCTGGAAGGCCAGCTCCCTGCAGGGGGAGCACATCTGGAGGATTCTGTGCTGGGAGCACATCTGGAACCCACTCTCTCCCACCGCCTTCCCGCCTCCTGTTTCAGAAGCTTGGAACGCGGAGCCAGGACATCTGGCCTGCAAGCCTAGGCCTTTACATTAGGCTGACTGGAGTTTCAGGGCACCACCACGGATCTCCTGGGGTGAGGCCGCATATGAGGCTGTTTCCCACTTTCCTCTCAGCCCCAGGGTTAGTACTGACTGTGAAACCTGGAGGAGAGATATGGAGACCCAGTACTGATCCTGCTGCTCAGAGAACTGAACCCCCACTCTGGGGGTCTGGGGGGTAGTTAGCAGTGACTTGGTGTTTCATTTAATGTTTTTTTCCCTTTGACACCACACAGGCATGTGAGCACGGTGGGCTGACCATGCCCTGCCAAGCTCTAGCTCCAATAACTAGACACATGCGGAGGAACCCTCAAGCTCAGCTCATTAAGTACTGAGACTGAAGCTAACGTGGTTCTCACACACGCAGACAGCACAGACAGGAAGCTCTGCTCTCTTTGGTTTCTAGAGTGTTATTAAAAAAAAAAGGATGTGCTAGTGCATTTTAAACTTGTGATGGTTTGGCGCACGCCTGTAGTCCCAGCACTCGGGAGGCAGAGGCAGGCGGATCTCTGTGAGTTCGAGGCCAGCCTGGTCTACATAGTGAGTTCCAGGACAGCTGGGGCCACAGGGAGACCCTGCTTCAAAAACACACACAAAAAAAAAAATTCCAAATTTCAGATTCTCTTAAAAATATTGATTTTACCGCATGATGGCAGTGATTGGCTGCTATGAGCTCATCACTAGTCTGTCTTTACAGCTGGTCATGTGACATGCTGAATAATCTGTGATGGGGAGGCTGAGCTGTGCATGTGTATCTGTGTGTGTGTGTGTGTGTGTGTGTGTGTGTGTGTGTGTGTGTATGCGTGCTCACATGTGTATATGGGGACGTGTGCATGCATGGGTGTGGAGGCCAGAGGCAGACCGGGTATCAGGTGTCCTCCACCATCTCCTTTCATTTCTGAGACATGGTCTCTCACTGACCCTGGAGCCCACCCACCCGGCGAGGCCCGAGGCCGACTTGCCAGTGGTGCCCAGGGAACTGTCTGTGTCAGCTTCTCCAGCACTGGGGCTTTTCATGGGTGCTGAGCACTGAACTCAGGCGCTCACACACTTGGCCAGTGAGCATCTCCCCAGCCTGACCTGTGCTGTTAGGGTGTCTAGCTGCAGGGTATACTTTGCTCCTCAGGTGCCAGTAGCACCTTAGCCTCTGTGAAGACAGCTGGCTGTGACGTTGCTGCATGTCCTCTGCAGCGGCTGTGAGATCACGGAGACCCACTGTGGGAGACTGCTGAACCGCCAGTCACCCTGTCCACTCCCTCCTCGCACAGTGGCATCCTCCAGCCCCCGGGGGTCGCTGTCCTCTCTGGCTGCTCCTCTGCATCTGCCAGCTGCCTGCCTGTCCCTGCCTGCTCTGCCTGCCTGTCTGCGGAGTCTGACCAATTCTATCTTCCTGTGCATGTGGCAAGTCTCATGTGCCCTGAGCCAAACAGCAGGTTCTCACTCAGCATAGGCCCACTCTGCAGCCCCCAAACGTTATTTCTTGAGGCTGGAGAGATGCCTCTGTGGTTAAAAGCATTGGCTGCTCTTGCAGAGGACCGGGGTTCAGTCCCCAGCATCCACATGGAGGCTCATAACTATCTGTAATTCCTGTTCTTTTTGGCCTTTTGGGCTCTTGCATTCACCTAAACTCACACAGGCATACACATACAATTTAATTAATTAATTAAAGTTTGAATATTATTTCTTTATACAGCTCCTGGAGGACCAGCCTAAATGTCAGCTAGAAGTTTTTCTAGCATAGTAAAGTATTTTAAGAGCAGTTTTGCCAGGTGGCAATTTCAGATGTCCCGCAGAGTAAGCCTATTAGAATGCAAAGATGGAGGCACCCTCCTGGACCTCCCCCCACCACCTTCATTCCCCAGTGATGCAATGGTTCCTGGTTTTCGATCTGCAGTTTGCTGAGCATTTTGTGTGCTGGCTGCTGCAAAGTCCCACTGTTAGAGTACCAGATAGCTCCATAAGGT
Source organism: Nannospalax galili (assembly GCF_000622305.1). Classification (NCBI taxonomy): domain Eukaryota; kingdom Metazoa; phylum Chordata; class Mammalia; order Rodentia; family Spalacidae; genus Nannospalax; species Nannospalax galili. Next base: position 2,451,063 of record NW_008349451.1, read on the forward strand.
TAACTCGTCAAGACTGTAAAATCTATCTGTTGGAAGACCCAGCTTTCCAGTTTCTCTGGTCAGTCGCCCAGTTATAGGACCACCTGTAGGAAGGTGGGTTCACCTTAAGTCATGCTAAATAGACAGGTGGAATACTAGTGTGTTAATGATGCAGTGACCTTTTCCTGCCTGGGATTCCACCTCCCAGTGCAGGGCTTCCGGACCTCGAAGTAGACATTCAGGTCTCTGTAAGTCTGCCCACCTTTCTGAATTCTTCAGAAAAGCACAATCTCTCCTTTTCTTTATATCCCTTTTCTAAACATGCTTTCTTTAACTCTGCGCCGCCCTAGCGTCTTGCATTTCTTTACTTTTTCTGTAACGCTTCCTTCTCCCCTCCGTGTGGCTGCCAGTCCGCCACGTGTCTGAGCTCTATGCCGACTCTAAACCTGCACAGCTTCATGGCTTTTTTTCTTTTTCCTCACCATTCTCCTACTCAAGGCAGCTGCTGAGTTTACTGGCTTGCCTGCCCTGAGGATTTTTCTTTAAGATTCTAACAAAATTGTCCTAAAGTTTCCATTTGGGTCCAATCTTAAATTCTTTTATGAATGAGTCTAAGAATCCTCAAGGGGACGCTCTTTCTCTGGGTATCACCACGGCTGCAGATGGAGTCTTACTTTTGTGGCTTCCCTCCTGCACGCCTGTCTTCTGGCACCGCGTCCCACCGTCTAGGCTCCTGGTGGTCTCTTCCTGTGTGTTCTGAGAAGAGGGAATCCCAGACAGATGCCCTTGCCAATGTGCCCATCATTGTGAGTCTCTGAATGGCTGGGTGTCTCCTTTAGTTGCTTTATCAAATTGAGTATATTGCTTATTGAAAACGATGTTAAATCCCACTTGAACACTGACCTCACAACAAACTCTCTGCCATTATTATTTTAACAGATTACAAGGAACTTTATGGGTCCCTTAAGTGGTTATGGGGCTGGTTTAAAATTTGTTTTAGTGGGTTCTAGGCTTTCCTTTCTGAGTGAACTCTAACAGGCTCTACAGCTATGTGATGTGGTTGTGGACACTGGTGCAGTCATCCCAGGATTGTGGTTGACAACTGTTGTGGCCTCACACTTCGAGGCAAATGCTTCTGAATGATGGAAACAATCGCTGTTGATTCTGACGGGAAGCTTAATGGCTTGTAGATGAATCCTATCTCATTGTTTGTCTGCATCTGGGTTATCAGAATGCCACCTGGTAATTCAAAAAGCTGCTGTCAAATAAAGCAAGGTCAGTCTTAGCACATGTGTTACTCAGCTTGTTGAGGACAGTGGGAGTCAGTGAGGGTTTCCTCCCATCATCCAAAATGCCTGTCCACTGATAAAACACAATAGACATGGCAGACAACAGGGCCTGGACTGTGGAGGGCAGAGGCTACTGATGAGCAGTGAGTCATCCCTGCTAATCCACCTGCTGAAAACTTGAAGATGGACCCTGGGGCTCTGAGCATAGCTGGAGACCACTCAGTGCTTCCTTGGTACCAAGATAAGTCCCACATGCCAGCTGGGCCCATGGTATCCCAGCAAAAGATGTCATCTTCCAGCTCTTCGGGCCTGTGTATGTGTCCACGTGACTAAGTGCTAGCCAATGAGATGTGAACAGCCAACAACTTGTAATTCATGCTCATATAAGGGGACCTATTGGCCTTCTAGCCGTTTGTTTTCTCTCTGACAGGAACAGGGGCGGGAAGGCCGAGAGCTGGGGAGGGGACAGGCAGCTCGCCCTTGAGATGACAGCTACAAGATGGTAGAAATCAGAGTGGAAGGACCTAGGTCCTCACCCAGGCGCCGCCCTCTTGGGTCTGCAGGATTCGTGCTTGAGTGTGTATGAGTAGAGACACCCCCTTTTCAGCCAGACCTGTTCCCTAACTGTTCTGCACTTTCATAGCCTGATGCAAAAGGGCATTGGACCCTCTTTAGGTATAAACTCTCTGTCTGCACTGCTTGGAGAACAGATATTCCTCCTAAACTTTGGTGCTGTCTTTAAATTCCTCTGTCATATGGCAGTGGGGTGAGAACTTACAACTCCTTCCGCCTAGAGGAATGCCTGGCTGGGCTTCCTTGTTTATAGACGTGCTGGCCGGGGCACACCCTCCGTGAAGCTCAATCTTGAGCCTCAGCCACATCAGAGTCTGAGGCAGCTAAGAATTGAGATGACCTATGTGATCGATCAATAAATCTTAAAAATTATAATCTTCGCTTAGTAGTAAATTTATTACTGGTCCTTAAGGGCTTATGTTTGGAATTTTGTATATTTAAAACAAAGGTATTGAGAAGCAAAACAAATAATTCTGTTCTGAGGTATTTTGCCCTCTTAAAATGTATGAAATAGTGCCATGTTCATGAGATGAGGGTTGTGAAAGCATTCCTGTCATGTCGTCGGGTTTATGTGCTTCTCAGGGATGCCAAGGGGCTGCTTAGGAGATGCGTCAATGAGGTGCCGGGTCAAGGAGTTGTGGCGGCCAGCCTCTCTCAGCCATCTCACATGGTCTCCTGCATCTTCCCTCACGTAAGGTCACCTTGCGGAGCTCCTGGCGTGTCTCATGCTGCTTGGAAACTTCTGGATGTGAGTTAGCCCTGCCTGTTGTCACAATTTGATGTCAGTCATCTCTGAAACCATTCCCACATTAGACAGACCTCTTAGACAAACAGAGGGCCTGGCAGACAGAGAACTGTCTAGCCCCCCTCACACATGTGTTTTGTTGACCACGGACTACAGTAGTTACAGAGTCTTGCTGTGTGTGCTCAGAGCATCACGTGGCCTGCTTTGTCCTCCTGGGTGTTTCTCAGCACAAGGTCCCTCTTCTGTCCATGCTTATCAAGCACCCAGTGCTCCTTAACTAGAACATCGGGTTCTCATCCGTTGACCTTTTTCTCCAGTGTGCTAGTCTTCACGGAACTCTAGGTGTCTCCCCCATGTTATACAACACCTGTGATCACAGCGAGCGAGCTACTAACTTTGCCCTTTGTCTGTCTTGAGCAGTCTGGTGTCGCTCAGCGCAGTGCGTTCCTACGATGAAGCGGGTGTGGGACGGTGAGGGGATAGGAGCGGCCTTTTCAGAGTTTAAGCTGATATTAGTCAGTCATGTCAGGAAGGTTTCATAAAATGAAACAGAACAGGAAGTGAGGGGTCACTAAGTAGCCAAGCCACAGGCGATTTCAAAACTGCTGGTGCTGGTAACTCGGGATATGAGGGGAACAGATAGTGATGCCTTGGGAGAGTCAAGGACAGCTTTCGGGAAGAAAGGGTGGTGTTTAACTGATCTGAGTAGAAGATGCCTGTGCAGGAGGAAGCCGGGAACTCTAACTCCATACTTCTGCAGCACGGAGAGGCAGAAGTTGAGAGATAAAAGCCAAGGTTTTGGATGAAAACAGGAACCAAATTAAACATCCATGGGAGTGACGGTGTCAAGCGGGCAGGGGCGAAAGTCAAAGCAGGCAACGTAGTGAGGCCGAAGGAAGCTCAACGCCGTCCAAGCCCCTGAAAGGAGGGAAAGGCAGCAAGTGCACTGAGAGTCCCCCCTGCAGGGGTTGTGCCACCCATTAGCAGTATTAGTTTCCCCGGAAACATGGCCTGGAAAATAGCGTAACAGGAGTCACGCAGCTTGTGCAGCAGATCTAGAATCCATGTACAAGTCTGGTTCTAACTTTCCATCGTCACAGAAAGAGCTTACCCAAGGGAGAATGGGTTTTGAGGAGCTGCTCGGAAGCCACATGGAGCCCAGTCTCAGGTTTCTTGAAGCCACATGGAAGTGGGTTAAAAGTAGCAAAGACTTTTAGGGAGTGGGGTTTGTTTCGGGAAGATGTGGGGTCCAACTTTCCAAGACAGTGTCAAAGTCCAGAGAAAGAGGAAGACAGATCAAGCTTTCTCTGTGGAAGTTAAGTGGAAGTTGGGGTAGAAACAGGAAACAGCAAAGGGGAGGGGTTAAAGAGCTGGTTTCCAAAGTGTCTTGCTGAGAAGGTGAAACCAGGGAGAAAAATGGCCAGGAGGGGACGTGGGAAGGTGGTTCTGTGAAGTAAGGATTTGAAGACATATGCATAGATCGCTTCACTGCTGTGCTGGAAATGAATTCTCCTCTAAGTATGCCCCCTCCCACCCCTGTGCAGCCTTGTATTTGAGTCGGACTCAAGTGGACTGTCCAGACAGGAAGGGGAATGTTTAGAGCCACAGAGGAGACACAAGGGACAGCAAGGGGTCCACAAATGGAGTGACGGAGCCTCAAGCAGGGGTGATTACAAACAGCCTGCCAATACATCAGAGATTATCAGGGACTCTGAAGGGTCTGCTAACTGGCATATCATGTCAGGAATGGATATTCAAATAAGGAATGAAAGTCCAGAAATTCCGTCTAAATCTGAAAAGGGCAAGTGGACCTTAGCTGGCACCGGCCTTGTGAGAGGACAGTGTTTCTGACAGGCTGCTCAGGGGTTACATGGACAGCCTTCCATCCCAGTGGTGTCTAGGCAAAGATAACATGTGGCCCATAGGCTGGGCAAGGAATAAGCTATGCACCTTAGCAAACAAGACCTGGATTTGAAAATGCAAAATGTAAAAGTGAAAGTGGCTAAAAATACACTCAACAGGTTAAAGAGAAAACTCAAACTTAACACTCATGGGCAGAACAAAGAGGCCTGAAGAGCCGTGGGGCTCAGGTCCAGCCCGGACATCATCTGTGTGTCGGGGAGTCCGCGGTAGTCACGTGATCTGAGTGTCGGGGAGTCCACGGTAGTCACGTGATCTGAGTGTCGGGGAGTCCACGGTAGTCACGTGATCTGAGTGTCGGGGAGTCCACGGTAGTCACGTGATCTGAGTGTCGGGGAGTCCACGGTAGTCACGTGATCTGAGTGTCGGGGAGTCCACGGTAGTCACGTGATCTGAGTGTCGGGGAGTCCACGGTAGTCACGTGATCTGTGTGTCAGGGAGTCCACGGTAGTCACGTGATCTGAGTGTCGGGGAGTCCATGGTAGTCACGTGATCTGTGTGTCTGGGTAATACATGATAGTCACTTGGCTTGCTTGATTTGGGGATTCTGAGATTTTCTCACAGAGCAGGCGAATGACTAGACACCTACTCAGAGTTGACCTCTTCAGGGTTCCTTAGTCCTTGAGATTTGAGTCTGGGCCTAGCCATCCTGTGTCCCCACCCAACAGTGATACCCAAGAGACTGGAAGTGTGTGGAGGCACAGCCTCAAGGGAAAAGAAAATAAAAGTGAGGGATGAGGGAGACACACACACACAAATCTACATCAAATGTCAGCATCACCAACAAACTCTTCTCTCCACATGGCCTGGTCAGAAAAGTAACCAACTAACTATTCAAAACAACAGATGCTGTGTTGCTAGGATGTGTTGCAAGCTTGGTCCTCAGGGTGATGATGGTAATGTAGGATGGTGCAAAGTCAACTAAGGGAGTGTCCTTGAAAGGAACTGTGGGACTATAATCTCTCTGGCTTCTTACCTCCAGAGGGAATGCAACCTGTCCCTCTTCATGTGCTCCCACCATGGTCAGTATTCACAGAGAGGGGGCCTGTACCACGTCGTTTAGACTTTCAGGCACCCAAACTAGAAGCTGAACCATCCTATTTGTAAGTAAAGAAGGTTAGCTTCAGCCATTTCACATTGTCATGAAAAGCTGACCAATACTAGTTCATTGAAGGACAGGACACAAGACAATATCTAAAACACAAGTATAAAGATTATACTGTATTTCCTGTGGAAGCATTCCTGAATTTCCAGCACAGAATATATATACAAGTTGGAGTAAGATGCCAATGTGAATATGATATTGTACCAGTGCTTGAATTTTATGTGTCAACTATTGAATGATCTTGAGTCTGCAAAACTCATAGTTAAACCATGAATTTAGCGAAAAAGCAGAATTTCCAAAAATACTTGGTGGGGCACAGAAGAGTCAGAGGTCATCAAGAGGAACAAAGAGCCAAGGACCTAAATCGTGGACTAGGTCATCAGCCATGGAGAGTGACTGTCAACCTCAAAAAGGAAAAAGGAAGAAAGAGGGCGGCTGTGTGAATCGGGTGTAAGAAGGAAAGAAGGGTTACAGCAGCTGGGGCTCCGTGCAGGCGCTGGGGAGCTGGGCTTCCAGAAAAGCCTGGCACTTAAAGTTCATTTTCCAAGCATCGCACTGTTTAAAAGTCACAGTGGGTGCTGTTGGGGTGGCTCAGTGGGCCCTTAAAGGCACTCGCCAACAAACCTGATGACCTGAGTTGGATGCCCAGGACCCACACGATGGAAGGAGCGAACTGGCTTCTGAAGTAGTCCTCTGCCCTCCACACACATGCGCGGTACACACTAAATAAACAAATGTAACAAAAATGTTTTAAATTGCAGAGGTTTTCAGAGCATCAACCTTCCCCCCGGAAAGCAGCATCCACAGAACCTGGAACTTACTAGAAATGCATCGCCTCATTCCCTGCTCCACTCAGTGATTCCCAATCAGAAACTCTAAAGCTGAGGCCCAACCCACTGTCACGAACCCTGTGGGTGAGTCTCCAGCAGCCAGGAACTGTTGTCTTGCTGCAAATTGTGCCCTGGACTCTGATATGACAATAAAAAGATGGAAATCTATTTGGTGTCAGAATGAATAAACAAACACGACTTTTGTATCAAAAACAAGTTGAAGATGCTCAGGGCTCACATGGCAAGGACATCTTCACACCTGATCCAGGGTCCAGAATGACCTTACAAGGTAAGTTATTGCGCAGGTTACAAATCACAGTTCTCACAGTCAACAAAGGCATTTAATGGAACAAAATAAAGACGCCTGTGCTTTCCTGAGAGCAGGATGTTCACGTGAGAAGAATGTTGTTTGTGCTGCTGTCGTGAAAGCTTTCTCTTCTGAACGGAGTCTTTCCGTTCATACTTTGCTCTGCACCAGTAACGTTTCAGCATCTACCAGCCTTGTCCAAAAATCACACTCGTTTTACATAGTCTGCAATATAGCTGAAATAGTTTACACAGTCTACAGTATTTCTGAAATGCAGTGGGAGTTACTGCGACTGACCAGCCCGTCTCAGATTCTTTCTGTTGTCCCCCTGACGAGTAATCCAATCCACGTGGAAGGATAAAGAGTAAACACGCTTGTGTTCGATAATCCAAATGTTTTACTTTGATGGTCCAAATGTTTCCAATGGAATTTTAAACAGTTTTACAATCCAGTCTCGTTAAAAAGCGATACAAAATAAATGTGTCTGAACAAGCAATTGTCCATCAAATATCATAACTCCGTCTCATAGTCTCCTGGTGGGTTGTTTTCTGGGTCTTTCAACAGAATTCTTTCAAAATCAAGCTCAATAATCTTTGTATTTTATCCAAGATTTGAAATACATGAACCTGTCTCTACTTACTTGAACAATAGCCTCTATTATAGTGTCTTTCTCTTTAAATCCAAATATTATAGTCAGCATTTTACAAATTCCCTGTCCCAAATACCAGCAATTAAACTGTCTATAAGTTTCTCAGAGCCTCAAGGAAATGGGAATTCATACTTCGAAATGAGTTCAAAACTGTGGATCGTTTGTCAGTGTTGGTCTCTGTCAAACAGTCCTCATTACCTCTGGGCTCTGCTGTGAACAGATGGGATAACCTGACACAGACTTCTCCAGTAAAGACATTTCCTTCCAAGGAAAAGTCAGCCTCTCGCCATAAATGGGACCCAAATTCTTGATCTTAAAGATTAGGGAGTGGAGAAAGGGGGCTGCCTTGCAATGATGCCAAAGCTGGGGGCAAGGTAGGCCTGTCCCCTGGGACAGGCGAGGACAGACGTGGAAACGTGACACTTTTAGAAACACCCAGGATGAACCTAGAGCTGGTGGCCACGAACGAACTGCAAGGGAAGGGAATGATGGGAGAACTGGGCTCAAGTGCCAGCTCCCCTTCCCTGCCTAGCCTGCCTCAGGCATCATGGGTCTGAGCTGAGGTTACCCTCTCCTTCTCTGAGGAACGTTCATCCCACCTTCTTCCTACTCCCCGGTTCTGACAGCCCCAGGCTCTCAGTCCTTTCTCTCTTTCTATGATTTTCTCCTCTCTCCTGTCTCAGAAACCTCAATGAAACAAGGACAGAAGCAGGTGCAAATGACACCAATTACAGGAGGGGTGGGAGTGACTGTCTCTCCTCTTAACATTGCTGGGGTGCCTGAATCAATGCATCTCTCGTTTTCCAAACATTGCACTGTTTAAAAGTCGCAGTGGGGGCTGTTGAGATGGCTCAGTGGGCCCTTAAGGGCACCCGCCAACAAACCTGATGGTCACATGTTCACACGGTAAGAAGAAGACATTTCATGGCTGGCTCCTTTCTTAGAGCAGGAAATCTGGGATCACAGGAGAGCTCTTTCCCTCCCTGTCATCCTGCTTGGCTGAGGGTAGGGTGTTGACTGATGCTGCTGTCTTCAGAGTCTTGTCTGAAATCAAAAGACAGACTGTTCTGTCTTAACTTTGTCAGAGCTGTGATGGAAACAAAGGGGCTTTGCCTCCCACTCAGCTGTCCTGGGGCTTCTTAAACGTTTCCACACAAGAATTTCTTATGGAACCCTGGGTATACAAGCATTTAAAACAAGTACACAAATCAGACATTTACTGATAATAAATCTTGAAGCAATTCTTCAGTACACATATACGCCTACCATTTATTAATGATGAAATCAATTTTGCATGCTAATAAGACGGGCATGCTTGTTTATTTTTAAATAAAGAATTAATTCTTGGCTGGATATTTGATAAGAACACAGAATGTCTTCAATGCTCACTTGATACCTTGATTTTATAATTATCAATGCTGGGAACTCCATTTTGTGAATCCAAAATGGCAGAAGTATGTCTAAGGCCATTTCAGAAATTGTTTCAGAATTCCTGTATTAATTCCAAGATGAAATTCATTTAAGATTTTTTTAAATGAAATTCCAATCAGCAACCCAAACAGCATTTTTAAAAAAATCATTAAACAGTCTCCCTCCCCGAGCTGGCCTGGAACTTACTATGTAGACCAGGCTGGGCTTGAACGCACAGAGATCCACCTCCCTCTGCCTCTGGAGTGCTGGAATTAAAGGTGTGTGCCATGACACCCAGCCAAAAAAAATCAACATTCTAGCACAATGAAATCCAAAGATAAACTAATTGATACTTACATGCTGAGGTATGGCAGTAGAAAAATATTAAAAGTCTTTTGATTTTGATATTTGGGCCATTATGTTTTTAAAAGAGCAGAAAGCTTTTTAAAAATATTCTATTTATTTTTATTTTGTGTGTATAAGTATTTTGCCTGTATGTATGTAAGTGTACCATGTGCATTGTTAGCTGCCATGTGGGTGCTGGGAACTGAACCCAGGTCCTCTGCAAAA